>NC_143038.1:65635000-65947500 GCF_057628025.1 Oncorhynchus mykiss
AATTATTAAAAGTATAGGCAGCATTACTTTTTTTTTTTATTGCAACCAGTGATCAGAGTTTACCACTACATCACTGATTAAGAGACTTTTCAGATTGAAAAGAGTTGAAGTAGAGGCAACGCTACGAGATTTCAATTCCCATAAAATGTACATTGATGATGCACTATGCAGAAATCGCTCCGCCATTTTCAGGTTGCTAAAATTCGAATAGTTCGATTAATTCCAGTTTGTGACAAAACAAGCAAGTATAGTGTAGAGAATCATTGTACCATCTAAACCACTGTGAAATATATTTTCCATAACCAAAAAATATTGTATTTTCAACTGTTTGAAGCTGCTTTACAAAACCAAAAGTAAAAGACACAAAAACTAAACTTAAGACAGGGAAGCATAGAAATTGTACACCTAGAACAGATCTGCCTCTTCTTATTGCAGCTTTAACTTTTACATGATCAAAGGAATGTCACATCCCGAGAGAGAGTTGGGGGTTTCATGACACTCATTTTTGCTCCACAGCTCAAATTTATTGTAAATATCCCAGTAAGTCAGTAAGCATGCTAATAACAAACTGTTCGACTATGAAAGCAACATTCCATCATATAGCACTCTTGAATGAATAATGCCACCAGACCACATTACGCCCTTGAATAAAGCAACAATTCAAAACCACGTTGGACAGTTAGAGTTTGTTTATTGTCCGTACACTCATTACATTTTAGCTTCAAGACAATAGCACAGATACTGCTAGCTAGCTACTCACTAGGCACAGACATTAGATAAACATTTAGTTTTGAATTACATTTGGTTGAGTTTTCAACTAATGTGAATTCAATGTGAAATCAACCATTTTTTTTGCCATTTCATTGGATTTAGGTTCAAAGTTGGGTTAGAAAAAAAATAAGAAATGCCTTTAAGTTGATGACCTTTTGCAAATCCTATAAGTTTTCCACATTGATTCAATGTCATCACATTGAATTTTGGGTTAAAGTGACGTAGAAACAACTTTGATTTAACCATTTTTTTCCCCAGTGGGTAGCTAGCTAAGAACATGTTTCATCAAGTAACGTTAGCCTATATATATATATATATATATATATATATATATATATATATATATATATATATATATATATATATATATATATATATATATATATATATATATATGAATATATATATATATATATATAAAAATAACAAATACCCCTCTCATACGAATTATAAAAGTGCAGTAGTCCTACCTTACAACATTAGCTTATCAAAGTTAAGAACAACCCAAGCTTCATTTTTATCAATATCATGCAGATCATTACATGTGGTAAAAGGAAATTGTGACTGAAAACATAGGTAATTCACTGGGGAGTTCGATCAGCTGCTTGCTGGCCAAATGTATATTATTTGTTCACAATCACCTCTCGCCCAAGAAAAAAAATCAGCTCGGACGAGATGCTCCTGACAAATGAAGTGTCGGGTATTTATGAATACATTATCATCATATTGGTTCAAGGATCTTTCCATTTTTTCAGGATTGTTTTTAAATGAACATGATATGCTGCAACAACACATTTCGTCCAGCAATAATTCAAGCCATGATGAAATTAAATGATCCTTTGGAATTTGCGATTCAGGTTAGGGATAGGCTAATTTGAGTGATTTGAACTCCTTGCTTTTGAGAATCTATGGAAGTGTAAAACGCTCTAATCCACACACTCAGCAGTTTACAATCCTTCTGTTTGTTGTGGGAGAGCATGTGACCCAAGGTTTGAGAGAGAGAGAGAGAATTTGAGCCTTATGCAAATGTCAATTGGTTATAGTTGAAAAAGTATAAATGGTATCAAAAAGCTGAATACTATCACCCTATTGTGCCAGTCCGGTCAGCGTTTCTAGCTAAAATGGTTGAAAACTACTTATGGTCCAAACTTTTACCATGTCAAATTATGACCATTGTAATGCATTGTGATTTGTGCAAGTACTTCTGTAGTGTGAAAAGTATTAGTAGTTTCAAAAAGTTTTTTTTTTTCAAGCAAGTTGTTTTGGTGTTGGTAGATTTGATGGTTTTGGTGTTGGTAGATTTGATGGTTTTGGTGCTGGTAGATTTGATGGTTTTGGTGCTACAGGTGGTAACGGAATAATAATACATTTTGTTGAAATGATGTGGAAACAACATTGATTCAACCAGTGTGTGTCTTGTGGGAAGTATGAGCAAGCACACCTAATTATTCATGTAGACAGTTTACTTTATTGAATAATTAACCATTTTGGAGTTTAGACAATGGTTCTGATTATATCTAGTTGATTTCCTTGCACACATTCAGTAACAAATAAAAACAAAATATTTGTGTCAAAACTAAATAGCCTACTGACTGACAGGTAATCATTTCAGGTGTGGTGATCCTCAGGTGATCATGAGGATGTGTTCGGCATATCTGTCAATGTCATACTGTCCTATAGGCCTACAGTTCAATCATGTCCTCCCCTTCCTCCTGGGCGAACAGGTATGTGGCAAAATTGAACAAAAACGCCTTAATCTTATGCCCGTTTGACACCCACCATGCTTTGTACATAGCCTCCCCAAACAGCACAGACAGGAAGATGATGACGAAGATGAGAAAGCAGCGGTCAGTGTAGTAGGTAATCTTCTCCCTGCGGGTCTTCTGGTCCCAGGGCAGGGCTTGGCGGGCCTCGGCATAGCGGCTAAAGTGTAGCAAGGCATCCTCCTCCTCAGCCGTCTCCCTCTCATGCTCAGTAACTCCGTCTCCTTGTGCCATCTCTTCAAGACTTCCTCTATTGGGCGATTCTATATATCCCTTCACCCTAAACCCTCTAGTTCAGGATTTCAACGTTCACAAAACTAACAAATAATTTGAGATGGAAGGAATGCAGAGAGTGGTGATTATAGTTTTAGAGCATCCATACTGCTTGTGTGTCCCTCGTGAAAATTGGTATCCAGTCTGTCGATTAGCACTCTTGGATCTCTGGTAACTTAGCTTCCATTGTCAACTCCTCCTCCTGTTGTTGTCTCTGTTTTCTGAATCGACGAGAAACAGTCTTGATGTCTCCTGTGTGTTATTCTGTCTGGTTTTCTCCCTGTGTTAGACTGGCTGAAGGGAATAAAGTGCCAGGCTGATTAGTTAAGTCAGGACACTTCACTAAGAAGATATAGGGGATTAAGCCACACTCAGCAGTTTACAATCCTGTTTGACCCAAGGTAACAGATTGTAAAAGAGAGAGAGGGGGAAGGAGAGGGAGAGAGAAAGAGAGATCATTAAATTGGAAAATTGGCTTTTGTCAGTCAAGTCAGTGTCCTCTTATACAGACAGTTAGCATGATTGATAGGAGCACAATCCCTCTTGCATCAGTATCACCTCTCCCATGTCCTGTCATGGAGTCTTTCAGCTGGGTAGACTGTCCATTTCTAACAGCTCCTTCTAACAGATCCATGCAGGACCTAAGCCACACAAGGCTGCGGGGCTAGACAGATTACCAGGACGTGTGCTCTGGGTATGTGCTGACCAACTGGCAGGTGTCTTCACTGACATTTTCAACATGTCCCTGATTGAGTCTGTAATACCAACATGTTTCAAGCAGACCACCATAGCCCCTGTGCCCAAGAACACAAAGGCAACCTGCCTAAATGACTACAGACCTGTAGCACTCACGTCCGTAGCCATGAAGTGCTTTGAAATGCCGGTAATGGCTCACATCAACACAATTAGACCCACTCCAATTTGCATGCCGCCCAAACAGATCCACAGATGATGCAATCTCTTTTGCACTCCACACTAACCTTTCCCACCTGAACAAAAGGAACACCTATGTGAGAATGCTATTCATTGACTTCAGCTCAGCGTTCAACACCATAGTACCCTCAAAGCTCATCACTAAGCTAAGGAACCTGGGACTAAACACCTCCCTCTGCAACTGGATCCTGGAATTCCTAACGGGCCGCCCCCAGGTGGTGAGGGTAGGTAGCAACACATCTGCCACACTGATCCTCAATACTGGTGCTCCCCAGGGGTGCTTGTTCAGTCTCCTCCTGTACTCCCTGTTCACCCACGACTGCATGGCCAGGCACGAATCCAACATTCATTAAATTTGCAGATGACACAACAGTGTCGGCCTGATCACCGACAACGACGAGACAGCCTATAGGGAGGAGGTCAGAGACCTGGCCGGGTGGTGACAGAATAACAACCTATCCATCAACGTAACCAAGACTAAGGAGAAGATTGTGGACTACAGGTAAAGGAGCACCGTGTACGTCCCCATTCTCATCAACGGGGCTGTAGTGGAGCAGGTTGAGAGCTTCAAGTTCCTTGGTGTCCACATCAACAACAAACTAGAATGGTCCAAACACACCAAGACAGTCGTGAAGAGGGCACGACAAAGCCTTTTCCCCCTCAGGAAACTAAAAAGATTTGGCATGGGTCCTGAGATCCTCAAAAGGTTCTACAGCTGCAACATCGAGAGCATCCTGACCGGTTGCATCACTGCCTGGTACGGCAATTTCTCGGCCTCCGTCCGCAAGGCACTTCAGAGGGTAGTGTGTACGGCCCAGTACATCACTGGGGCAAAGCTGCCTGCCATCCAGGACCTCTACACCAGGCGGTGTCAGAGGAAGGCCCTAAAAATTGTTAAAGACCCCAGCCACCTCATAGACTGTTCTCTCTACCGCATGGCAAGCGGTACCGGAGTGCCAAGTCTAAGGCAAAAAGGCCTCTCAACGGTTTTTACCCCAAAGCCATAAGACTCCTGAACAGGTAACCAAATGGTTACCCGGACTATTTGCATTGTGTGCCCCCCAACCCCTCTTTTACGCTGCTGCTACTCTCTGTTTATCTTATATGCATAGTCACTTTAACTATACATTCATGTACATACTACCTCAATTGGCCAGACCAACCAGTGCTCCCGCACAATGGCACATCTGCATTGTGTCCAACCCGCCAACCCCTCTTTTTACGCTACTGCTACTCTGTTCATCATATATGCACAGTCACTTTAACCACACCTACATACTACCTCAATAAGCCTGACTAACCGGTGTCTGTATATAGCCTTGCTACTCTTATTTTCAAATGTCTTTTTACTGTTGTTTTATTTCTTTACTTACCTACACACACACACACACACCTTTTTTTCACACTATTGGTTAGAGCCTGTAAGTAAGCATTTCACTGTAAGGTGTTCGGCGCACGTGACAAATAAACTTTGATTTGATTTGATCTCTTCATATGAGCCCACCACGTCACCCACGTCACCCATTTCAACGTCTATTCCACGTTGGTTTAATTTAATTTTGTTGAAGTGACATGGAAACTATGTTGATTTAACCAGTGTGTGCCCAGTGGCATCTCTCTGAATCCTTAAGAGTCTATTTACCCGTGCGTCAATCTAAGTAATATAATACAATTAATTACTACTAAAACAGGACCCAGGTGATAAGTATGAAGATCCAGTCCATGTAAAAAACTGGAGGCCTCTTATTCTTCAACGTTGTGATGCGAAAATCCTTGCAAAATGCATAGCACATAGAATAAAAAAGGTTTTACCAGATTTTGTTCATCCTGATCAGACAGGTTTTTTACATGGACGATATATTGGAGATAATATACGAAAATTACGGGTGAAACAACAACAGCTAATCAGCTAAAACAACAACTGGTAAAATGGCGATTAATGCAGAATCGGGGAGCAGAGCTGGGGAACAGACAGATATAGGGGAGGTAATAATACAGTGATTGAGTCCAGGTGAGTGCAATGAATCGCTGATGCGCGTTACGAGGGGAGCAGGTGTGTGTATTGATGGTGGCAGGAGTGCATAATGTAGGGCAGCCTGGCGCTAACCCTAACCCATCTTGCCCATTATCCCCTGGGTATTTATACCTGTGTTTTCTGTCTTGTTTTGTCAAGTCAAGCAGCGTGTTACACTGTGCTCCTGCTTTTTCCTTTTCTCTATAACCCTAACCCTGCCCAAGGGGTAGGCAAGAGAATGGTCGTGGACAGGCAAAATATCATAACAAGATCAGAATCCAGGAGTTACAGAGTGGCAGGCAGGCTCGAGGTCAAGGCAGGCAGTATGGTCAGGCAGACGGGTACAGAGTCCAGAACAGGCAAGGCTCAAAACCGGGAGGATTAGAAAAAGCAGAAAAGGCAAAGCAGGAAAACGGGGAAAAAACGCTGGTAGCGAACTGGCACAGAGAGACAGGAAACACAGAGATAAATACACTGGGGAAAACAAGCGACACCTGGAGGGAGTGGAGACAATAACGAGGACAGGTGAAACAGATCAGGGTGTGACACATTGAGTCCCCCCATGTTCCTGTTTTGGGATTGTCTTGGCTCCAAAAACACAACCACGTTATTGACTGGACCACAAGTTCAATCCTGGGTTGGAGTTCGCTCTGCCATTCCCGTTGCCTCAAAGCGGTGTAGCCTTACCCGAGACTGCCTCCTCAGGGCTTAAGTCAAGCCTTGGATTTCTCCGCCTCGTGGTCGGCTATATTCCCTATCCGGCCCGGAGACCAAGGCCATGGAGGAGTATATTGAGGACTCTCAGGCTGCTGGAGGCATGCGTTCTTCTGCATCCCCTGTTTTTCTTTGTGGAAAAGGACAAGACCCTGTGTCCGTGCATTGACTACCGGGGCCTTAATGACATAACAATCAATAATCGTTACCCCCTACCACTCCTCTACTCAGATTTCAAACCTCTCCAGGGGGCTACCGTCTTTCCCAAGCTGGACCTTCAGAATACCTACCACCTGGTTTGGATACGTGAAGGGGATGAGTGGAAGATAGCCTTCAACACTGCCAGTGGACGTTATGAGTACCTGGTTATGCCGTTTGCAATCACCAACGCCCACGCGGTCTTCCAGGCCCTGGTAAACAATGTGCTCCGGGACATGTTAAGTCCTTTCGTGTTCGTCTAACTCGACAACATCCTGTTTTTTCTCTGTTCTGCCCAAGAACACATCCTACATGTTCGACAAGTCCTTCAGCTAATCCTGAAGAGCCAGTTATTTGTGAAGGTGGAGAAATGCGGGTTCCGCCATTCTACCCTCTCCTTTCTTTGATAGGTTATCGCTGAAGGAAATGTACAGATGGACCCGGAAAAGGTGAAAGCAGTAGTGGATTGGACCCAACCTACATCCAGGGTGCAGCTACAATGTTTCCTGGCGTTTTACAATTTTTACCGGCGTTTCATTCGAGGCAACAGCACCCTGGCGGCCTCCCTCTCGGCACTCACTTCTCCAAAGGTACCGTTCACATGGTCCCCAGCGGTTGACTGAGCCTTTGTGGACCTCAAGCATTGGTTCACTACAGCCCCCATCCTCATCCATCTGGACCCATCCCATCAGTTTGTGGTTGAGGTCAATGCTTCTGATGTTGGAGTGGGGGCTATCCTGCCCCAGTGATCCGGCCAGGACCAAAAGCTCCATCCCGGTGCCTTCCTTTCCCATCGTCTCAACTCTGCAGAAATAAACTACGACGTGGGTAACCGAGAACTCCTGGCGGTCAAGATGGCACTGGAGGAGTGGAGACACTGGCTGGAGGGAGCAGAACATCGTTTTTTGGTTTGGACCGACCACAAGAATTTGGAATATCTCCACACAGCCAAGCATCATAACTCCAGGCAGGCCTGGTGGGCTCTGTTATTCACCAGCTTCAACTGCACCATTTCCTATCACCCAGGGTCCAAGAATGTTAAACCTGACGCCCTCTCTTGCCTGTACTGTCCCGCTGCCACATCCTCTGATTCTGAGACCATCCTTCCTACCTCATGCCTTGCGGCTGCTGTGGGCTGGGGTATTGAGACCCTGATTCGCAAGGCACAATGTTCCCAGCCTGCCCCTGAAGGGGGCCCGGCTAACCGGCTGCTTGTCCCTAATTCAGTCTGTTCCTGGAATGGGCTCATTCCTCCAGGCTTACCTGTCATCCGGGTTCCCGTCAAATCCTGGCCTTCCTACGACAACGTTTCTGGTGGCCCACAATGGTTCCTGATGCCTCTGAACCATTTGTGCTCAGCATAAGACTCAGTGGCAAGCCCCTTCCGGCCTCCTTCAGCCACTACCTGTCCCTCATTGTCCCTGGTCCAATATCTCCCTGGACTTTTTCACTGGGCTCCATCCGTCTGATGGCAACACAGTCATTCTGATGGTAGTGGATAGGTTTTCCAAGACCGCGCATTTCATCCCTCTCCCCAAACTACCCTCTGCCAAAGACGGTCCAGCTCATGGTGCAGCATGTCTTGGTGCAGCATGTATCCACGGACTCCCGGGGGACATGGTCTCCGACTGGGGTCCTCAGTTCTCGTCTGAGTTCTGGAAGGCATTCTGCACCCTTATTGGGTTGTCGGCCAGCCTGTCCTCCCGGATTCTATCCCCAATCCAATGGCCAGTCAGCACGATCAAACCAAGACCCAACCCACTACCTGGAACCGACAACTGGTCTGGGTGGAGTATGCCCAAAACACTCTTCCCTGTTCGGCCACGGGACCCCTTTTGAGTGCTCCATGGGGTATCAGCCTCCACTCTTCCCAGAACAAGAGCAGGAAGTCAACATACCCTCGGCCCAGATGTTCGTCCACTGCTGTTGACGTACCTGGAGATGAGCCCGGGCGGTGCTTCTCAAGACCAACTCCAGGTATCGTCGACAAGCGGACCGCCACTGGACTCCAGCTCCTCGCTATCGCATTTGGTAGAGGGTATGGCTAACCACACGGGACCTGCCCCTTCGGGTGGAGTCCAGCAAACTTTCCCCCCATTTCATTGGCCCTTTCCCCATCTCTAGAGTCCTTAGTTCAACTGCTTAACAGGCACACCTGTTAATTGAAATGCATTCCAGTTGACTACCTCATGAAGCTGGTTGACAGAATGCTAAGAGTGCTCAAGGCAAAGGGTGGCTACTTTAAGAATATCTCATATAAAACATATTTCGATTTGTTTAACATTTTTTTTGATTACTAAATGATTCCATATGTGTTGTTTCATAGTTTTCATGTCTTCACTATTATTTTACAATGTAGAAAATAGTAAAAAATAAAGAGAAACCCTTGAATGAGTAGGTGGGTCCAAACTTTTAACTGGTACTGTATGTTTGTCCTTTGTAATTAAGATTATGTTAATAACCTCTAGTGACTCCCCATCCCGCATGAGGGAGCGTAATCATCGACTGACACTAATTAGCATAATGCAACAGACATAAATATTCCTAGAAAACATTCATTCTTATTCATGAAAATCACAAGTGAAACATATTGAGACACAGCTTAGCCTTTTGTTAATCACCCTGTCATCTCCGATTTTCAAAATATGCTTTACAGCCAAAGCTAGACAAGCATTTGTGTAAGTTTATCGATAGCCTAGCATAGCATTTTGTCCAGCTAGCAGCAGGTAACTTGGTCACGGAAATCAGAAAAGCAATCAAATTAAATCGTTTACCTTTGATGAGCTTTGGATGTTTTCACTCACGAGACTCCCAGTTAGATAGCCAATGTTCCTTTTTTCCAAAAATATTATTTTTGTAGGCGAAATAGCTCCGTTTGTTCTTCACGTTTGGCTGAGAAATTGCCCGGAAAATTGCCGTCACGAAAACTCTGAAAAATATTCCAAATTAGCTCCATAATATCGACAGAAACATGGCAAACGTTGTTTATAATCAATCCTCAAGGTGTTTTTCAAATATCTATTCGATAATATATCCACCGGGACAATTGGTTTTTCAGTAGGACCGATTGAAATAATGGCTACCTCTGCATTTTACATGAGAATCACTCTGAGAGCATCAGGTGACCACTTGCGCAATGTAGCCGCTTACGGGTATTCTTCAACATGAATGCTTTAAACTACTTCACAATGCTGTAGACACCTTGGGGAATACGGAGAGAAAGTAATCTGGTTCACTGCTCAATAGGGACGCATTGGAACGCAGCGCTTTCAAAACATGAGGCACTTCCGGATTGGATTTTTCTCAGGCTTTCGCCTGCAATATCAGTTCTGTTATACTCACAGAAAATAGAGGAGAAAGAAAACCGTAACAGAATCACCCAAGACAACAGGACCAAGCGGCGTGGTGACAGGCAGCAGGAGCAGAGCAAAGAGGACTGGACATGGGAGGAGATATTGGATGGTAAAGGACCCTGGGCTCAGCCTGGAGAATATCGCCGTCCCAAAGAAGAGCTGGAGGCGGCGATGGTGGAGAGGCGCTGGTATGAGGAGGCAGCACGGCGACGCGGATGGAAGCCCGAGAGTCAGCCCCAAAAATGTATTGGGGGAGGCACACAGGGAGGATGGCGAAGACAGGTAGGAGACCTGCGCCAACTTCCTGTGCTTACCGGGGGGCTAGAGAGACCGGGCAGGCACAGTGTTATGCTGTGGAGCGCACAGTGTCTCCAGTGCGGGTGCATAGCCCGGTGCGGTACATACCAGCTCCTCGTATCGGCCGGGCTAGAGTAAGCATCGAGCCAAGTGTCATGAAGCCGGCTCTACGCATCTGGTCTCCAGTGCGTCTCCTTGGGCCAGCTTACATGGCATCAACTTTGCGCTCGATGTCCCCGGTTCGCCTGCATAGCCCAGTGCGGGCTATTCCACCTTGCCGCACTGGCAGGGCGACCGGGAGCATTCAACCAAGTAAGGTTGGGCAGGCTCGGTGCTCAAGAGTTCCAGTGCGCCTGCACGGTCCGGTCTATCTAGTACCACCTCCACGCACCAGTCCTCCGGTGGCAGCTCCCCGCACCAGGCTTCCTGTGCGTGTCCTCGGCCCAGTACCACCAGTGCCAGCACCACCAACCAGGCCTACAGTGCGCTTCGCCTGTCCAGTGCTGCCAGAGCCTTCCTCCTCTCCAGCGCTGCCGGAGTCTCCCGCCTGTCCAGCGCTGCCAGAGCCTTCCTCCTCTCCAGCGCTGCCGGAGTCTCCCGCCTGTCCAGCACAGTCAGAGCCTTCCTCCTCTACAGCGCTGCCGGAGTCTCCCGCCTGTTCAGCGCTGCCGGAGTCTCCCGCCTGTCCAGTGCTGCCAGAGCTGCTAGTCTGCAAGGAGCCGCCAGAGCTGTCAGTCTGCAAGGAGCCGCCAGAGCCGCCAGTCAGCATGGAGCACCCAGAGCCGCCAGTCAGCATGGAGCAGCCAGAGCCGCCAGTCAGCATGGAGCAGCCAGAGCCGCCAGTCTGCCAGTATCCGCCAGTCAGCCAGGATTTTCCAGATCCGCCAGTCAGCCAAGATCCGCCATTCAGCCAGGATCCGCCATTTAGCCAGGATCCGCCATTTAGCCAGGATCTGCCAGTCAGCCAGGATCTGCCGGAACCGCCACTCAGCCAGGATCTGCCAGAACCACCAGCCAGCCAGGATCTGCCAGAGCCATCAACCCGCCTGAGCTTCCTCTCAGTCTTGAGCTTCCTCTCAGTCCTGAGCTTCCTCTCAGTACTGAGCTACCCCTCAGTCCCGAGCTACCCCTCAGTCCCGAGTTACCCCTCAGTCCCGAGTTACCCCTCAGTCCGGAGCTGCCCCTCAGTCCAGTGGGGCCCTTGGTGAGGGTTACTAGGCCAAGGTCGGCGGCGAGGGTCGCCAATCTAAGGACGCGATACAAGCGGACTAAGACTATGTTGGAGTGGGGTCCACGTCCCGCGCCGGAGCCGCCACCCGGACCCTCTCCTATGGGTTTAGGTATGCGGCCGGGAGTCCGCACCTTGGGGGGGGGGGGGGTTCTGTCATGCCCTGGTCTTAGTATTTTGTGTTTTCTTTATTATTTTGGTCAGGCCAGGGTGTGACATGGGTTATTTATGTGGTGTGTTTTGTCTAGGGGTTTGTTGTAGGTTATGGGATTGTGGTTAGTGGGGTTGTCTAGAAAAGTCTATGGTTGCCTGGAGTGGTTCTCAATCAGAGGCAGGTGTTTATCGTTGTCTCTGATTGGGAACCATATTTAGGCAGCCATATTCTTTGAGTGTTTCGTGGGTGATTGTTCCTGTCTCAGTGTTTGTTTGCACCAGATAAGGCTGTTTAAGTTTTCACGTTACGTTTATTGTTTTGTATTGTTCGTGTTTTCATCTTTATTAAAGATGTATACAAATAACCACGCTGCATTTTGGTCCGATCTCTGCTACACCTCCTCTTCAGAGGAAGAGGAGAAAGAAAACCGTAACACCAAAAATGAAAATACTGCCCCCTAGTCACAAAAATGTAAAGTACCTAATAAAGAACAGTGGATGTTTTCAGTATCTCTACTTTTAGGGAACATTTGGAAATAATATCATAATCTTTGCTGTTAAGCGGAGCGACACAGGGGAACCCAAGAGTCATTATTTCATTTATGTGGCAGTTATACGCATTGCTAATATGTGGTGCATCTGTGTTACAGGAAATACCTGTTCACCTATTCTTTACCTGGCAACTAATTACAGTATATGTTTTCCTATTGGCCAATGCTTTAATTGTGTGGGGTTAAGATTTACAGGAAGTGATAGACAGTTCTAGTTTGAAAACTTTGCTGATGGTGTTCAATCAAATCAAATCAAATCAAATTTATTTTATATAGCCCTTCGTACATCAGCTGATATCTCAAAGTGCTGTACAGAAACCCAGCCTAAAACCCCAAACAGCAAGCAATGCAGGTGAAGAAGCACGGTGGCTAGGAAAAACTCCCTAGAAAGGCCAAAACCTAGGAAGAAACCTAGAGAGGAACCAGGCTATGTGGGGTGGCCAGTCCTCTTCTGGCTGTGCCGGGTGGAGATTATAACAAAACATGGTCAAGATGTTCAAATGTTCATAAATGACCAGCATGGTCGAATAATAATAAGGCAGAATAGTTGAAACTGGAGCAGCAGCACAGTCAGGTGGACTGGGGACAGCAAGGAGTCATCATGTCAGGTATTCCTGGGGCATGGTCCTAGGGCTCAGGTCCTCCGAGAGAGAGAAAGAAAGAGAGAATTAGAGAGAGCATATGTGGGATGGCCAGTCCTCTTCTGGCTGTGCCGGGTGGAGATTATAACAGAACATGGCCAAGATGTTCAAATGTTCATAAATGATCAGCATGGTCGAATAATAATAAGGCAGAACAGTTGAAACTGGAGCAGCAGCACAGCCAGGTGGACTGGGGACAGCAAGGAGTCATCATGTCAGGTAGTCCTGGGGCATGGTCCTAGGGCTCAGGTCCTCCGAGAGAGAGAAAGAGAGAAGGAGAGAATTAGAGAACGCACACTTAGATTCACACAGGACACCGAATAGGACAGGAGAAGTACTCCAGATATAACAAACTGACCCTAGCCCCCCGACACATAAACTACTGCAGCATAAATACTGGAGGCTGAGACAGGAGGGGTCAGGAGACACTGTGGCCCACTCCGAGGACACCCCCGGACAGGGCCAAACAGGAAGGATATAACCCCACCCACTTTGCCAAATTCAATGTGGTTTCAACATTAAATCTGCTAAATAGTTATCCATCTCCACCCAGTCGTTGCTTCTACAGAAAGTCATCCATCCACCTGTACTCGGACCCTCATATAAAACAATGCAGATTGTCATGCAATTTACTGTGTAATTAATAGGCTATTATTATTGATTGGCTATTATTGTTGATTGACTTTTAATGCTTTGCATTATTTCCAACCCTTACCCCCATGTGTATCACTATCAGTTATACAGAAGTACCTTGCAAGGGTAAAGTTGAAGCCTTGCAAAAAGGTTTTCCATCGTTGTATAAATCACAATCACAATCTACTGTATGTAATTCACTCTGGAATTAAGATGGACTCACTCTGACGCCCTTAGCTTTTTCTAACACCCTGTCGGTGTAATGAAAAATATGTCTCAAGATTAAATACTAGATCCCTTTCCTTAAATAAAGTATTGTTGAACATGTTCACCTGAAAACAGCCGTTATCTGACTGCAGGTAGCAGTCTTCTTATGTTGGAGGTCTTAGAATAATTGTTGGAGTTTGGTGTAGAGAGAATCGTCTTGTTTGACATTTCCTTGTTTGATCTTGATGGACATTAGCTAGAACCAGTGGCGATTTTAGCATGTAAATCTTAGTGAGGCAAACTCCCCAATTGTTTCTATTTATACATGCCAGCAAAGCCACTACACAATACATTAATTGCACTACAGTGGTTAATTCAGCCCTTTTTAAATAACATAGCTTACGTGGCTGACTTGCTTAAACTAATGTGGTTTCTACTAACAATTGAGATGTACAAACTATGGCATAAGGGGATGACAAGCGGTTAAGAGGCAATCCGTAATTTCTATTAAGACATTAATGAGCGCACTAGGACTAACGTAGTCTATTTCAAATATTTGTTCAGCACTTTTGAAGTGTTGAGCAACAGAATTCAGAACATGGGCCGTTCTTACAGTGTTCTCCCTGTGCACCAAGTCATAACCGTAGGATAAATTAAGGGGGCATATAAGCAGACAATGAAAGCTCTTACAATTTCCAATGATTACATTTCTCAAAAACAGGTTATAGGCTATATGTGCACCACCAAGTTAGAACAGTAGATGACATTAAGAGGTGAAAATAGACCAAATAATTATGGTGAGGCACATGGGCTACTAATAGCTTGCTATACATCTTACACTTAGTATAACTTTCAGTATACATATCTCTCTGGCATATTACATCATTTATGCAGCAGCATAATTGGACTCACCTTGTTGTGCTGTGCTCACTTGAACAGGAAGGTGGCGCGGCGGTTCTTCGTGGGCAAAATTTGTCATCAAACTTTGTCATCAAAGTCTGCCATTCTCAGGTTTTATGATGCTTTCAAAACAACTGGGAGAAAAAAAAAGCTTGAATCATGATGATGTCAGTGATCTTCAGGTCATAGCTCTAGAAAGAGGCCCGAGTTCCGAATGTACAATTCCATATTTTCCCAGTCGTAGCTTGTTTTTGCCCAGTTCCCAGTTGTCTTGAACTCACTAAAATCAGATTTTGCAGTTCCGCCTTGTTCATGATTCATGCTTCATTGACAGTATGGCCAATGTTGAATGTTTATCATTTTAAACTAGGAAAGGAGACCCTTAATTTTAGACTTGGGACCACACAGCCACTCCACTGAATAGCAGGCTGATGATTGCTTTGCAATGCTTGCAGTTAGCCACTGATTTCTTCCAAACCACTCATTGTTGAATTTCCGATTTCCAACTTGTTGTGTGTTTTATCTGTTATTTCTCTTCATTATTTTTCTTCATATGACAAGGATTTGCCAGCAGATTGTCGACTTGATTTATGATGATGACTGCTAGCTAAGATTTTGGACTGATCATGTCAACATCATACTTTCAATCAAAGCTACTATAGATATGTGATTTGACGTCATTTTATCTGTGGCCAATGACCTTGAGCCATTTTGGATGGGCACCTCTAATGTAACTCTATGGCAGCACCCAAGGTGCTTGAATTTTATAGCTCTACCCTTAGACTTGGAGGTGACGTAGTGTCCCCATGAGGGAAAGAACACCGAGCCAATCACGACGCAATGCTCCATATTTTCTGCTGGCTTGCCCCACCACCACAGAAAGCACTGAACTGGAGCTGCCTCAAGAAAACAAAAAATAGGCCATGTTTGTATGCAGCTTTATTAACTCAGTGATTTTTATCTTTCTTTCTTTCTTTTTTACATTGTTTGAAAACTGATATGTGACACATATTAATGCCAAAATAACATAAAAGGAAAGCTAAAAATGTGGGTCTCAAAACTGCCCCACCTGCCCTGAATGACCGATCCCCACTGGCTACAACGTAAAACATAAATAGGCCTATTGAGTGGTCTTCCTGAGAAAGCGTGGGATTGCACAGTAGTATATATTTTACTCTTGTAAATCTCTCTTCTTGTTACAACGCTATGTTTGTTTATACATCAGTTGAATGTGTTATAAGTGTGCTTCATCTAATACCAGAACCAAAGGATCTGGATTACAGTTGAGATTACATTAAAAGTACATGGTGCAAGTGATCAGTGCTGTTCGAGATTCTGACAGATTATTACAAGTAATTGTGAAGATTTCCACAGACCTGCGACCACCTATGCACAGTTAAAGTTGGAAGTTTACATACACTTTAGCCAAATACATTTATACTCAGTTTTTCACAATTCCTGACATTTAATCCTAGTAAAAATTCCCTTGTTTTACTGTGGATATAGATACTTTTGTACCTGTTTCCTTCAGCATCTTCACAAGGTCCTTTGCAGTTGTTCTAGGATTGACTTGCACTTTTCACACCAAAGTACGTTCATCTCTAGGGGACAGAACGCATCTCCTTCCTGAGCGGTATGACGGCTGCATGGTCCCATGGTGTTTATACTTGCGTACTATTGTTTGTACAGATGAACGTGGTACCTTCAGGCGTTTGGAAATTGCTCCCAAGGATGAACCAGACTTGTGGAGGTCTACAATTTTTTTTTTCGGGGTCTTGGCTGATTTCTTTTGATTTTCCCATGATGTCAAGCAAAGAGGCACTGAGTTTGAAGGTAGGCCTTGAAATATATTCACAGGTACACCTCCAATTGACTCAAATGATGTCAATTAGCCTATCAGAAGATTCTAAAGCCATAACATAATTTTCTGAAATTTTCCAAGCTGTTTAAAGGCACAGTCAACTTAGTGAATGTAAACGTCTGACCCACTGGAATTGTAATACAGTGAATGATAAGTCAAATAATCTGTTTGTAAACAATTGTTGGAAAAATGACTTGTGCCATGCACCAAGTAGATGTCCTAACCGACTTGCCAAAACTATAGTTTGTTACCAAGAAATGTTATGAGTGGTTGAAAAACAACTTTTAATTACTCTGTATGCTATCTTGAACATGCCCGCTTTATATGATTACATAAGAAGACATTTATGTTATCAAATCAAACTTTAAATGCACTTTAAATAAAGTTTGATTTGAAATAGTCCTATTCTTTAACTTAGATTTTTGGTTGAGATTGAGACGTGAATCCAATGGGAGGTGCACTGAACAACATAGAGCGTTTGACTCCATGGAACTCTATTCCACATCAGGTAACTGAATCAAGCAGTAGAATCAGATAAAAAAAATATATACACCTTATGGAGCAGCGGGTACTTTGAAGAGATACACACACACATGCACACACACACACACACACTCTACACACACATTGTAATATTGTTGTATGGTGCTATTATACATTTTGTTTTATGTGTGATGGAAGTGCCTTAATGTGTTTTGACCCCAGGAAGAGTAGCTGCTGCCTTGGCAGGAACTAATGGGAATCCATAATAAACCCCAGGAAGAGTAGCTGCTGCCTTGACAGGAACTAATGGGGATCCCTAATAAACCCCAGGAAGAGTAGCTGCTGCCTTGACAGGAACTAATGGGGATCCATAATAAACCCCAGGAAGAGTAGCTGCTGCCTTGGCAGGAACTAATGGGGATCCATAATAAACCCCAGGAAGAGTAGCTGCTGCCTTGACAGGAACTAATGGGGATCCATAATAAACCCCAGGAAGAGTAGCTGCTGCCTTGACAGGAACTAATGGGGATCCATAATAAACCCCAGGAAGAGTAGCTGCTGCCTTGGCAGGAACTAATGGGGATCCATAATAAATACAAATACCCTTTGAAAAGACTTCGATAGTAACAGTGAATCCATGTAATTTTTAAGTGGATATCTCTCAACAATCATTCTCATGATAGTTCATTGGTAATAGTCAGTGACAAATATCATAGCTAAGCGGGGCTTAGTTAAAACACTGTATGGGAGGCCAATGGGTACCTGTAGATAGATACATTATCCAGTAGGAGGTGCTGCCTTGCCTATAGTTTTTTCTTGGGATAGTGGAAATAACATTGAAGATCTGATATGTTTTAAAGTTACAAATTCAACATACTTTAAACAAGGTTTGTCTATGTTGAAATTTGTTTACAATGATGACATAATACTGCGGTTGAAATGTCACCCTCAAAACAACAGTTCAAGTTGATAACTTTGTTCAAATACGGTGTATTTTCCATGTAGGATTTGTCACAATATGTTGACAAAGTACATCGAAACAACGTTGATTCAACCAGTTTGTGCACAATGGGGAGTCACAGGTGAACCTTACAGTTGGCAAGGTAACAGCCCACCCAATCACACACCACTAGTTTGGCAATCAAGCTGAAAGAAAAGACAATAAACATTTTCAGACAATTTCATAGAACAAATAATGGTCCAATCAGACTTCAGATTTATACAACATACCATAGAAAGCATTATTGTATGATTCAAATTTAGAAGCAAGCAATGTGTATGAATGAGTGTCCAAGGGTGTGTGAGTGTCACAGGAGGTTGATGGCATGTTTGGCCGGGATCGTGGTAATAGCTGGAGCAGAATTGGTGGAATGGTATCAAATACATCAAACACATGGTTTCCACCTGTTTGATGCCATTCCATCCACTCCCTTCCAGACATTATTATGATCCATCCTCCATTCAGCAGCACCACTGGTGAGTGTGTTATAGGATAATTGGACAAGGATGTCGTTATAAAGCAAAATTCCAAATATGAATTGTAGCTGGCATCAGTAAATTAAATAACATTTGGGCTGGTACTTGCATTTAAAGTCTTCCTGTTTCCGGGATTGACTTTCCCAGAAGGTGCCTATTGCAAATGTTAACGAAATGTTAATTAACTTAATTCTCATAATTCAGTGAAGTGCTTTTCGTTGGAGTCTAGTCCACTAATGGGGGCCATCACAAATCAGACTGCAGTCCATATGCTGTATCCTTCATCCCAGATGATGGTTGCAAAGCAGAAGTCTCCTTATTATTGCACTACGACTACTTCTTTGACACAACATTTCGCAGGAGAAGCATGTAATCAGGGCAGGTCGTGGGTACGGGTGGACTGGGGTTTTCTCAAACAGGGGTGGTGGGCTGGGCTGGGCTGGTTGGGGCAAGGGCTGTTCTCTGTGGGTTTACACAGCATGCAGCAGTGGAAGATCTGGACCAGCGTGGCACGAAACCGCTGTATTCGGAAGGCATAGAGGGCAGAGTTGATGTGGGTCATAAAGATTCCCACATACATGGCACTCTTGGGCATCCCACACTCCGGGCAATAGAAGAGGATGCAGTTCATGACATGCAGCGGCAGCCAGCACAGAGCGAATAAGAAGACGATGAGCGCCAAGGTCTTGGCTAGCTTCAGCTCCTTGTCCAACACCTGCCTCTGATTGAGAACCATATCAGGCCAAACACAGAAACAGACAAACTAGACACACAACATAGAATGCCCACTCAGATCACACCCTGACCAAACAAAACATAGAAACATACAAAGCAAACTATGGTCAGGGTGTGACAATCCAAGCATCTACAGTATACTGAACAAAAATATAAACACAACATGCAACAATTTCAACGATTTTACTGAGTTACAGTTCATTTTAGGAAATCAATCAATTTAAATAAATAAATTAGGCCCTAATCTATGGGTTTCACATGACTGGGCAGGGGCACAGCCATGGGTGGGCCTGGGAGAGCATAGGCCCACCCACTTGGGAGAAAGGCCCATCCACTGGGGAGCCCCAGAATGAGTTTTTCCTCACAAAAGGACTTTATTACAGACAGAAATACTCCTCAGTTTCATCCGGTGGTTGGTCTCAGACGATCCCGCAGGTGAAGAAGGCGGATGTGGACGTCCTGTGCTGGTGGGGTTACACGTGGTCTGCTTTGTGAAGTACTGCCAAATTCTCTAAAACAACATTGGAGGCAACTTATGTTAGAGAAATGAACATTCAATTCTCTGGCAACACCTCTGGTGGACATTCGCTCAAAACATGAGACAAAACAGCACATTTTAGAGCCACCTTTTATTGTCCCCAGCACAAGGTACACCTGTGTAATGATCATGCTGTTTAATCAGCTGTTTAATCAGCTTCTTGATATGCCACACCTGTTAGGTGGATGGATTATCTTGGCAAAGGAGAAATGCTCACTAACAGGGATGTAAACTAATTTGTGTACCAAATTTGAGAAAAATATGTTCTTTGTGCGTATGGAAAATTTCTGGGATCTTTTATTTCACCTCAGGAAACATGGGACCAACACTTTACATGTTGCGTTTATATTTTTGTTTAGTATATATACACATTGGTTTCAGATTTTTATGTGAGAATACAAAAGTTGGTTATGTGACAGAAATCAATTTTAAACTACATGTAATGCCCGGGGTGTAGTGGAGGAAGAAGTCAGGCGCAGGAAACAGAGAGTTCAAGGTAGCGATACTTTTAATTCACCACACCACCGATGAAAACGACGCCACCCAAACAAATGGCCCAAAACACGGGGAACTAAACAGTCCAGAAAAACACACATATCGTGCACAATAGTACACAGAAAATAATCCCGGAAAATAAAGCCCAACCAATTATGAATACAGACTCAAGCTCATTACCATAACACAACGTTAACTATTCATGAAAATCGCAAATGAAATGAAATAAATATGCTAGCTCTCAAGCTTAGCCTTTTGTTAACAACACTGTCATCTCAGATTTTAAAAATATGCTTCTCAACCATTGCAAAACAAGCATTTGTGTAACAGTATTGATGGCTAACGTAGCATTTAGCATTAGCATTCAGCTGGCAACATTTACACAAAAAAACAGAAAAGCATTCAAATAAAATCATTTACCTTTGAAGAACTTCAGATGTTTTCAATGAGGAGACTCTCAGATAGCAAATGTTCAGTTTTTCCTGAAAGATTATTTGTTTAGGACAAATCGCTCCGTTTTCTGCGTCACGTTTAGCTATGAAAAAACCCCTGTATCCAGGATTGTGTAAATCTATCAGCAAGCTCATTAGCATAACACAACGTTAACTATTTATGAAAATCGCAAATGAAATGAAATAAATATGCCATCTCTCAAGCTTAGCCTTTTGTAAACAACACTGTCATCTCAGATTTTCAAAATATGCTTCTCAACCATAGGAAAACAATCATTTGTGTAAAAGTAGCTAGCTAGCGTTAGCATTTCGCGTTAGCATTTAGCGTTAGCATTAGCGTTAGCATCCAGCACGCAACATTAACAAAAACATAAAAGCCTTCAAATAAAATCATTTACCTTTGAAGAACTTCTGATGTTTTCAATGAGGATACTCTCAGTTAGATAGCAGATGCTCAGTTTTTCCAAAAAGATTCCTTGTGTATTAGAAATAGCTTCGTTTTATACATCACATTTGGCTACCAAAAAAAATCCATAAATTCAGTCCTCAAAACGCAAACTTTTTTCCAAATTAACTCCATAATATCGACTGAAAACATGGCAAACGTTGTTTAGAATCAATCATCAAGGTGTTTTTCACATATCTCTTCATTGATACATCGTTCTTGGACACATGCTTTCTCCCCTGAATCAAATGGTAAAGTAGAAGCAGCTGGCAATTGCGCACCGAATTCGACGCAGGACACCAGGCGGACACTTGGAAAATGTAGTCTCTTATGGTCAATCTTCCAATGATATGCCTACAAATACGTCACAATGCTGCTAAGACCTTGGGCGAACGACAGAAAGTGTAGGCTCATTCGTTGCGCAATCACAGCCATATAAGGAGAGAATGGAAAACAGAGCTTCAGAAATTCTGCTAATTCCTGGGTGATGCATCATCTTGGTTTTGCCTGTAGAATGAGTTCTTGGGCACTTACAGACAAAATCTTTGCAGATTCTGAAACTTCAGCGTGTTTTCTTTCCAAAACTGTCAAGAATATGCATAGTCGAGCATCTTTTCGTGACAAAATATCGCGCTTAAAACGGGAACGTTTTTTATCCAAAAATGAAATAGCGCCCCTAGAGCTCTAACAGGTTAACCTAACTAAACACAGGTGTAACTAATAAACAGACAAGGGGGGAAAAAGGATCAGTGGCAGCTAGTAGGCCGGTGACGACGACCGCCGAGCGCCACCCGAACAGGAAGGGGAGCCACCTTCGGTAGGAGTCGTGACACTACATTGATGATAATTTATTATAAAACAACAAAATGAAGGAACATTTGATGGTAAGTGGCTGTTACCATATATTGCTCTCTTACACAACTCCCCCGTCGACATGGCACTACAAATAAATGAGACACACCAGGAACTCTGCCAAAAATGCCCAACGAACCAGCCTTAAAAGTCACTCCTTGGGACAGGAATATTTCAATTTGCTTAAAAGCTGTCAATGTCTAGCCCATTGATTTCTATTAAACTAAGCGAAGATATATGTCTTCCCAGCAGTCTGAGATAAATTCTACTTAGATTGCTACTGCACACTCCCTTGGTATCCCTTACACCACAAACAGGGCTTTTAAATTACAAACAAAAGTTAGCATGTAAGTCATCAATGTGTAATTACAATTAACATAACATTTTCTTCACTAGGAATACAGTAAAATACTCAAGTTGTTGCCCTAAAGCAAAATCAATCTCATTATAGACAATATATATGAAAAGTTTTTGCAAATTAAATACAGAAATATCTCATTCACATAAGAATTCACACCCCTGACTTAATACTTGTAGGAGCACCTTTGTCAGTGATTACAGTGGTGAGTCTTTCTGGGTAAGATGCAAAGAGCTTTGTAGATTGTAAAAAATAATAAAAAGGCAAATGTTGCACATTCTTCAAGATCTGTCAAATTGGTTGTTGATCATTGCTAGACAACCATTTTCAGGTCTTGCCATAGATTGTCAAGTAGATTTAAGTCAAAACTGTAAATCGGCCACCCAGGAACCTTCAGTGAATTCTTGGTAAGCGACTCCAGTGTAGATTTGACCTTGTGTTTTAGTTTATTGACCTGCCGAAAGGTGAATTAATCTCCCAGTGTCTAAGCAGACTGAACCAGGTTTTCGTCTGTGCTTAGCTCCGTTAAGTTTATATTCTGAAAAACTCCCCAGTCCTAATGATTACAAGCGTACCAACATGTTGCAGCCACCACTATGCTTGAAAATATGGACAGTGGCACTCAGTCATGTGTTGTATTGAATTTGCCCCAAACATAACACTTTGTATTCAGGACAAGGTTTATTGCTTTGCCACATTTGTTGCATTATTACTTTGAGTATTTGTAATCTGTACAATCTTCTATATTTTCACTGTCAAGTAGGTTAGTATTGTGGAGTGACTACAATGTTGTTGATCCATCCTCAATCTTCTCCCATCACAGCCATTAAATTATTTAACTGTTTTAAAGTCACCATTGGCCTCATGGTGAAATCCCTGAGTGGATTCATTCCTCCCCGGCAACAGAGTTAGGAAGGACGCCTGTATCTTTGTAATGTTTGTGTGTATTGATACACCATCCAAAGTGTAATTAATAACTTCGCCATGCTCAAAGGGATATTCCATGTCTGTTTAAAAATATCTATATTTTACCCATTTACAAATAGGTTCCCTTCTTTGCGTGACATTTTAAATCCTCCCTGGTCTTTGAGGTTGAATCTATGTTTGAAATGCACTGTTCGGCTGAGGAACCTTACAGATAATTGTATGTGTAGGGTACAAAGATGAGGTAGTCATTCAAAAATCATGTTAAACACTATTATTGCACACAGAGCGAGTCCATGCAACTTATTATGTGACTTGTTAAGCACATTGTTTACACCTGAACTTATTTAGGCTTGCCGTAACAAAAGGGTTGAATACATATTGACTGAAGACATTTAAGCGTTTCATTTGTAATGAGTAGGGAAACATTTCAAAATACATAATTTCACTTTGACATTATGGGGTATTGTGTGTAGGCCAGTGACAAAAAAAGCTCTCAATTTAGTACATTTTAAATTCTGGCTTAAACACAACAAAATGTGGAAAAAGTAAAGGGGTGTGAAGTCAGTGGAGTGTAAGCTAACATATAGAATGGTTTTAAGATGGTCATACCATGGATCATTTAGCTATTTGATTTTTGAATTTTAGGAGCCCTTTAGGTATAAAAAAAGATATATATCAAAAAGATTTTGATAAAATATTGAATTTGGCCATTACTACTATAGCCCATAAAAACACACTGAACAACACATTCATTATTGGCAAAAAAGACAGTCGAAAAATAAATCATAAGGAATAAGGTTTTGAAGTGTCTGTCCTATATATAGGATATATAAAAAAAGGTCAGTAAAAAAATGTATATATATATTTACACATATTTAACCCCTTTTTGGGGGTAGGTATAAAACTACCTCCATACTTACATTACTTTTTTAAAATTATTTTTTTAAACTGATACCAACTTCAGACCAAATCCTAACACGGACAATGCTGGGACAATTGTGCGGCTGTGATTGGGACGCCGGGTTGTGATACAACCTGGAATCGAACCAGGGTATGTAGTGACGCCTCTAGCACAGAGATGCAGTGCATCTCTCGGGAGCCCACCAATCAGGACCTAATAGTCATATATTAGTCACATAATAATTTAACACGTTCATAATTTTTTTTATGTAGTTATTACACATTGATTACACTATCACTTGTATTTCATATGTCACAACGATTAATAGATAAGTATGCTATGACGCTGGTAACGTTTTACCTTGCGCACCTCCCTTTCCTACCCCAAGCTCTCCGCACTGCTGGTAAAAAAAATGGCATGATTCCACCAATTGTAACTTTCTGAGTCACTTTCAAAGATACACCTTTACTTTCAAGGCGAACTGAAAATTCCACTTGTGTGGCTAATCATTATTGTGGCTGGCTTCACAACGTATAACCGGGTTATACCAGCCAAATGAAGCTAGCTGGCTGCTTCTAACGTTAGCTCTGTGTAACAGGGCCAAGTAGCGGCAAGCTAGTTATTTTGTGTCATGTCAATAGGCGAACAACAGGTGGCAACCGAGCTAATACTTACGCACAAGGATTCCTAAATCATTGCTAAGAATATTGAAAATTACTGCAGTTTTTACTGGTCATTGTTTTCAGGCTGATTGCATTAGTGCTAACGTTAGCTATCTACCGCCGAAGTTCTAACATCTGTATCAAAGATATTTGCCTTTTTTTTTATCCCGCTCGTTTGATCCTGATCTTATTTCAGATGTTCACACAGACGGTTTCCCATTCGCTCGAACAAATGTGCCTCGCTTTTTTTGCCTACTTTTTTTTGTAGTTTTGACAGTGCTTCTGATCGTAATTGTGGCGCTTGGCTTGCACGTGCAAATTCAGCATACACAACATTCTATAATAGAATTGTGTTATTTGACGTGTCAAATGAAAAGCTTATTTAACGCGACAAATAGTGTTATTTTGACGTGTATATTTTTTGACATGCAAATACCCAAACGGCATTACATAATTGCTTCCTCATTGGGGTTTTAGGCTGGGCTTCTGTATAATCACTTTGTGACATCTGATGTAAAAAGGGCTTTATAAATCATTGTGACAACGTTTGACATGTCCATGGCTCAGACATAATGCATTTTATAGTAGGCCTATGTTAACAATGCATTTCCATATTGAAGCCATGAAATGACTTAGAACAATGTGGACTGCAAACAAATTCAACATATTTAGAAAATGTGTTTCCTGATGCTATTTAACAAACTAGGCTATCACGGACTAACATTCTTATTAGAGTTGATGACAACGCAATTCATAAAATACTATAAATACACAATTTGAAGCAATCACATATTTAGCCATGGAGCACGTTCAAACCTACAGCGCTACAGCCAGCACTACGATTTAACATTGCATTAGGTTAGTTAAAATAGAGCCCTCTGCGTGGTAAAGTTGGCAGTTGTTTTCAGACTGTTCAGAACGCTACCTGGTAAAAGTAAATAGCATACAGCCGGTGTAATTCGACTCACTTGGTGGGAATCTTGACCCGGAGGTAGCGATGGCAATGGCCATTAGGGACAGGATGGAGCCCTGGGTGATGATGAGGAGCAGGCAGGAGAAGAAGAGGCAGGTGTAGAACTGAGTCTTCAGCCCCAGACTGATCACTACAGCCAGGGGAATGACCAGGGCTCCCACAGCGATGTCGGCCACCGGCAGAGACACGATGAAGCAGAACGTGGTGTCCCTCAGGGCCGGTTCGTACAGACCACCAGCACCACTAACACGTTGCCCAGCACAGAGGCCAGGGCTATGGCTGTCTCCATGGAGATGTACATCATGTCCACATGCTCCTGTGGCTTGACACCGGGAGAGGAAGACATTTTAATAGTCCCCAGATTTCCTCTTGCCTTTCCTCAGATTAAAAATTGTTTAAGAAGTAGTTAAATGTTCTTCTTCTTCAGTTGGTCCTTTGCATTCAGCTAATTTCATTGTGTCCTCTTCCATTCTGTGTGTTCCCTTTAAGCTGCTGCTGGTGAGAGAAGCGTGGGTGGTGACTGACCTGGCATTGACTCACTGAGTGGGCCCTATGTCGACTGCTCCACACTGACCGGCTGATCCCCTGCATCTCTCCTTCTCTTAGAGGGGAGGGGCCTCGTTCTCCTCCCATCACTCCTCTGGAACAGTAGGGAGCTTCTCACACATGTCATATGGGCGCGCGTGTGTGTGTGGGTGGGTGCGCATGTGCTATGTGTGTGGGTTTTTGTATGTGATAATCTGTGTGTGCATACATGTGGGTGAGAGGGGAGCTGTGACAGGTCTGGCAGGTGGGTCTCATAAAACATGCATTTGGGATATTTTTTAACATTGCCACTCAAGATAACAGGGTGTCAAACGACAATGTGAGCGACCTAGGTGCCATTTTAACATTTTAGTACTCTTTCTGTCACCTGAGATGCACTGCAGACAGGACCTTGACACTTACCCAAGAGGATTTGTGAGAAACTAACATTCTGCCCCCACCCATGCTCTTGTGCTAACCAAAACCAATTTCAAACTCTCAAATGGCTTTGCATGAATGACTGGACTGCACGCTGTGTCCAGATGAGCTCTATGTGATGTGATATGTGTTTACTTCCTGAATTACAGAGAATCTGTAGAAATAGAACCGTACATCGCCTATAGATAATTGTTGTATCCAGCCTTTTTGCCTTTAGCCTTGTTCATAAAGGTGAATTAATGAATTCATCACAAAGCATCAATAAATAAGATACATGGGAGTAATTGGAAGTATGTAATGTGCAAGTTATTCAGTTGCAATCCGTGATTTAATTTCATAGACCAGCTAAATAACTTGTGTGAAATATGGTATGTTTTGAATGGTACATTAGTGCATAACTGTAGCCATTCAGTTATGTAACTCTATAGCGACAGGAAGAGGATTGTGATTTTATCACATTTATATGCTCATGAATACATTTTAGCACATTTTCTTCCTTTTATCATTTTGAAAACATCATTATAATTTTCTGTGATTTTTTTTACTTCACTCTGGCCACCATCAATTTAATCATTCTGGACCAGCTCTTTGCTAAAATAATCATGGAACCATGCAAAAAAAAGGGACACATATTTACATATTGAAATATCATATGCACTGAAATTAATTCAATTCAAGTGGCATTGCATAATTTTGATGACTGCCAGCAAGCCAAGCCGAAAATGTTTAATTATCCTAAAACACTGTTTTCTCTTGCTTGGTTTCAATAAGGCAATGTTAATGTCTAAATCTGAAAGTCCTGTCAGCCACTATAAAGGATCTCTGTGATGGCCCTTCTCAATCCATTAAGGAGAGAAGAAGTTTCAACGTCTGCCCGTAAACATTTTACATTCTCTCTTTTTTGGAGGAAACCGATGAATCAAGACTTTCTTTGGGGACATTGCCTCCTACCTCTGACCGTGCTCTGTGCATTAGCTTGTTGGTGAGCAGACACAACAGTAACTCACTTTTATTGGAGATTGTATCGCCTTCCTCATGTTCTTTACGTCATCTGAGTCCCAGGGATAGTCAGCTTTGTGTGCGTGTCTCTGATAGAGCAACAATCATAACATAGCAACAGTGATAGAGCGACAATCATAACATAGCAACAGTGAGCTTTGATGTACGGGTTGGTAAAGGTATGGCGACAAGCTTTTTATTGTGTGTCAATAAACCTTTAGAAGAGCTGTTTCAGGCCAATGAGCACATTTTTGTCAAATGGACTACTGATCAACCAACCTGTAGTCTACCAGTAGAGTAGCTCAGTTTGTAGACCATGCCACTTGCAACATCAGGATTGTAGGTTCAACTCCTGGTGGGACCACCGATATGACAAATGTATGCACACACAGTTGCTTTGGATAAAAGAGTCTGCTAAATGGTATATTATCTACAGTACACCTTTAGATGAAGCGGGGGAACAGGTGCTCAAAGTGAAAACATTCCGACGGCTTCTCTAGCCAAAATATGTAACGTTTATTTCTCTATTTGCTTTCTGAAACAACACATTCATTCATCACACATTGTAAGCAAGCTAGTGTCAGTGACTCCTAAGCCTAGAAAACTATTTGAGATAATTGCCATCGGGAAAAGTGGCTATCAGCTGAACAAAGCTAATGATAGCGTAAATATGCTAGCTAGCTAGCGATGCTGTCGAAACAAGTAAATACGCTAGCTGGTGTCGTGTCTATGACTATGATTAAATTATATGATGCTATTTTATCAAATCGATTACCTAACGTTTAATTGATTATGTGATTGAATTAAACCATGCAAAAGACATTCAACTCAATCGTAGCCTCCTACCAGTCTCCCCACCCGGCGCCCGCAGCCAGTGGTCACTGCATGCAAGTCAGACGAGTTCGCTCTCAAAATAAAATGAGACTCAAAGTAAAATGTAAAAGGAAATCATACAATTAAAAACATCTACCGAGCTGCGAGTTCATATTTTAATAGGAGGGCAAAAGGACAGGGCTCAACCAGCACCCGAGCACCTATCTGTCCGCTAGAGTTTTGACTTCTGGGTGCGTTTTGCAACAGAAACCAACTGGCCAGTGAATACACCTCTGAGACTGTAACCAACACTGTGAATAGCAGTAATGAATTAGTACAGTACCATGCAGAGGTTCGCCAGGTCAGATTCCTCAGGGGATTATGTGGCTGTGGTGAAGAGATCCCATTACCTGTAAGCAACTGAGTTTAATGTTCTCCACATACTCATCAAACTTCCTATTGGAGTTGAAGGATGCCTCCAACAACCATTAGCGCTTAATACAGCTCTGAAGCTACAGTACACAGTGCTAGCGATCCTATTATGACTGCTGTAATGGACATCGATACAGAGAAGAGGGTCGTAGACTGGGTGAATGTGTTCCAATGGTAAAATTTGAAAAACAGTGAGTTAACATATATAATATTGTATTTCTATTCAGGGGGAAGCCAGCAATAAAACAATGGAATTGAAAACGTAATACCAGTAGAATTTCAGAAGGCTAGAAGGAGCATGAGCTCTACTGCATTATCATCCACACAACTTCTGTGGAAGATTCTATTGTTTTCGCGTCATAGCTTAATGAGGGGCCTATGTTTTGACACAACGATCCCTTTAACTTTACATCTATTTTTTTTGCTGCTACTCTTTTTAAGGAACGAAAAAAACTGCTTCAGTCCTAACGTAAAACATGCTTTAGGCCCATGGGGTTTACAAATGATTTTATTATATTTTTACTCACTTAGCAGACACTCTTATCCAGAGTGACTAACAGGAGCAATTAGGGTTAATCAGTTTGTGTACCTGTTTTGTCTCTTGTAGTCCTTGCTGTGTTTATAACAATGTGTTTGTTTGCTTCGGTTGCGCACAGGTGTAGCATAATCATTTGTTCACTCTTTTGTTGCTGATTTTCCTGTGCCGAAATGCAGATGCGCTTTCTGATTTACATAAATTCACGGAAAATCCGCACGAACACATGGTCATATTAACAGTATTGCATTTTTCATGTAGACTGATTTTTGACAGCTAATAGCCTAACCATCGCACACACAACATTATGTACTAAATGTTCAAATCTCGTTGCTGCAGGATTATTTTGTTGCAACAATGCTGGTCAAATTAAGATTCTACATCTGTATCTGATTTCTGGATGTCATAGCTGCCTTCATCAAGTAGAGTAGAAGAATAAATCAGCAATATGTCAGTGCAATCCGGGATCCTTGGGACATCTCTACCTCATTGAAGTTGACATTTAAAATGGTTAAAGTAAGGCTTGAGGTTAGGGTTAAGGTTTAGGGTAGGGATGTCCCAAGGAACTCGGATAGCACTGACAAATATGTCCTATAGGAGCAGTGTAAATATTGAGGCGCTTGTGACTCCCCCAGATATTGTGGGTAGAAACTTTTGGCATCTGTACAGGAACATGGTGAAATATCACTCAACAATGACCCAGATCCCTGGCCACTATCACTCAACTCAATACAACTATTTATTGCTGAAGCAGACAAATCATTGAATGAGATTGCACATTTTTTTCCTACAATTTTTTTGTGATAACTGCCAAATAGTGCATGTTATTTCCATTTCTGGGCAACGTTATCATACAGAAGAAAAAAAAAAAAAATTCAGCACATTCAAGAAACACGAGTCTTTAAACAGGAAATCGATATGAGTAAAATGAAACCTGTAAGAGCCCACTTACTTGACTTCCTTGCAACTTCCTCTGTCTATTTTTATCCCTCAGTTTTTTTCAACAAATGCCAAATATTAAAATATGCCAATGTATAACACCCTGGCAGTAGTTTCCCTTATTATACAGGTTCTAAGGTCTTCATGCACTTTGCCAAAGAAAAAAAAGCTAAGCGACTATCACTTCTATTGTCTTCCTACACTATCAACATGCTTGTACCTTCAACTGTGTCAATTTTCATAACACTGATAGCATTTCCATCAATATTTCTATCTGCACTGTTAGGGTTGCTGCTGATGATGTTTTCACTAGTCTGGTTGCTCTGAGAGCCCTGACTGTCACCTCGACACACAAAGACATTCCTCCAGATCCTCAGGTACGCTTCCTGGATCTTGCGGATCTTGAAGGCATAAACAATCGGGTTGACAGCTGAATTGCCATGGGAGAGGAGGATGCCCACGTAGAAGGCCTGTTGGGGTATGTCTGATGGGTTACCAAAGTAGGCAACACAGTTCATGATGTCCAGTGGGAGCCAGCAAAAGGCGAAGAGCACCAGGACCAGAGTCAGGGATCGGGCCAGGCACCTTTCCTTTGTGAAGTAGATGTGGGACTGGGTACTGCTCCCCGTCTTCTCTCTCAGGTTATTTTGTATGATACAGAAGATGTAGCAGTATAGGACAGCCATGACAAGCAACGGAGTGAGGGTGCAGAGGAAGAAGAAAAAGTAAACCAGGTATGACATGGGAATCACAGCCAGGAAACGGCAGATGATGGTAGTTGAGTTCCCTGAGTGAGACAAGGTGTCATGGTTGTACCACCCAAACATGGGTGGGAAGCTCAACATGAAGGCAACAAACCAACATATTGCCACCACCACCCAAGATCTCCTCTCTGTCACTGTCCTCTTGTACCTGTTGAAGCAGAGAATATGTTCATCTGACATGACAACCATTTTTTAAAGCTGTGTGTATGTACTGTATATGCATGCACACTCACCTGAGAGGGATGAAGACGCGTAGGAATCTGTCCACAGAGATGGCTAGCAGAGACATGACCGAAGTCATTGTCAACATGATGACCACACAGCTTATGAAGAGACATACATTGAACGAGGTGCACACCCGTCCATCCACCAGCACAGCCAGCGGCACAGCCACAGAACCTACAAGGAAGTCAGCTGCAGCCAGAGAGACCAAAAAACAGAAGGTGGGCTGCCGGAGGTTGCTGCTCGACCACACTGCCCAGATCACCAGGACATTTCCCAGACAGCAGGCAACAGCGATCAGCACCTCCAGCACTGTGTAGACAACGTCTCCTCCAGGCATCCTGTCAACCGTCCAATGGAAGTTTAATATGGGCAATTACTGTACTTAACACTAAGTGTGCTCTATTCTATACCTCTGGAGATGTTCCTTTTCCTGTAGGCTCGAGGATGTTCACTTAGCTATTGAAAAGGTTTATTGAAATGTCACAGCCCCCACTTGCCTGCTATAGGTTAAGGATAAGTGTTGTTGTGGTATCTCACTTCTCCTACACTGCTAGAAGGAGGGGACTGTGTATAAAATAGTTTGTTAATCTCAGTTGAATCCTTATCTTGAACATTTGGCAATAAGAGGCAAGGTGTCGCAATCTTAAAATTTATGTTGGCTGCAAAATTTTTTTTAGCTGTGGTTGTGTTGTACAGATATCCTGTAGCTTTAGAGGAAGGATGCTCAAAATAGACTTGTCTCTGTGAATGGTATACATGTCACAATGTGGAACGTGACAGGTGATACGTCTGGGATAAGTAGGCACAGTAAAGGCAGAGGCAGACAACAAAAAGGTCAGTTTCAACATGTATTTTAAGGCATGGTTTTCAATCGTCATCATTTCAGTAATCAAGTTAATTCACCATTTTTAACACTGTCCCACAATTCACTTCAACTGTTTCACTTCCATAATATTTTATTTTTGCTTTTAACTTAGAAAACCATGCTACTTCAAAATCCAGCCTGGTCTCATAGACTAGACGTAACATAGCAAATGGATATCCAATATATTATGCTTGGTATGGTTACATAAGACAGAGGGTTACTTAAGGCAAAAACGAAATGATGGCGGTTCGTCGGGGTCGGCGTATAACGCGAACATCTAGCAAGCCAAAGGTTGTGTGTTTGAATCTCATCACAAACAACTTTAGCATTTTAGCAACTTTGCAACTACAACTACTTAGCATGTTAGCAAACCCTTACCCTAAACTCTTTAACTTACCCTTCTCCTAACCCTACTCTTAACCCATGACCCTAACCCCTAGCCAAACAAAACAAGGGGCATAGGAAGTGGCAGGCATTTATTTGCTCTAAATCTCCATTGTAACAGATCTGTATATAATGACTAGGTGCTCATGTCTCAACCCTAACAATTGGAGTCTTTGTCCTAAAGCCGGGAAGGCAGACGACAAGCTTAGGTCCAAAATAAGCCCATAGAAACACATTGGGCTTATTTTGGACAGATAAAAGCTCTCGCTTCTCCTCTTCCTCTCTGATTGTAACTCAAACAAATCTCCATTAGCCATGTGGGCTCACCAATGCCATCACATACTCTGGCAAACTTGGGATCCACCATGATTCCGGATTGCATTCACTTCCTGTGGGCTGTCAGCATAGCCGCAAGAAGTAGGGGTGCTGAGGGTGCTGCTGCAACTCCTGAAAAATCAAGATAAAAAATATAAATATAAATATATATATACCTGTACTAGTCCTATATTAGAGGACTGTTATAGCGATCTGTAGCTTTGCACCCCCCCCCCCTCCCCAACAAAACAGTTGAGATGACAACCAGGGCTCTCAGAGCAACCAGATCACTGTGAACAAAACATGTATCACCCTTAATCCTAACACTGTGAGTGAGTCATAGTTAATGATTTGTTGAATGATAATTACAAAATGACATTTTGGTTTTCCTTACCCTGTAAGCAGTCTATAAACAAGGTATGCCAGCAATCCATGTTTTGCTTTCATTTACCTGGGGTGCGTTCATGTTGCTTGACAATTTGTACTGAACAACACTTTTCTCCAAAATGTTCCACACTGTCCTTCGATAGCCTTTGAGGTACGTTTGCTCCGATTTGGTGGGTGTGGCCTGACCAATATGGGTGTAACCATTTGAAATCGCAGAACTCGTGCAAAACTCGTGCAGCACATCATACGGTAATCGCCCTCTGGGCAATCATAATCACAGCATTTTTCAACTGGAAGGTCAATACAGTACAATTTCTGTTGAATTGAACATTGCATACCATTCGGTCACACTGACCACACCCCTGGCCACTGTTTCTAAATGCTAACTTTGGTACCGATATTATAATTTTTGGAGCTTCATGTCCAAATCATCCCAAAGTATCTCAAATGTATTGTGTTCCTCAATAAAATTACTTATAGATCATTTGGACATGAATCACAAAAAATGCTAATATCGGAATTTTGGTGAACTATCCCTATAACCTAACCCTTGTTCTAAAACCTAACCTCACACAAATGGACTGGTCCATCGTATTCTAGCCTACAGCTCTCTGGATATAAGATTGTAGTACTCTATTCTTAATTCCTGGCATAGCCAATACAGGCCCTAAATCATTCTAATGTGGTAGAAAGGTTTATTGTATTATACTGTAGAAGAGCTATTGCCATTGTATTTCAGCAAAGGCTTTCCTAGTCATTGTGAGTGAGGGTCTGTTTGTTTGTTTGAGAACGCATGGTCTACCCCAAGGCCCTATTTGAAGTAGGCCCATTTCACTTTGGCAATTGATGTGGAACAGCACTTTATATACATGTTTATTATAGCTGTTTTTACATTTTATTTGCAATATTTAGCGATGTAATGAAATTGGTAAAGTACACGTTAGCTAGTCATTGTGAGTGAGGGTCTGTTTGTTTGAGAACGCATGGTCTACCCAAATGCCCTATTTGAGGTAGGCCCATTTCACTTTGGCAATTGATGTGGAACAGCACTTTATGTTCCCTGTACTCCCTGTACTTTATATACATGTTTATTATAGCTGTTTTTAAATTTTATTTGCAATATATAAAGATGTTATGAAATGGGTAAAGTACACGTTAGCTAGTCATTGTGAATGAGAGTCTGTTTGAGAACGCATGGTCTACCCCAAGGCCCTATTTGAGGCAGGCCCACATCAATTGCCAAAGTGAAATGGAACAGCACTTTATGTTCCCTGTACTCCCTGTACTCTATATGTATGTTTATTATAGCTGTTGATACAGGGCTCATATGTGAAACTATTCTAACTGAACATTTTCTTTCACAGTGGCACTGACTCCGACTGGGAGCCCCCAGTGCCAAGGTGTCCATCCCCCTCTGAAACTGGTTCATTCAGCTGTACCCCTGCTGTCTCTGGCTCCACACCTCCCGGGCCATCTAGAGGTGTGAAGGCACTGACAAAGAAGAGGAAGAGGGGAAGTGTGCCACCAGCAAACAGAGGTGTTGGCACACCGTCCTAGAAGATGATGTGGAGCCACCCCAACCAACTTTTAGGCCGAAAAGGAAGCCAGGACCTCAGGTGAACCCGAACGCAACTTACACCCCCCTTCAGCTTTTTCAACTGTTTTTCACACCATCTGTTGTAGATTCGCTCGTGTCCAACACAAATAAGAATGGGAAGAAGAAACAAGCAGGCAAAAAGGTAGCATGGAAGCCCATATCCATGTCAGACTTTTTCTGCTACCTTTCACTGGTCATCTACATGGGGCTGGTGAGGCTGAAAAGCCTGAAGGACTACTGGAAAACGTCATCTCTGTACCAACTGCCTTTCCCCATGACTGTTATGTCCTGCAAAAGGTTTCTGATTATTTCACAGGCGCTTCATATCAGTGACCCAAAGGTTGATGAAGAGAATGAGAAGAAGAGAGGCACAGCAACGTTTGATAGACAATATCAATATCAATAATATGCAATATCAAACCGCTCTACCACAGCATTGTTGAGGCCTGCAAGACGTACTTTCAGCCAGCTCAGAACGTGTCAATCGATGAGAGGATGGTAGCCTCAAAGGCAAGAATTGGCCTCAAACAATACACGAGAAACAAACCAACCAAGTGTGGTTACAACCTGTTTGTGTTGGCTAATTCTGTATGTGCCTACACATGCAATTTCTCTGTCTACGAGGGGAAGAACAGTTTTGCTACCGGTAAGGGACTTAGCTATGACTCTGTAATGGAGTTATTGGATGTTCAACTACTAGGGAAGGGCTACAAACTGTTTGTGGATGTCACGACTTCTACCGAAGGTAACTCCTCTCCCTGTTGGGGCAGCGCTCAGCTCTCGGAGTCGCCGGTTTACTAGCCGCTACCGATCCCTTTTTCCTTTTCTAGTTGTTTTGTCTGTGTTCCTTTTCACACCTGGTTTCAATTGCTTTTATTTCTGTGTGTATATAGGGCACCTGTTACCTGCTTTAATTCGTGTGGGTATTAGCATTCAGTATTCTATGCTGTTCCTCCGTGTATTGACACGAGTTTCCGATATTCATCTGGGCCAATTTTGTATTGGTGGACTATGTATACATACAGTGCCTTGCGAAAGTATTCGGCCCCCTTGAACTTTGCGACCTTTTGCCACATTTCAGGCTTCAAACATAAAGATATACAACTGTATTTTTTTGTGAAGAATCAACAACAAGTGGGACACAATCATGAAGTGGAACGACATTTATTGGATATTTCAAACTTTTTTAACCTGTCTACGATACTGGTTCCCAATTGGGAATCAACCCTCCCACGTGCAGCTGGAACGGTGGCGCATGGAACGCAAAAATATTCTTAAAAATATTTAACCTCCACACATTAACAAGTCCAATAGCTCAAATGAAAGATAAACATCTTGTTCATTTAGCCAGCAAGTCAGATTTCTAAAATGTTTTACGGCGAAAACATAGCACATATATATGTAAAACCACCACCAGACACAGCTCATTTCAATAGCCAAAACATGCAATCAACAAACGCAGGATTAAAAAATAAATCGCTCACTAACCTTTTGAAAATCTTCATCAGATGACAGTAATATGACATATTACACAGTACATATTTTTTTTTTTCAATAATATGCCATTTATATCCATAAATGTCCATTTACAGTGAGTTCACCTTCAGAAATTACTCAAAAACGCCCGCAGGAAATCTATGTAGCGCGGCAAGATAACGTAAAATAGACATCATAAACTTTGACTAAATATACATGTTCTACATATAGTTAGAAAGATACACTGCTTCTTTATGCAACCGCTGTGTTAGATTTATTTTTAACGTTACAGAAATCGCACACTATTCCATATTGTGAGACAGCGCTCAGTTCCAAGCTACATTTCCACGTAATGTTGGAGTCAACAGAAACACAGATTTAAGCATAAATATTCCCTTACCTTCGATGGTCTTCGTTCAGAATGTTCTGGAAGGCTTCATACTTACCCAATACATCGTTTGGTTTCAAGTCTTGCGTCTTTGTATTAGCTACTGCTAATAACATCAGCTGAAATGCACCCAAAACGTCCTCTGGTCCGGATAAGTTGCGCATCAAAACTTCAAAATTACACATTATATGTCGACTAAACAGGTCAAACTAAGTGCAGAAGCAAGCTTTATGATGTTTTAGACGTGCAAAACAAACTTCAATTCAATCGCCCATCGTCTGCCCTTCTCTTCAGTGCTGGAAACAAAGGAATGACTGTGACCAATTCGCGCCCATACGCACAGCCTATTCTCTCGTGGCACGCACTAATTTCACTCCCATAGGGTCAATTCTCGCGCGATTTGAACGGTTTGAAGCTCTAATGAAAGAGGACATCTAGCGGAAGAGATAGAAAGTGTCCCCAGAATCATAGCTGGTTGGGAGGGGTGGGGGCATGACGTCAAAGTTGCTCCAACTTTCATGGCCACAGAAACTAGTTTGGAAGAATGCCTGCCCTGTGAGTTCTGCTATACTTACAGACATAATTCCAACGGTTTTAGAATCTTTAGAGTGTTTTCTATCCAATAATAATTTTTATTTGCATATATTAACAATTTTTGAAAGATTTTTTTTCCAGTTTACTAGGGGTACCCAATCTCTCCAAAGGGGGCGTATATCTGCCATATCCTCAACAGGTTTTAACAAATCAAAAACTGATAAATTGGGCGTGCAAAATTATTCAGCCCCTTTACTTTCAGTGCAGCAAACTCTCTCCAGAAGTTCATTGAGGATCTCTGAATGATCCAATGTTGACCTAAATGACTAATGATGATAAATACAATCCACCTGTGTGTAATCAAGTCTCCGTATAAATGCACCTGCACTGTGATAGTCTCAGAGGTCCGTTAAAAGCGCAGAGAGCATCATGAAGAACAAGGAACACACCAGGCAGGTCCGAGATACTGTTGTGAAGAAGTTTAAAGCCGGATTTGGATACAAAACGATTTCCCAAGCTTTAAACATCCCAAGGAGCACTGTGCAAGCGACAATATTGAAATGGAAGGAGTATCAGACCACTGCAAATCTACCAAGACCTGGCCGTCCCTCTAAACTTTCAGCTCATACAAGGAGAAGACTGATCAGAGATGCAGCCAAGAGGCCCATGATCACTCTGGATGAACTGCAGAGATCTACAGCTGAGGTGGGAGACTCTGTCCATAGGACAACAATCAGTCGTATATTGCAAAAATCTGGCCTTTATGGAAGAGTGGCAAGAAGTAAGCCATTTCTTAAAGATATCCATAAAAAGTGTTGTTTAAAGTTTGCCACAAGCCACCTGGGAGACACACCAAACATGTGGAAGAAGGTGCTCTGGTCAGATGAAACCAAAATTGAACTTTTTGGCAACAATGCAAAACGTTATGTTTGGCGTAAAAGCAACACAGCTGAACACACCATCCCCACTGTCAAACATGGTGGTGGCAGCATCATGGTTTGGGCCTGCTTTTCTTCAGCAGGGACAGGGAAGATGGTTAAAATTGATGGGAAGATGGATGGAGCCAAATACAGGACCATTCTGGAAGAAAACCTGATGGAGTCTGCAAAAGACCTGAGACTGGGACGGAGATTTGTCTTCCAATAAGACAATGATCCAAAACATAAAGCAAAATCTACAATGGAATGGTTCAAAAATAAACATATCCAGGTGTTAGAATGGCCAAGTCAAAGTCCAGACCTGAATCCAATCGAGAATCTGTGGAAAGAACTGAAAACTGCTGTTCACAAATGCTCTCCATCCAACCTCACTGAGCTCGAGCTGTTTTGCAAGGAGGAATGGGAAAAAATGTCAGTCTCTCGATGTGCAAAACTGATAGAGACATACCCCAAGCGACTTACAGATGTAATCGCAGCAAAAGGTGGCGCTACAAAGAATTAACTTAAGGGGGCTGAATAATTTTGCACGCCCAATTTTTCAGTTTTTGATTTGTTAAAAAAGTTTGAAATATCCAATAAATGTCGTTCCACTTCATGATTGTGTCCCACTTGTTGTTGATTCTTCACAAAAAAATACAGTTTTATATCTTTATGTTTGAAGCCTGAAATGTGGCAAAGAGTCGCAAAGTTCAAGGGGGCCGAATACTTTCGCAAGGCACTGTATATCTATATTAAACACGCTTCTCAGAAATCCCTGCTCTCCTGCTCCTGACTCCTACACCTCTCACCGAGACGCACCTTATCACAGTGGATAACTTCTACACAAGCCCTACCCTGTTTGCAGACCTAAGGAAGCTGGATGTGTGGGCTTGTGGCACCATTCGTACCAACAGGGTGGGCTTTCCGAAGACGAAGGTGAACGACATGCCTAAGCGGGCTGAGCGGGGGAGCATGCGATGGATCCGTGATGATGGCCTGCTTTTTGTAAAGTGGATGGATACCAGAGAGGTGGTGATGTGCTCCACTATCCACAAGTGCTTCAGTGGGGATCATGTTGTCAGGCATGTGAAGGACGGTGCCGGGGCATGGACCACCAAAAATGTCCCCATTCCAACTGCAGTAAAGGACTACAACAAGAGCATGGGAGGTGTGGACCTGTCGGACGCGCTAATAGGCTACTACAATGTTCTCCACAAGACAATGAAATGGTACAAGACCTTCTTCTATCATTTCGTCGACATTGCTGTGGTGAATGCATTCATCCTACTCTTGAGGTGCTGTCCTGTTGCACCCTCTACAACCACTGTGATCTCCACCCGGCACAGCCAGAAGAGGACTGGCCACTCCTCATAGCCTGGTTCCTCTAGGTTTCTTCCTAGGTTTTTGCCTTTCTAGGGAGTTTTTCCTAGCCACCGTGCTTCTACACCTGCATTGCTTGCTGTTTGGGGTTTTAGGCTGGGGCTATATAAATAGATTTGATAGAGGACTGAGGGTCCTCCAAATATTGAAAGTGTGTAAATAGTTACCCATGTTACTTTGTAAATGTATATATATATATATATATATATTTTTTTTATAATATATTTTTTTAATATTTTTAAAAATAAATACATTTTTCTAAATTTTTGTGGGGGGGTGTGTTAGAATACCATTCTGTATATAGTTATTTGTTTCAAAAGTTATTAGTTAGTATATTAGTATATAGTTATTTGTTTCACCAATTTGGCCACTTGGGTACATTTGGGCTACTTGTGTGGGACACCTGGGTGACTTCATGATAAATGTTATGTAGCACACTCATTTTGGAAGTTATCATTCTGAAACTTTGCACAAGTACTGTTGCCCTCTTATATTTTCCCCATCATCTTATCTGAATGTTTGTTTTATCTTGTTCATTTTAAAGATGATGATACAAAAATAAATAAAAAAAACATATGTTTTTTTTCATTGTTTTATCTAAACTAGATCTATTGATTCATTTACAATTCACTGTTTCACAATTCAAGTGGATCAGAAATGTACATACACTAAGTTGACTGTGCCTTTAAACCGTTTGGAAAATTCCAGAAAATGATGTCATGGCTTTAGAAGCTTTTGATAGGCTAATTGACATCCTTTGAGTCAATTGGAGGTGTACCTGTGGATGTATGAAAAAAAATGTAAACCTCCAGAAGTCTGGTTCATCATTGGGAGCAATTTCAAAGTGCCTAAAGGCACCATGTCCATCTGTACAAACAATAGTTTGCAAGTATAAACACCATGGGACCACGCAGCCGTCATACAGGAAGGAGATGCGAACTGTCTCCTGGAGATTAATGTACTTTGGTGGGAAAAGTGCAAATCAATCCCAGAACAACAGCAAAGGACCTTGAGAAGATGGAGAAGCTGGAGGAAACAGGTACAAAAGTATATATATCCTCAGTAAAACGAGTCCTATATCGACATAACCTGAAAGGCCTCTCATCAAGGAATGGCCAGCAGCATAACACCCTGCATACCACTGCTGGCTTACATCTGAAGCTAAGCAGGGTTGGTCCTGGTCAGTTCCTGGATGGGAGTCCAGATGCTGCTGGAAGTGGTGTTGGAGGGCCAGTAGGAGGCACTCTTTCCTCTGGTCTAAAAAAATATCTCAATGCCCCAGGGCAGTGATTGGGGACACTGCCCTGTGTAGGGTGCTGTCTTTCGGATGGGATGTTAAACGGGTTTCCTGACTCTCTGAGGTCATTAAAGATCCCATGGCACTTATTGTAGGGGTGTTAACCCTGGTGTCCTGGCATAATTCCCAATCTGACCCTAAAACCATCCTGTTCACCCAATAATCCCCAGTTTACAATTGGCTCATTCATCCCCCTCCTCTCCCCTGTAACTATACCCCAGGTTGTTGTTGCAAATGAGAATGTGTTCTCAGTCAACTTACCTGGTAAAGTAATGGAAAAATAAAAAAGGATCCACTGCTCCAAAACCGCCATAAAAAAGCCGGACTATGGTTTGCAACTGCACATGGGGACAAAGATTGTACTTTATGGAGAAATGTCCTCTGGTCTGATGAAACAAAAATAGAACTGTTTGGCCATAATGACCATTGTTTAAAGACACCCAATTAGTGTATGTAAACTATGTTTGTAGGAAAAAGGGGGAGGCTTGCAAGCCAAATAACACCCAACTAAAATTCACCCAACTTGTTGTGGGAAGCTTGTGGAAGGCTACCCATCGCGATTGACCCAAGTTAAACAATTTAAAGGCAATGCTACCAAATACTAACTGGGTGTATGTAAACTTCTGATCCACTGGGAATGTGATGAAATAAATACAAACTGAAATAAATCATTCTCTCTACTATTATTCTGACATTTCACATTCTTAAAATAAAGTGGTGATCCTAATTTACCTAAAACAGGGAATTTTTACCAGGATTAAATGTCAGGAATTGTGAAAAACTGAGTGGAAATGTATTTTCCTCAGGTGTATGCACCTGCAGCATCCCTGAAAATTCTGAATAAATGTTTTTAATAAAACAAATATATACAGTTGAAGTCGGAAGTTACTACTTCTCGTGGCTATGCTGGCCGCACACAGGAAGCGAATGCAATCCGGAATTATGGTGGAGCCCAAGTTTGCCCGAGCATATGATGGCTTTGGTGAGCCTACACGGCTGATGAAGATTTGTTTAAGTCACAACCAGAGAGGAAGAGGGCGAAGCGAGAGCTTTTATCTGTCCAAAATAAGCCCAATGCGTTTCTATGGGCTTATTTTGTAGCCTGCCTTCCTGGCTTTACGACAAAGACTCCAATTGTTAGGGTGGAGACCCGAGCACCTTGTCATTATATACAGGACTGTTACAATGGAGATTTAGAGAAAATGGACACATGCCACTTCCTATGTCCCCTGTTTTGTTTGGCTAGGGGTTAAGTTTAGGGGTTAAGGTCAGTGGCGATTTTAGCATGTAAATCTTGGTGGTGCAAACCCCCCATTTTTTGGTTTAATGCATACCAGCAAAACCACTACACAACACAACACTAGACAAAACATTAATTGCACTATAACGGTGACAAACGTTACCCACAAACTGTTAGGGTCTACGTAAAGCTGTCCCAATAGCTTTCTTTTCAGCACCATGGAGTGAATCCTTTCCACCTCTACACCTGGCTATCAGCGAAGCAGTCTGGCAGTCTGGCAGCGAAACAGTTAATTCAGCCTCATATACTGCCTTTTTAAAAATATAGCTGATGTGGCTGACTTGCTTAAACAATTGTGGTTTCTACTGACAATTGAGATATACAAACAATGGCATAAGGGGACGACGACGAGTGCATGAGAGGCAATCACTAATTTCGCTTAAGACATTGATGAGCGAGCTAGGACGGACATTGTCAATATAGCTATTTGTTCAGCACTTTTGAAATATACAGCGACAGAATTCAGAACATGGGCTGTTCTTACAGTATTCTCCCTATACACCAAGTTAGAACCATAGGATAAATAAAGGGGGCATATAAGCAGCCAATGAAAGCTCTTACAATATTCAATAATTACATTTCTCTAAAACTATAGGCTACATGTGCACCACCAAGTCAGAACAGTAGGCTAAGTTATGAAGGCACATGGGCTACTAACGGCTTACTACACAACATACACTTAGGTATACTGTAGATAAGAAATAAATACTATCTCCCTGTTATATTACAGAATTTATGCAGCAGCATAAAATACATTTTTGGACTCACCTTGTTGTACTGTGCTCACTTGAACAGTAAGGTGGCGCAGCAGTTCTTCTGAGAACATTTTATCATCAAACTTTGTCATCAAAGTCTGGCATTCTCTGGATTTATGATGCTTTCACGACAACTGGGAACAAGGAAAAAAACAAGCTCGATTCATGACGTCAGTGATCTTCAGGTCTAGAAAGAGGCCAGAATTCCCAACTTGGAATTCCAAGTTGGATGACCGTTCAAAACGTATTTTCCCAGTCTGAGCTAGTTTTATCCCGAGTTGCCAGTTGTCTTGAACTCACTGAAGTCATGCGGGATTGATATCATGGCCAATGTATTCATCCTTTTCTGGCCCATGGTGGGTTGCGAGTGAATGTTTCTCCTTTTAAGCTTGGAAAAGAGACCCTTAAACCCAGACTTGGACCACACACCCACTCCACTGACCAGCAGGCTAGTGATTGCTTTGCAAAACTTGCAGTTAGCCACTGATTCCTTCCAAACCACTCATTGTTGAATTTGCGATATCCAACTTGTTGTGTAATGTTTATGTCCAATGGCCGAAGAGCACCGATACATTTGATCTATAATTTCTCTTCATATGACAAGGATTGAAAAGGATTTGCCAGTAGATTGTCGACTTGATTCATGATGATGACTGCTTGCTAGCTAAGATTTTGAAAGTATGATGTTGACATGATCTGTCCAATCAAAGCTGCAGTTGATATAATGTGATTTGACTTTTATCTGTGGCCAATAACCTTGAGGCTTCTTGGATGGGCACTTCTAATGTAAATCTATGGCTGCACCCAGGGGCTTGAATTTTCGAGCTCTACCTGTCATTTTTGTGGTGACGTAGTGTCCCCATGAGTGACAGAACACTGAGCCAATCACGGAACAACCAGAGAATATTACTAACCCCTAAGCTCCGTATTATCTGCTGGCTGCCCCACAACCATAGAAAGCACAGCTAGACTGAAACACCTACATTTTGGAGCTGCCTTACAAAAGAAAGCAAAAAAGAGACCATGTTTGTATGCAGCTTAATTAAGTAAAATATGTTTTTTACATTGTTTGAAAACAGATATGTGACACATATTAATGCCAAAATATCATACAAAACAGGAAAAAAAATAGAGGCAAAACCTGCCCTGATTGACGGGTCACCATTGGTTAAGGTTAGGAGTTAGTTTAAAGGGTTAAGGTTAGGGTTAGGGGAAGGGTTAGTTAAAATGCTAAAGTTGTCTGTGATGAGATTCAAACAAGCAACTTTGGCTTGCTAGACGTTCGCGTTATACGCCCAACCCGACCAGCCACCCTCATTTAGTTTTAGCCTCAAGTAAACCTCTGTCTTATGTAACCATACCAAACATAATATATCATAGTAATTTGAGTGTCCCGGATTTACATTTACTATGTTACGTCTAGTCTATGAGACCAGGCTGGATTTTGAAGTAGCATGGTTTTCTAAGATAAAAGCAAAAATAAAATATTACGGAAGTGAAACTTTTGAAATGAATTGTGGGACAGTGTTAAAAATGGTGAATTAACTTGATTACTGAAATGATGACGATTGAAAACCATGCCTTAAAATACATGTTGAAACTGACCTTTTTGTTGTCTGCCTCTGCCTTTACTGTGCCTACTTATCCCAGACGTATCACCTGTCACGTTCCACATTGTGACATGTATACCATTCACAGAAGCAAGTGTATTTTTGAGCATCCTTCCTCTAAAGCTACAGGAAATGTGTACAACATGACCACATCTGAACATGTTTCTGCAGCCAAAATAAAAAAGTCCTGTACCATCTCTCAGATTTGAAGATGGAAACACCTTGCCTCGTATTACCAAATGTTTATGTAAGATAAGGCTTCATCTGAGAGGAACAGAAATGGTTTAGCTGTGGTAGCATTGTCAGATTTACAACAAGTCTATTTATGGTATATTGAAACTCTTTTATACACAGTCTCCTCCTTCTAGCAGTGTAGGAGAAGTGAGATACCACAACAACACTTATCACCAACCTATAGCAGGCATGTGGGGGCTGTGACATTTCAATAAACCTTTTCAATGACCAAGTGAACATCCTCAATTCTAAAGGAACAAGAAACGTGCTGGCAAATCTCCAGAGGTATAGAACAGAGCACACTTAGTGTTAAGTACAGTAAATGCCCATATTGAACTTCCATTGGAAGAACGACAGGATGCCTGGAGGAGACGTTGTCTACACAGTGCTGGCGGTGCTGATCGCTGTTGCCTGCTGTCTGGGAAATGTCCTGGTGATCTGGGCAGTGTGGTCGAGCAGCAACCTCCGGCAGCCCACCTTCTGTTTTTTGGTCTCTCAGGCTGCAGCTGACTTCCTTGTAGGTTCTGTGGCTGTGCCGCTGGCTGTGCTGGTGGATGGACGGGTGTGCACCTCGTTCAATGTATGTCTCTTCATAAGCTGTGTGGTCATCATGTTGACAATGACTTCGGTCATGTCTCTGCTAGCCATCTCTGTGGACAGATTCCTACGCGTCTTCATCCCTCTCAGGTGAGTGTGCATGCATATACAGTACATACACACAGCTTTAAAAAATGGTTGTCATGTCAGATGAACAGATTGTCTGCTTCAACAGGTACAAGAGGACAGTAACAGAGAGGAGATCTTGGGTGGTGGTGGCAATATGTTGGTTTGTTGCCTTCATGTTGAGCTTCCCACCCATGTTTGGGTGGTACAACCATGACACCTTGTCTCACTCAGGGAACTCAACTACCATCATCTGCCGTTTCCTGGCTGTGATTCCCATGTCATACCTGGTTTACTTTGCATTCCTCCTCTGCACCCTGACTCCGTTGCTTGTCATGGCTGTCCTATACTGCTACATCTTCTGTAGCATCCAGAGGAACTTGAGAGAGAAGGTGGGGAGCTGTGCCCAGTCCCACACCTACTTCAGGAAGGAGAGGAGCCTGGCCCGATCCCTGACTCTGGTCCTGGTGCTCTTCGCCTTTTGCTGGCTCCCTCTGGACATCATGAACTGTGTTGCCTACTTTGGTAACCCATCAGACATACCCCAACAGGCCTTCTACGTGGGCATCCTCCTCTCCCATGGCAATTCAGCTGTCAACCCGATCGTTTATGCCTTCAGGATCCGCAAGATCCAGGAAGCGTTCCTGAGGATATGGAGGAAGGTCTTTGTGTGTCGAGGTGACAGGCAGGGCTCCTAGAGCAACCACACCACTGAAAAAAATATTAACAGCAACCCTGACAGTGCGACCAGAAATACTGATGCAGATGCTATCAGTGTTGTGAAAATCGGCACAGTTGAACGTGCAGAATGTTAATGGTGTAGGAAGACAACAAAAATGATTGTCGTTTAGCTTTTTTTATCTTTGGCAAAGTGCATCAAGACCTAAGAACCTGAATAAAAAGGGAAAACTACTGCCAGGGTGTTACATTTCACATTTGTTGGATAAAACTGAGGGTTAATAAATACACAGAGAAGGTTGCAAAGATGTCAAGTAAGAGGGCTCTTTTTCGGTTTCATTTTACTCATCAATTTCCTATTTAAAGACTCTCGTTTCTTGAATGTACTGAATTTTGAATGTTTTTTTTCTGTATGATCAAATTGGCAAGAAATGGAAATGACATGATTTATATGGAAGTTTCCAATTAATATGTAGATGTCTAATCTGAAAATGTAAATGTGAATGTGGATTGGGCATATGAAACAAGGAAATAAAAATTGCAATCTCATTCAATGATTTGTCTGCTTCAGCAATAAATGATAAGAGTGTCTGCCAAATTAGTCAAAAATATAATAAAATCATCTGTAAACCCCATGGGACTAAATGGGACTAAAGCAGTTTTTCTTCGTTGGACTGAAGCAGGATTCTTCATTGTGACTAAAGCAGGAATTTTCGTTCCTTAAAAAGAGAAGAAGCAAAAAAAATAGATGTTAAATTGAAGGGATCGTTGTGTCAAAACATAGGCCCCTCATTAAGCTATGACGCGAAAACAATAGAATCTTCCACAGAAGTTGTGTGGATGATAATGCAGTAGAGATCGTGCTGCTTCTAGTCTTCTAAAATCCTATTGGTATTACGTTTTCAATTCCATTGTTTTATTGCTGGCTCCCTCAGAACAAAAATACAATATTATATATGTTAACTCAATGTTTTTCACATTTTACCATTGGAACACATTAATCCAGTCTACGACCCTCTTCTCTGTATCGATGTGCATTACAGCAGTCATAATGGGATAGCTAGCATTGTGTACTGTAGCTACAGATCTGTACTAAGTAATAATGGGTTATTGGAGGCATCCTACAAAGTTTGGTGAGTATGTGGAGAACATTAAACTCAGTTGGTTGCCGGTAATGGGGTCTCTTTACCACAGCCACATAATCCCCTGAGGAACCTGACCTGGCGAACCTCTGCATGGTAAAATCAAATCAAATGTATTTGTCACATACACATGGTTAGCAGATGTTAATGCGAGTGTAGCGAAATGCTTGTGCTTCTAGTTCCGACAATGCAGTAATAACCAACAAGTAATCTAGCTAACAATTCCAAAACTACTACCTTATAGACACAAGTGTAAAGGGATAAAGAATATGTACATAAAAATGTATGAATGAGTGATGGTACAGAACGGCATAGGCAAGATGCAGTAGATGGTATCGAGTACAGTATATACATATGAGATGAGTAATATAGGGTATGTAAACAAAGTGGTATAGTTTAAAGTGGCTAGTGATGCATGTATTACAGAAAGATGCAGTAGATGATATAGAGTACAGTATATACATATACATATGAGATGAGTAATGTAGGGTATGTAAACATTATATTAAGTAGCATTGTTTAAAGTGGCTAGCGATATATTTTACATCAATTCCCATCAATTCCCATTGTTAAAGTGGCTGGAGTTGAGTCAGTGTTAGTGGTGGCTGTTTAATAGTCTGATGGCCTTGAGATAGAAGCTGTTTTTCAGTTTCTCGGTCCCTGCTTTGATGCACCTGTACTGACCTCGCCTTGTGGATGCTAGCTGTTGTAACTTTAATGTGTTACAAAGTTAACCAGGTAGGCAAGTTGAGAACAAGTTCTAATTTACAATTGCGACCTGGCCAAGATAAAGCAAAGCAGTTCGACACATACAACGACACAGAGTTACACATGGAGTAAAACAAACATACAGTCAATAATACAGTATAAACAAGTCTATATACGATGTGAGCAAATGAGGTGAGATAAGGGAGGTAAAGGCAAAAAGGCCATGGTGGCAAAGTAGATACAATATTGCAAGTAAAACACTGGAATGGTAGATTTGCAATGGGAGAATGTGCAAAGTAGAAATAAAAATAATGGGGGTACAAAGGAGCAAAATAAATAAATAAATAAAATACAGTAGGGAAAGAGGTAGTTGTTTGGGCTAAATTATAGGTGGGCCATGTACAGGTGCAGTAATATGTGAGCTGCTCTGACAGTTGGTGCTTAAAGCTAGTGAGGGAGATAAGTGTTTCCAGTTTCAGAGATTTTTGTAGTTTGTTCCAGTCATTGGCAGCAGAGAACTGGAAGGAGAGGCGGCCAAAGAAAGAATTGTTTTTGGGGGTGACTAGAGAGATATACCTGCTGGAGCGTGTGCTACAGGTGGGAGATGCAATGGTGACCAGCGAGCTGAGATAAGGGGGGACTTTACCTAGCAGGGTCTTGTAGATGACATGGAGCCAGTGGGTTTGGCGACGAGTATGAAGCGAGGGCCAGCCAACGAGAGCGTACAGGTCGCAATGGTGGGTAGTATATGGGGCTTTGGTGACAAAACGGATTGCACTGTGATAGACTGCATCCAATTTGTTGAGTAGGGTATTGGAGGCTATTTTGTAAATTACATCGCCAAAGTCGAGGATTGGTAGGATGGTCAGTTTTACAAGGGTATGTTTGGCAGCATGAGTGAAGGATGCTTTGTTGCGAAATAGGAAGCCAATTCTAGATTTAACTTTGGATTGGAGATGTTTGATATGGGTCTGGAAGGAGAGTTTACAGTCTAACCAGACACCTAAGTATTTGTAGTTGTCCACGTATTCTAAGTCGGAGCCGTCCAGAGTAGTAATGTTGGACAGGCGGGTAGGTACAGGTAGCGATCGGTTGAAGAGCATGCATTTTGTTTTACTTGTATTTAAGAGCAATTGGAGGCCACGGAAGGAGAGTTGTATGGCATTGAAGCTTGCATGGAGGGTTGTTAACACAGTATCCAAAGAAGGGCCAGAAGTATACAGAATGGTGTCGTCTGCATAGAGGTGGATCTGAGACTCACCAGCAGCAAGAGCGACCTCATTGATGTATACAGAGAAGAGAGTCGGTCCAAGAATTGAACCCTGTGGCACCCCCATAGAGACTGCCAGAGGTCCGGACAGCAGACCCTCCGATTTGACACACTGAACTCTATCAGAGAAGTAGTTGCTGAACCAGGCGAGGCAATCATTTGAGAAACCAAGGCTGTCGAGTCTGCCGATGAGGATGTGGTGATTGACAGAGTCGAAAGCCTTGGCCAGATCAATGAATACGGCTGCACAGTAATGTTTCTTATCGATGGCGGTTAAGATATCATTTAGGACCTTGAGCGTGGCTGAGGTGCACCCATGACCAGCTCTGAAACCAGATTGCATAGCAGAGATGGTATGGTGAGATTCGAAATGGTCGGTAATCTGTTTGTTGACTTGGCTTTCGAAGACCTTAGAAAGGCATGGTAGGATAGATATAGGTCTGTAGCAGTTTGGGTCAAGAGTGTCACCCCCTTTGAAGAGGGGGATGACCGCAGCTGATTTCCAATCTTTGGGAATCTCAGACGACACGAAAGAGAGGTTGAACAGGCTAGTAATAGGGGTGGCAACAATTTTGGCAGATAATTTTAGAAAGAAAGGGTCCAGATTGTCTAGCCCGGCTGATTTGTAGGGGTCCAGATTTTGAAGCTCATTCAGAACATCAGCTGAGCAGATTTGGGAGAAGGAGAAATGGGGAAGGCTTGGGCGAGTTGTTGTGGGGGGTGCAGTGCTGTTGACCGGGGTAGGAGTAGCCAGGTGGAAAGCATGGCCAGCCATAGAAAAATGCTTATTGAAATTCTCAATTATGGTGGATTTATCAGTGGTGACAGTGTTTCCTATCTTCAGTGCAGTGGGCAGCTGGGAGGAGGGGTTCTTATTCTCCATCTCCATATGAGATGAATAATGTAGGGTAAGTAACATTATATAAGCTAGCATTGTTTAAAGTGGCTAGTGATATATTTACATCATTTCCCATCAATTCCCATTATTAAAGTGGCTGGAGTTGAGTCAGTGTCAGTGTGTTGGCAGCAGCCACTCAATGTTAGTGGTGGCTGTTTAACAGTCTGATGGCCTTGAGATAGAAGCTGTTTTTCAGTCTCTCGGTCCCAGCTTTGATGCACCTGTACTGACCTCGCCTTCTGGATGATAGTGGGGTGAACAGGCAGTGGCTCGGGTGGTTGATGTCCTTGATGATCTTTATGGCCTTCCTGTGACATCGGGTGGTGTAGGTGTCCTGGAGGGCAGGTAGTTTGCCCCCGGTGATGCGTTGTGCAGACCTCACTACCCTCTGGAGAGCCTTACGGTTGAGGGCGGAGCAGTTGCCGTACCAGGCGGTGATACAGCCCGCCAGGATGCTCTCGATTGTGCATCTGTAGAAGTTTGTGAGTGCTTTTGGTGACAAACCTAATTTCTTCAGCCACCTGAGGTTGAAGAGGCGCTGCTGCGCCTTCTTCACAATGCTGTCTGTGTGAGTGGACCAATTCAGTTTGTCTGTGATGTGTATGCCGAGGAACTTAAAACTTGCTACCCTCTCCACTACTGTTCCATCGATGTGGATAGGGGGGTGTTCCCTCTGCTGTTTCCTGAAGTCCACAATCATCTCCTTAGTTTTGTTGACGTTGAGTGTGAGGTTATTTTCCTGACACCACACTCCGAGGGCCCTCACCTCCTCCCTGTAGGCCGTCTCGTCGTTGTTGGTAATCAAGCCTACCACTGTTGTGTCGTCCGCAAACTTGATGATTGAGTTGGAGGCGTGCGTGGCCACGCAGTCGTGGGTGAACAGGGAGTACAGGAGAGGGCTCAGAACGCACCCTTGTGGGGCCCCAGTGTTGAGGATCAGCGGGGAGGAGATGTTGTTGCCTACCCTCACCACCTGAGGGCGGCCCGTCAGGAAGTCCAGTACCCAGTTGCACAGGGCCTGAACAGCATTCTCACATAGGTATTCCTCTTGTCCAGATGGGTTAGAACAGTGTCCAGTGTGGTTGAGATTGCGTCGTCTGTGGACCTATTTGGGCGATAAGCAAATTGGAGTGGGTCTAGGGTGTCAGGTAGGGTGGAGGTGATATGGTCCTTGACTAGTCTCTCAAAGCACTTCATGATGACGGAAGTGAGTGCTACGGGGCGGTAGTCGTTTAGCTCAATTACCTTAGCTTTCTTGGGAACAGGGACAATACTGACCCTCTTGAAGCATGTGGGAACAGCAGACTGGGATAAGGATTGATTGATAAGACCCTGCCACATACCTCTTCAAATCAAATCAAATTTTATTTGTCACATACACATGGTTAGCAGATGTTAATGCGAGTGTAGCGAAATGCTTGTGCTTCTAGTTCCGACAATGCAGTAATAACCAACAAGTAATCTAACTAACAATACCAAAACTACTGTCTTATACACAGTGTAAGGGGATAAAGAATATGTACATAAGGATATATGAATGAGTGATGGTACAGAGCAGCATAGGCAGGATACAGTAGATGGTATCGAGTACAGTATATACATGAGGTGAGTATGTAAACAAAGTGGCATAGTTAAAGTGGCTAGTGATACATGTATTACATAAGGATGCAGTCGATGATATAGAGTACAGTATATACGTATGCATATGAGATGAATAATGCAGGGTAAGTAACATTATATAAGGTAGCATTGTTTAAAGTGGCTAGTGATATATTTACATAATTTCCCATCAATTCCCATCACTCTTCTGTGTGAGCCATTGATTTGTGACTCTACTTTGTCTCTATACTGACGCTTAGCTTGTTTGATTGCCTTGCGGAGGGAATAGCTACACTGTTTGTATTCGGTCATGTTTCCGCTCACCTTGCCCTGGTTAAAAGCAGTGGTTCGCCCTTTCAGTTTCACGCGAATGCTGCCATCAATCCACGGTTTCTGGTTTGGGAATGTTTTAATCGTTGCTATGGGAACGACATCGTCAATGCACTTTCTAATGAACTCGCTCACCGAATCAGCGTAATCGTCAATGTTGTTGTTGGAAGCAATGCGGAACATATCCCAGTCCACGTGATCGAAGCAGTCTTAAAGCTTGGAATCAGATTGGTCGGACCAGCGTTGAACAGACCTGAGCGCGGGAGCTTCTTGTTTTAGTTTCTGTCTGTAGGCAGGGAGCAACAAAATGGAGTCGTAGTCAGCTTTTCCGAAAGGAGGGCGGGGGAGGGCCTTATATGCGTCGCGGAAGTTAGAATAGCAACGATCCAATGTTTTACCAGCCCTGGTTGCGCAATCGATATGCTGATACAATTTAGGAAATCTTAGCCTTGTTAAAATCCCCAGCTACAATGAATGCAGCCTCAGGATATGTGGTTTCCAGTTTGCAAAGAGTCAAATAAAGTTCATTCAGGGCCATCGATGTGTCTGCTTGGGGGGGAATATATACGGCTGTGATTATAATCTAAGAGAATTCCCTTGGTAGATAATGCGGTCGACATTTGATTGTGAGGAATTCTAAGTCAGGTGAACAGAAGGACTTGAGTCCCTGTATGTTGTTGTGATCACACCACGTCTCGTTAATCATAAGGCATACCCATACCCCGCCCATCTTCTTACCAGAAAGATGGTTGTTTCTGTCGGCGCGATGCATGAGGAAACCAGTTGGCTGCACCGATTCCGTTAGCATCTCTCGAGTGAGCCATGTTTCTGTGAAGCTGTACTAACTCATTACTGCTATTCACAGTGTTGGCAACAATCTCAGAGGTGTATTCACTGGCCAGTGGGTTTCTGTTGCAAAACGTACCCAGAGGTGAAAACTAGCGACAGTGATAAGTGAATTTATATGTTTAAAGTAATGACTAAAGGATTCCACCCTAAAATCATAGAATTGTATGAAATGTGTTAGTAGTCATAATTTCATAATACGTATGACTAGACCATTGTGATGCTGTGTAGTGGTGTGAGAGTTGAGAGAACAAAGGACAACAGGAAAGAGGTTCCTTCCAAGGTCCCTCTTATCTGGGGAGGAAAAGTGTGTGTGTGTGTGTGTGTATGTGTCTGTGTGTGCGTAGAGGGGGTTATAAAGGCTGTTAAAATTTTGGTTGACTTTAGAACACTCTCTGAATAAAGCTTACAAACCTTTTTCAGAAGCTGAGTCTTTGCCTAATTATTATTATACCCAGGGTCTTACAAACCTTGGGGATTGGTCAAAGCTTAAATAATTGTTTAGTTATCATCATTGGGATTGAAAATTCTCATGACAGACAGATAGGGCTCAACCAGCACCTGTCCTTTTCCCCTCCTATTAAAATATGAACTCGCAGCTAAGTAGATGTTTTTAATTGTATGATTTACTTTGGTAATATTCCATAGAATTGGATAGTTAGCATTTTTCACATTTCATGTCAAAATCATGTTAAAGTAACTTTTAGACACTTTAGGATGATCTGGATATAAATCCACAACATATTAATTTCGGGGTTATTGACTTGCAGTGGTTTTTGGACACAAATGCTAAAAACGTAGTGTTTTAAGACAGTGGACAGCTAGACAATACCAAAGCATGGATTGCTGTCTTACCTTGTCCATAGATTGCTTACAGGGTAAGGAAACCAATTTAGGTGAACTATTCCTTTAAATAGTCTTCTTTCCTGCATCATTGTCCTACTTCTCATCATGTTCACCTTCAGTTTCATTCTCAACATGCAAAATGCTACCATAATGCCAATGTGGTTAACAAGAAATTTGTGAAGTGGTTGAAAAACAAGTTTTAATGACTCCAACCTAAGTGTATGTAAACTTCCAATTCAACTGTATATGTATAGAAATAAAGGACACAAAGATGACATTTGTTTTAATAAAAATTACAGAAAAGTATTACATTTTAGATTTGTTTATTTTTACAGGATTTCATTAGAATATTTCAAAATAGATTATTTTAGGATGCACGACAATTTAAAATGTGGTTCATTTAAATATTTGTCAATGTGCATATCGTTTAATCCTTTTGCATTTGTTGAAAAGGAAACGGAAGATAAGCATGAAGTTTCAGGGGGTTGTAACTTTTTCAGTGAGCAAATGTACATACTCGACAGTCTGGTCCAAGAAACAATGCTGTAAAATCCTCAGGATTATAGTTCAGTGGATTACAGTAGAATATTACACTTTCATCAGAATGGCTGACAGGATGTCTGGAGGAGAGGTGGCCTACACAGTGCTGGAGGTGCTGATCGCTGTTGCCTGCTGTCTGGGCAATGTGCTAGTGATCTGGGCAGTGTGGTTGAGCAGCTGTCTACGGCAGCCCACATTCTGCTTTTTGGTTTCTCTGGCTGTGGCAGACTTCCTTGTAGGTGCTGTGGCTGTACCAGCGGCTATACTGGTAGATGGAAGAGTGCAGATCTCATTCAATGTCTGTCTCTTCATAAGCTGTGTGGAAATTTTGTTGACATTGGCCTCTGTACTGTTTCTACTAGCCATCTCCGTGGACCGATATCTACGAGTCTTCATCCCTCTCAGGTGAGCTGTCTTCTGACCTAAATACTGTAAATAGTCTGTAATTATTGGGACATCGAAGCATTTTTTCTTATTTTGTTTGAAATCAAACAATGACGTCAACGTGCAGACTGTCAGCATTCATTTGAGGGTATTTTCATGAACCGTCTAGAAATTAAATCCCTTTTGTACATAGTCCCCATTTTAGGGAACTAAAAGTATTGGGACACATTCACTTATTTGTGTAATAAAGTAGTACAAATTTGTTGGATGCATTTGCTGTTTGTTTTGGTTGTGTTTCAGATTATTTTGTGCCCAATAGAAATGAATGGTAGATAATGTTTTGTGTCATTTTCAAGTTACTTTTATTGTAAATAAGAATAGAATATGTTTCTAAGTACTTCTACATTAATGTGGACACTACCATGATTACAATAATCCTGAATAAATCGTGAATAATGTTGAGTGAGAAAGTTAGACGCACAAATATCATACACTCAGGGTATTCTAACCTCTCACACAGTTGCAATTTTAGCATGTAAATCTTGGTGGGGAATTTTTTTAATAAAAGTGGGATGCATGCCCACAATGCCACTACACAACACAACACTAAACAACAAATGAAATGCACGTTAACAATGACAAACGGTGCCCACAAACTGTTAAGGCCTGCATAAAGCTGTCCCAACAGCAGAGTCCCAATATCTTATCACTGCTTCACCTGGCTATCAGCGGATTCTTGTCTGGCTGTGAAACAGTTAATTCGGCCTCATTTTACTGTCTTTAAAAAAAAACATAGCTGATATGGTTGACAAATGTGGTTTCTAATGACTATTGAGATGTACAAACTATGGCATAAGGGGACAACAAGAGGATAAGCGGCAATTCATAATTTCAATTAATGCTCTGTAACACTCTCGCTCATCATTATTCACAATTCATTCAGGATGATCTGTGATCATGGCTGCATTCACATTAACATAGAACTGTTTAGAAACATATTCTATTCTTAATTACAATGAAAGTGACTCCAAAAAGACACAATACATTGTAAGGGAATTTTAATGTTTGTGCCTTTCTGATAATTAAGTTCTGTGTTCTATTCATGTACTGTTCTGTGTTCATGCAAGTGACTGATAATTTTTTTTTATTTCACCTTGATTTAACCAGGTAGGCTAGTTGAGTACAAGTTCTCATTTCCAACTGCGACCTGGCCAAGATAAAGCGTAGCAATTCGATGCATACAACAACACAGAGTTGGAATAAACAAAACATAGTCAATAACACAGTAGAACAAAAGAAAGCAAAAAGTCTATATACAGTGAGTGCAAATGAGGTAAGATAACAGAGTTAAGGCAATAAATAGGCCATGGTGGCGAAGTAATTACAATATAGCAATTAAAACACTGGAATGGTAGATGTGCAGAAGATTAATGTGCAAGTAGAGATACTGGGGTGCAAAGGAGCAAGATAAATAAATAAATACAGTATGGGGATGAGGTAGTTGGATGGGCTATTTACAGATGGGCTCTGTATAGGTGCAGTGATATGTGAGCTGCTCTGACAGCTGGTGCTTAAAGCTAGTGAGGGAGATATGTGTCTCCAGCTTCAGTGATTTTTGCAGTTCGTTCCAGTCATTGGCAGCAGAGAACTGGAAGGAAAGGCAGCCAAAGGAGGAATTGGCTTTGGGGGTGACTAGTGAGATATACCTGCTGGAGCGTGTGCTACAGGTGGGTGCTGCTATGGTGACCAGTGAGCTGAGATAAGGTGGGGCTTTACCTAGCAGACACTTGTAGATAACCTGTAGCCAGTGGGTTTGGCGACGAGAATGAAGCGAGGGCCAACCAAAGAGAGAGTACAGGTCGCAATGTTGGGTAGTGTATGGGGCTTTGGTGACAAAACGGATGGCACTGTGATAGACTGCATCCAGTTGGTTGAGTAGAGTGTTGGAGGCTATTTTATAGACGACATCATCGAAGTTGAGGTTCGGTAGGATGGTCAGTTTTACGAGGGTATGTTTGGCAGCATGAGTGAAGGATGCTTTGTTGTGATATAGGAAGCCAATTCTAGATTTAATTTTGGAATGGAGATGCTTAATGTGAGTCTGGAAGGAGAGTTTACAGTCTAACCAGACACCTAGGTATTTGTATTTGTCCACGTATTCTAAGTCAGAGCCGTCCAGAGTAGTGATGCTGGACGGGCGAGCAGGTGTGGGCAGTGATCGGTTGAATAGCATGCATTTATTTCGTTTTGCTTGCATTGAAGAGCAGTTGGAGGCCACGGAATGGGAGTTGTATCTCATTGAAGCTCGTCTGGAGGTTAGTTAACACAGTGTCCAAAGAGGGGCGAGAAGTATACAGAATGGTGTCGTCTGCATAGAGGTGTATCAGAGAATCACCAGCAGCAAGAGCGACCTCATTGATGTATACAGAGAAGAGAGTCGGCCTGAGGATTGAACCCTGTGGCACCCCCATAGAGACTGCCAGAGGTCCGGACAACAGGCCCTCCGATATGACACACTGAACTCTATCAGAGAAGTAGTTGGTGAACCAGGCGAGGCAATCATTTGAGAAACCAAGGCTGTCGAGTCTGCCAATAGAATGTGGTGATTGACAGAGTCGAAAGCCTTGGCTGCACAGTAATGTCTCTTATCGATGGTGGTTATGATGTTGTTTAGGACCTTGAGTGTGGCTGAGGTGCACCCATTACCAGCTCTGAAACCAGATTGCATAGCGGAGAAGGTACGGTGGGATTCGAAATGGTCGGTAATCTGCTTGTTAACTTGGCTTTCGAAGTACTTTAGAAAGACAGGGTAGGATAGATATAGGTCTGTAGCAGTTTGGGTCGAGAGTGTCTCCCCCTTTGAAGAGGGGGATGACTGACCGCGACAGCTTTCCAATCTTTTGGAATCTCAGACGATACGAAAGAGAGGTTGAACAGGCTAGTAATAGGGGTTGCAACAATTTTGGCAGATCATTTTAGAAAGAGAGGGTCCAGATTGTCTAGCCCGGCTGATTTGTAGGGGTACAGATTTTGCAGCTCTTTCAGAACATCAGCTATCTGGACTTGTATAAAGGAGAATTGGTGGGGGCTTTGGCGGGTTGCTGTGGAGGGTGCTGGGCAGTTGACCGGGGTAGGGGTAGCCTGGTGGAAAGCATGGCCAGCCATAGAGAAATGCTTATTGAAATTCTCAACTATAGTGGATTTATAGTGGATTTATTCTTCATGGACTTTACAGTGTCCCAGAACTTTTTTGAGTTAGTACTACAGGATGCAAATTTCTGTTTGAAAAAGCTAGCCTTAGCTTTCCTAACTGCCTGTGTATATTTGTTCCTAACTTCCCTGAAAAGTTGCATACCACAGGGGCTGTTTGATGATAATGCAAAACGCCACAGGATGTTTTTGTGCTGGTCAAGGGCAGACAGGTCTGGAGTGAACCAAGGACTATATCTATTCCTAGTTCTACATTTTTTGAATGGGGCAAGCTTATTTAAGATGGTGAGGAAAGCACTTTTAAAGAATTTGCCAGGCATCATCTACTGACGGGATGAGGTCAATGTCATTCCAGGATATCCCGGCCAGGTCGATTAGAGATTAGAAAGGCCTGCTCGCAGAAGTGTTTTAGGGAGCGTTTGACAGTGATGAGGGGTGGTCGTTTGGTCGCAGACCCATTACGGACGCAGGCAATGAGGCAGTGATCACTGAGATCTTGATAGAAAACAGTAGAGGTGTATTTGGAGGGCGAGTTAGTTAGGTTGACATCTATGAGGGTGCCCGTGTTTACAGATTTGGAGTTGTACCTGGTAGGTTCATTGATATTTGTGTGAGATTGAAGGCATCAAGCTTGGATTGTAGGATGGCCGGGGTGTTAAGCATGTCCCAGTTTAGGTCACCTAGTATCATGAGCTCAGAAGATATATGGGGGTAATCAATTCACATATGTGATTGTTGGGAAATTATGATTAAATGACTGAACAAATCATTTTAAATGGAATTGTAACTAAGTAAACTTATACTCTGTTTTATTATATCTGATTAACAATATGAGTTCATAAGAAGGGATTGTGTGACACAGACAAGGAGTAATTAAAGTTAATGAACACCATTCCAACTAGGAAGAAATGGTTGTTAGCCTATGGTTGACCCTACAGAAACTTAGCTCTGGGGTTTTTAGATAAGACAGTGAGTGCATTCCTAAGTTTTCTATTAATTAGAACTGTCAGTTCAGTGGTGATCGATAATGTTGAGGGGTCAAAAGTTATCTGGGAGTGTGTTAGTAAGTTAGAATGAACTTTTCACCTCACTTTGTCCCGGTCGAGAGGAGGGGATTCTGTTAAAGCAATGAAATGACGTCATGATCTGTATATAAACTGCTGTTAGTGATTAAGTGGGCGCGCTCAGAGAATAAATTCTATTACCTATTATTGAAAGACTGGTCTGCGTCTATTTTATGCAAACAAGAAATCTTAGAAATTCTCATAAAATAGATTATATATAATAGAAAGCACATTGGCATAATTAAATTACAGTAACAGTTATCGAGGGCACAGCTGGGGGCAGAGGGAGGTCTATAGCAAGCGGCAACAGTGAGAGACTTGTTTCTGGAAAGGTGAATTTTTAGAAGTAGAAGCTCGAATTGTTTGGGTACAGACTTAGATAGTAATACAGAACTATGCAGGCTATCTTTACAGTAGATTGCAACACCGCCCCCTTTGCCAGTTCTATCTTTGCGAAAAATGTTATAGTTAGCGATGGAGATTTCAGGATTTTTGGTGGTTTTCCTAAGCCAGGACTCAGACACAGCTAAGACATTCGGGTTAGCAGAGTGTGCTAAAAGCAGTGAGTAAGACAAATTTAGGGAGTAGGCTTGTAATTTCATGAATCCTTATCTGCAATTTGGCAGTTCACCCAATATCTCAGTTTCAAGGTCTCAGCTTCGAGAGAAGAAGCCTCGTGAGGTATTGGTCTGTCACATTTTAGGAAACCAGTATTGGTCGGTCACATGAATGAACCAAACGGTAATGATTAATTAATTATGCTAAATCATGCAAATATAACTTGTCTGTGTATAGCCGTATATAAGACAACTGCTGGGACTGCGCAAGGAGAGCTATGGTGCATTGAGTTGGTAAAGGATGATTAATTTAAGATTGACTTTGAGTGTCCCTGTGTAAGAAATTCCACGACAACAGCATTTACCATTAATTTCTATTGGGCACAAAATAATCTGAAATACAACCAAAACAAACAGCAAATGCATCCAACAAATGTGTAAAGTCACAAGCTTGATGCAGTCACTTCGTTCTATGAATATGGATGAAAATACTTTCAAATTAAAGCTGATAATCTGCACTTTAACCGCATAGTCATTGCCTGATTTTAAATCCCAACTTTTGGAGTATAGAGCCGAAATAAGAAAATAATATTTACTGTCCCAATAATTACGGAGTGCTCTACATTTATCACCTAGCACATTCTCTCAAAGGATCTCCCCTTTGTAATCATGATTATGAAATAGGTGGGTGCGTGCGTACAAAGGAAAGCATCAAGGTTGTCATGTCAGATGATCAGATTCTCTGCTTCAACAGGTACAAGAGGACAGTGACAGAGAGGAGATCTTGGGTGGTGGTGGCAATATGTTGGTTTGTTGCCTTCATGTTGAGCTTCCCACCCATGTTTGGGTGGTACAACCATGACACCTTGTCTCACTCAGGGAACTCAACCACCATCATTTGCCGTTTCCTGGCTGTGATTCCCATGTCATACATTGTATACTTCAATTTCTTCCTCTGTACCCTCACTCCGTTGCTTATCATGGCTGTCCTATACTGCTACATCTTCTGTACAATCCGGAAGAACTTGAAGGGGAGGACAGGGAGCGGTGCCCAGTCCCACACCTACTTCAAGAAGGAGAGGAGCCTAGCCCGATCCCTGACTCTGGTCCTGGTGCTCTTCGCCTTTTGCTGGCTCCCTTTGCACTTCATGAACTGTGTTGCCTACTTTGGTAACCCATCAAACATACCTCAACAGGCCTTCTACGTGGGCATCCTCCTCTCCCATGGCAATTCAGCTGTCAACCCGATCGTGTATGCCTTCAAGATCCCCAAGATCCAGGAAGCGTACCTGAGGATATGGAGGACGTTTGTGTGCCGAGGTGACAACCAGACCACTGAGAATAACACCAGCAGTAACCCTAGGGTAGCCAGAAATGACTGATGGAGGGGAGTTCATCATTGTGAGTGAGGGACAGTTAGTGACATGTATAGAGTGTGGTAAGAAGTTATAGTTCCAGGGTTTTATTCTCAAATTATTTGATAAGAGTCATTGTAGGGATGCAAAGCAATTTAGAATATGGTCTATATCTCATATTTGTCTTCATGTATTGTATTATCAGTATAATATAAGCATGTGTAGATCAGGTAGAGCTAATGTCAAAGTATTTTACTTTAGCATTGCTCAACTGCGTTGGCATATCACAGCAAATCGAAACTGATGATGAAAATGGAAAGAGTAGTGGGTGTTTAATTTCATTGATGCATTTCCTTTGTATGAATGCCATTTCCTCAATCCAAAAGTTTGTCGTTTCTATAATTGTTACCTTCTGTATGTATACAGTGCTTTCCCAGATTTGGAAATAAGATGTACTATCTCAATGAAGGAGTACTTATCTAATTAACTGTTTTTATGTTCTTTTCAACACAACCATACACAACGTTCTAACACAACTTTTCCCCATTTTTTAATTTATTTTGTGGTGGTAATGTCTTTATACCATCAGGTGACACAGAAAGTATACAAATAGGTCTCCATCAAATTCTTTCTTTATCAAAATATACATTTTCTGAGATGAGGAAATCCTCTCTGAAGTTAAGTTTTTATTTCAAAATGGTTTGTAAAATACATACATTACATATGTTGTAATATACAATTGTTGCAGCTAATGATTACATTGTTTCTATTGATTAATGTATATTAACTGGCAGTACATCTCTACAGTTCCCCTGGTCTTGTCTAAGTACACTAGATGGCAGTACGCAGTGGGATATGTATTACATTATTGCAATATGGCATATAGCTATAGATGAACGCATTGTGTTCCTACCAGAGTGATACAATGGCTGGATATACTCTATCAGACCTCCACTGACCTTCGTAACCATTGTGTTTTTTTCCATTAGAGCTACGTACTTTCGGTTTGGTTCACATACTGTAAACTAGGTCATGTTTTAGTGTTCAAGTCATTGTTATACTAGTAGCATCGCAGCGGTAGATGTAGTTTCGTCCACGGTTGTGGTATGTCTATGCAAAACATTATAATCCACATGACATTATTGACAAGAGAATGATTATTTATGTACAAGCTAAAGAGTAGAAGCCCTAAAAAAAGGAGTAATCTGAGGTCTTGAATTCCTTTAAAATTCAGAATAAAAGATAGAGGCCAGTTTCATAGCTTTATTTAACCTTTATTCGTTCATAGATCCTTGAATAATGTTGACTTGTAACAGTACTACAAGACTGAAAAAACATATTCAGTGCTTGATTTAGGTCTGGAGAACCAACCTTTATACAGTGGGGCAAAAACGTATTTAGTCAGCCACCAATTGTGCAAGTTCTCCCACTTAAAAAGATGAGAGAGGCCTGTAATTTTCATCATAGGTACACTTCAACTATGACCGACAAAATTAGAAGAAAAAAACCCCAGAAAATCACATTGTAGGATTTTTAATGAATTTATTTGCAAATTATGGTGGAAAATAAGTATTTGGTCAATAACAAAAGTTTATCTCAATACTTTGTTATATACCCTTTGTTGGCAATGACAGAGATCAGACATTTTCTGTAAGTCTTCACAAGGTTTTCACACACTGTTGCTGGTATTTTGACCCATTCCTCCATGCAGATCTCCTCTAGAGCAGTGATGTTTTGGGGCTGTTGCTGGGCAACATGGACTTTCAACTCCCTCCAAAGATTTTCTATGGGGTTGAGATCTGGAGACTGGCTAGGCCACTCTAGGACATTGAAATGCTTCTTACGAAGCCACTCCTTCGTTGCCCGGGCGGTGTGTTTGGGATCATTGTCATGCTGAAAGACCCAGCCACGTTTTATCTTCAATGCCCTTGCTGATGGAAAGAGGTTTTCACTCAAAATCTCACAGTACATGGCCCCATTCATTCTTTCCTTTACACGGATCAGTCATCCTGGTCCATTTGCAGAAAAACAGCCCCAAAGCATGATGTTTCCACCCCCATGCTTCACAGTAGGTATGGTGTTCTTTGGATGCAACTCAGCATTCTTTGTCCTCCAAACATGACGAGTTGAGTTTTTACCAAAAAGTTATATTTTGGTTTCATCTGACCATATGACATTCTCCCAATCTTCTTTTGGATCATCCAAATGCTCTCTAGCAAACTTCAGACGGGCCTGGACATGAACTGGCTTAAGCAGGGGGACACGTCTGGCACTGCAGGATTTGAGTCCCTGGCGGCGTAGTGTGTTACTGATGGTAGGCTTTGTTACTTTGATCCCAGCTCTCTGCAGGTCATTCACTAGGTCCCCCCGTGTGGTTCTGGGATTTTTGCTCACCGTTCTTGTGATCATTTTGACCCCACAGGGTGAGATCTTGCGTGGAGCCCCAGATCGAGGGAGATTATCAGTGGTCTTGTATGTCTTCCATTTCCTAATAATTGCTCCCACAGTTGATTTCTTCAAACCAAGCTGCTTACTTATTGTAGATTCAGTCTTCCCAGCCTGGTGCAGGTCTACAATTTTGTTTCTGGTGTCCTTTGACAGCTCTTTGGTCTTGGCCATAGTGGAGTTTGGAGTGTGACTGTTTAAGGTTGTGGACAGGTGTCTTTTATACTGATAACAAGTTCAAACAGGTGCCATTAATACAGGTAACGAGTGGAGGACAGAGGAGCCTCTTAAAGAAGAAGTTACAGGTCTGTGAGAGTTAGAAATCTTGCTTGTTTGTAGGTGACCAAATACTTATTTTCCTCCATAATTTGCAAATAAATTAATTAAAAATCCTACAATGTGATTTTCTGGATTTATTTTTCTCATTTTGTCTGTCATAGTTGAAGTGTACTTATGATGAAAATTACAGGCCTCTCTCATCTTTTTAAGTGGGAGAAATTGCACAATTGGTGGCTGACTAAATACTTTTTGCCCCACTGTAGTTTAGATTATGTCAAACTCATGCATTCTCTATTAAGTTAATTTCATATTCTTTACTTTCTGCTCTGAGTCGTGAACATATGAGCAGAGGTGTAAAGTAACTCATTACAACTACTCTCGTTACTGTAATTGAGTAGCTTTTCTGAGTACTTTTTTGTTGTTGTTGTATTTCTACTTGAGTAATATATTTCAGTACTCTTTCCACCCCTGGTGAGTGAGGGAAAAGATAGTTTGTGAGTGAGGGAGTGAGTGGGCGAGGGAAAGAGTATGAATGGATGAGTGAGTGAATGTCAGCCGGTCCCATGGATAAGTAAGATGTAACAGAGGGGTGAATGATGGATTGAAAGGGTGAAAGAATGACATGTTTATGTCTGGAATATGAAGTATATTGAAGTCTGCCAACTTTATTCTTTATGCACTTTATTTTGCATTGCTTAAAGTAACAGTACTCCTCCTTGAGTAGGATATTTCAGTTCTCTTTCCACCCCTGCCTACGGGAACCTTCCGGTCGAATGTCTCTGGAGTCCTGCTGCTCCTTGGCCACTAGGTGACGCTAGAAAACTGTAATAAACACACCAGTGCTTCCTCTGTTGCTTTTCCACAGTAAGATTGCATAAAATGCAGAGGAATTCAACAAGCAGTTTTCTGTGGAGTTCCTCATCGCTGCGGACGGTCATTGTGCCTCTCAAGGAAGGCAATAGACTGTATAGTTATCACCTGAATAGGATTCTATCCCTTCACAAACTATACAACCTACTACCTCACCTCGCCAGGACACACTCACCTAAAAGGCTGACGGATGAGGGGGGAATGTCATTCAAACACATACAGCGAGAGGCGACAACACAAACACACTCACCCTAAAGCACACTTTCACTCAAACACAATAGGGCCATATCACAATTGGCCCCAATCGCTGTAAACCAAATAAAGGATTGGGTGGTCTAACAGAGGAAATGTTGCACATCCTCATGTTGTCCTGGAACATTCAGTGAATGGATGTGATATGCTAATTGTTAACTACCCCACAGAACACAGACAGGTTGCAGGCAGGTGTCCAGGCTGGGGAGATGGATGGGACAGCCAGGGGAAAATGGTCTAGCTTCAGGGGTATTGACGATTGGTCTGTCTCCTTAGGAAAGACAGTAGATTGTATAGTTATGTCAGAGGGAGGACATATACCCCACAACTATTCAATCTACTACCTCAGTCTCAAGGACAGGTGCTCAATTTATCATCAACCTGGAGAGGAGGTCAGGACTTCTGCTGGGAATCTGGGAGAGAAAGAGAAATAGAAAAAGAAAGAGAAAGAGAGAGAGAGAGAGAGAGAGAGAGAGAGAGATTATTGGTTGATTATTACTGTACATAATAAACACATACACACACACCTTTGCATATTTGCATTCAAACAAATGGTCACACATAGACACACACACATAACCAACTTAAATAATCAGGCACAAACAGAAACTCGGCACAAGTCCAGATTATTCAAATGACATCCCCCACTACGGACTGAAGAGTTAGTCTGGTAACAGTTTTATAGGGAATTACCTCCAAGGAGCAATTTTCTCTTTGGTTTTGGCTCTGATGTTTAAACCTGGGCCTGGTTCAACTGCTTTGCTTTGTGTGAGCCGTGGAGCTGAACCCGAGGATTCATCAGTTCATATTAAGGCAATGACAGGTGTGTGTCTGTGTCACTGTGACACTTATAGAGAACAGCAGGCATGTGATCTGATTGCTACGGAATCGCTAAAGGTAGCTTAGGTCAAAAGATGAACAAAATAATAACAAAAGAATGCAGTCGCTACGGAAAGTATGTTAATTTGTGCGAGTCTAAAACGTAACTCACTGGCATTCAGAGAAGTTGGCATGTAATAAAGGAGAGCTGTGCCAGGAATTAGTGCCCATTTTCTTTAGAAACTTGGCTCTTTCCAGCCCTGCAACCTTACGGTAGCTTGCTGTTTAACAGGCAGAAGTAAAAAGCTGAATTTTATCCCCCAGTTGCCTCCCTCTAGCGTGAACAAAGCTGTGTGGATAGCCTGAACAGAGCTGTGTGGATAGCCTGAACAGAGCTGTGTGGATAGCCTCAACAGAGCTGTGTGGATAGCGTGAACAAAGCTGTGTGGATAGCCTGAACAGAGCTGTGTGGATAGCCTGAACAGAGCTGTGTGGATAGCCTCAACAGAGCTGTGTGGATAGCGTGTACAGAGCTGTGTGGATAGCGTGTACAGAGTTGTGTGGATAGCGTGTACAGAGTTGTGTGGATAGCATGAACAGAGCTGTGTGGATAGCGTGTACAGAGTTGTGTGGATAGCATGAACAGAGCTGTGCTGATAGCCTAAACAGAGATGTGTGGATAGCGTGAAAAGAGCTGTGTGGATAGCCTCAACAGAGCTGTGTGGATAGCGTGAAAAGAGCTGTGTGGATATGGTGTACAGAACTGTGTGGATAGCCTGCAAGCAATGCAAAGAAGGAAGGGAACAGGATGAAAACAAAATAGTAGCGCTTTGGCCATTTTAGGGAGTTGCTTGGCACTCTTAAGTGACAACATTTGTGGGGCAGAAACCTGTGAAACTCTCACACTGCTTCTTTCAATTCATTGGATTGGATCTCAGCTGGGTCTGACTGCTTTACTTGTAAAAGGTGACACTATTAGGCCCATCTGAGTGGATAAGCTCAATGACATTTACCACTTTGCAGCGTCCATCATTTCGAAGAGATGAAGGTGAATGAAAACTGATCAAATTCCATTGTTTTTTTGCTGACATGGTATTTGATAGCGAACTATAAAGATGTTTCTATCATTTCTACCATAACAAGAGAGTCTCAAATGTCCCCCCTAAAACTATGTGGTTGTTTTTCTCAGTGTGGAAGCCATTTCCAGCTCTTTGAAAAAGAGCTCAGTGTTAGCTGTGCCAACTAGGGTTTGAAGTACCAGCTGGGCAGTGCAGCCCACACCCCCCAGGGCCTTGCTTCGGCTGGGTGGGTTGGGCCAGCTCAGGCAGTGTTACGGTAGATGATGGTCAAACCATGAAGAGGCCCCGCCGCTTTGCATAAATTAGCATGTGAACCATAGCCTCTGAAAGGCACCAGGGCAGTTCATTAACATTCTGAATTCCTATTTGGCCTAATTAAGGCAGACAGTGATTGAAATGTTTTGGCAGGCTGCGAGGCAGTGTGCAGGAGTGCCAGGGACTGCTCTGTGGGGGAGAATGAGAAGGCAGTGGGGCAGGGATGGAGTGGAGGTCTTAATTGAGATGTTGAATTAATTAGACGCCAAATAAGAGCCTCTTCTGACTGGTCAGTGTACATAGACGAAACAGACCGAGGGGGACTGATTTCTATTGACAAAAATAAGTGATTAAAGGCTTAGGGTTGAATCCTAACTTGTGAGTCCATAACTTGTGCATCCTAACTTGATACATGAATGTGTTATGAAGTTTACCTTAGTTTGAGGTATTTCATTTTTCAAGTTAGAGAAAAATAATTCAATTTCCAGGCTGTGAGTTTACAACTATTTAGACGTCTTAATAAGGTCAAATAAGAAATGCGTTTTGAAATGCGTTTTCAGTTGGATTTTGTTGGAGTAACTCCACATTTCTAATGTTGATGATTTTCTGGTTGTTTATGAATAATTAACAACACAGCCCGCAGACCGGAAGTTTAACAAAGGAAATAAGATAGTGGTCAATTTCAAAATGGTAAAATATCTTAAGAAAACAAGTGTAGCACATTGGCACATTGGTAACACTTGATCAAAGATAAGGTTGCAGTAATCACTTGTATAGTTTTGGTAGCAAGTTTAGTACGAAGAAGCTACACAACCTTTTGCATTCCATTTTTCTATATGAAACCCATCCTTCTGTTTGAAGTGCTGGTAGGCAGTAACTTCCCACTGAACAGTGCTTCATGAGGATGATGGGCCTCATAGTTCTGGGAGAGGTTTTTGTCAAGCCTGAAGACTGGATACATGACAACAGGTGATGGGATTGACGGTGAGAATCCATAATATGATTGAGTATATTTATATTTGGAAGTGTTTTACCTGTATGACCGTTTGACCGTATGTCCTAATTATATAAATACAGATCTGCAGGCTTGGTAGATGTCAATATCATACAAGACAGTGAGTCATATTTGTGCACATAATATATAACCTAGACAAAAACAGGCACATTTAAACTTAGAGAAGAGATAATACTTACAAACATTAAAAAGTTTAAATCAGCAAAAAGCTGGATCCTTATTATCAACTGTTCAAATCCCAGGCTTCTCACTCACTGACTTCATTGGACAAAAGAAAATGGCTGCCGTGGTAAGTAAGAGAGAGGAGCTGTCTTCCTGTCACCTCTCCTGTACACTTTTTCTGACAAAGACATCATCAGAAAATGCTGTTTCTGTGTTTCGCCTTATAGAAAGATGCCCGGACAGAGTGAAACAACGTCGCAATAACAAACTTGGTTCTAATGTTCCATACTGTGGATTAGCTGGATTACGAATCACTCGCGATTAGTATTTTACCACGAGCACAATACAAAAAATATCTAACATGAGTTGGCAAAGGTCCACGGGGATCGGTAAAACACTGGGCACGACCGAGAGGGAAGAGACTGGGGTAGAATCTTGTACGCTTCTCCCTTCAATATCCTGTGCCAAGAAATGGGCATTGTCTGTGTGCCAGGCTGAATCTCAATGAACCAAAAAGCAGTTGATGTAGTGGAGGGAGCATGGCGATGCTCGCCACTGACAGGGGAGGGGGAGGGGAATATTGGCACCGAAGCAATGGGAGTCTGCCATGTAAAAAAACAAAGACGTGCATGTAACAATACCATAACTACTATGGCATCGAACCAGACTTACACTGTCGCAGCATCAGCTAGATCCTGTGCTCAAGTTTTCAATTCTGAGAAATGTCCAGAGAGAGGGGTAGAGCTAATGCAGTTAAAGACTGATCCTGTCTGTGTGCTCCATCCGTTGAGACTATCTGTAACACATCCTGTTGATTTTCCCTCTCTCTCTCCATTTGCCAGGAATTTACAATGATCTTCTGCCTAATTAATGTAAACAGTTTTTTCCGCTTTACAATTAGAAACACTTTGTTCGCCTGCCACTTCAGTATGGTAATGATTGAAAAGGAAGTGGCTATTATCACGTTGAGTTCGCCCGTTTGCAAGCATCTGCCTCTGTTAATGTTTTGAGCCCATTTTATGTAGAACAATACGTTATTTAGTGTCTGTTTCAAGACACATCCTATCAATTATGAACAATGTTTTCAAGCATGAAATCAATGGTGAAAAAAGCACGTCAATCATTTAGTATTCACATATATCTAACATGGAATTAGAAGAGATCAGTTGATCAATTCACCAGTAGGCAAACAGTGTATGACAGAGTTGATCTGACAATACTGCTTTCAAAAAATGATTTGCTTTAAATCAGTCAGCATTATTAAGCCAGTGTACTGTTTGAGTCAATCAGCATTTACTTCCAATCTTAAGTATGCATGTACATAACCAACCTCTGCAACAACAACAAAAATACCACCATATTGTTCAGTACAGTACTATGGACGTGGTGTGCCTCTCCTTTCCCATAGCCAAGTAGTCAACGTTCAGTGTCTTCCTCGTGTTCATGTTCCAACTCTCCAGTCTACCCTTTCTGCTAATACCAGACTCAGGCTCCACATCTTTTCTTCTCAGTTCAGTTTTCTATTGAGCCTAGTACAGGTGAGTTGAAAAATCCTCCAGAATAGATATACTATATATCCTATTGAGCCTAGTATGGTACCTAAACACTATATGTCTAGACTAAAGCAAGTACACTTTTGTATAGTACAGTAGCCTACTTCTGTTCCCTACATTGACAACGACAGAATTTATTCATCAAGTAAATCGTCTCTGTCCTACGATAATGTCCTGGTTGCAAAAATAGCGGGCCCCAAACAGGAAGTATATCTGGTGTTGACCTTGTTTGACTCCATCCTGTGGTCTCTGGAGGCCTCAGTGTAGCGTGGCATAGCAACCCCTATTTGTTGGAGCACTAATAACATGCAGGAACTAACTGCACTAAATCATGAACAGACCTAGATGATTGATTAACATTTAATGGAAACATCTTTCACTTTGTTCAATATTCATCCCCATAGATTTGTTCAAAAGAAAACAAAGAATTTAATATCGTACAGGCCTTATGAATATTGATACCAAATTTGACAATTACGGTCTTATACTGAATTCAAGTTTATAAGCTGTTAGGGCCAAAAGGCTCCATAACAGCTTCTACCCCCAAGCTATAAGTGTCACGCCCTGACCTTAGAGAGCTTGTTTATGTCTCTATTTGTTTGGTCAGGGTGTGATATGGGTGGGGATTCTATGTTCTTTATTTCTTTAGTTCTGGCCGAGTGTGGTTCCCAATCAGAGGCAGCTGTCTATCGTTGTCCCTGATTGGGGATCATACTTAGGCAGCCCTTTTTCCCACCTGTGATTGTGGGTAGTTGTCTATGTGTAGTGGCCTGCGAGCACTACTACGTAGCTTTACGTCGTTTGTTATTTCTTGTTTTGTTGGCGACATTATAAATAAACTAAAACGTCCGCTCACCACGCTGCGCCTTGGTCCATTCCTTTCGATGAGCGTGACAATAAGACTGCTGAACAATTAATCAACTGGCCACCGGACTATTTACATTTACCCCCCGCTGCTATTCGCTGTTTATTATCTATACATAGTCACTTCACCCCTACCTACATGTACAAATTACCTCAACTAACCTGTACCCCCGCACACTGACTCGGTACCAGTGCCCCCTGTATATAGCCTCGTTATTGTTATGTTATTTTGTTACTTTTTATTTTATTTGTCTTAACTCTTCTTGAACTGCACTGTTGGTAAGCATTTCACGGTAAGGTCTAGACATTTTGTATTCGGCTCATATGACAAATACAGTTGGATTTGATTTAATTTGTTCGGACAACACCTATTGTTCTTTTTCAGAGCCAGGTTATATGGTCTACTCCTGTTTCCATCTAACAATACAATATGTTCACTTAAATCCAGAACTTTTCCCTCGATTTTGTAGCAGTTGGATACATCAGAGTTAAACATTACTTTCAATATTGTTATTTTTTTACTTCTCATTGGCCTTCAAGTATTATCAAATCAGATTGTTTGAGTATGCTTATAGTTCCTGATGTAGGCAATGAGACTTTGTTCCTGGTAACCAGTGGGTCACTGTAACCGGGGGGAGGAGACACAAATAACAGGGGATATGAATGGCCTGGCTTCCAAAAGAACACATCATCAAGTAACATGACAAGTTCATCTGAGGAGAACGCAACGAACAAGGGGAGGAGGAGCTCGTTTTCTGTCTCTTCCCCACCTTCCCTGCCCCCACCTCTTTTTTTATATTTCTCTCTTACTGTAGCTTTGGCTTTCTGTATGACATGCTCTCTCTCTTTCTCACACACACGCACAAACACACACATACACACCATCAGACACAAACACACTCGCACACTAACCAAATAATAGACTGTAGGTAATATTCTAAAACTGGAGAGTGTAGGCCTTGAGAGTGTAGGCCTTGGCTACATGAGCAATTTATTAATGCTGCACATTGTAGTAAGCGTACGTGCACTGACAAAATGGCGACTTTTGACGACCCTTTGTTGAAAGTAGAGCTACTGATAATGACCACGAGCCACTTCAACATCAATCCAGACCTTTTTCTTCTTCTTCTATTAACGTGATCGTTTCTGCACGATCTTAATTGCGACATGCCAACAACAACAACTTAAAGCTACTTTGTGAGTGCAGAAATGCTGAAATTGAGACCCGAAAATCATACGAACCCCTTCATGCATCGAACATTGCTTGCATCAGAATTATCTGGTTCGTACTGGTTTCTGGACAGGTCTGTAGGTAACAGCGGTAACTAACATACCGTTAGTTACCAAAGAAGTCGTCCCCCCATTCCTTATCAGCTCATTTAATGTTGTAATTTAGTTTGACATCTCTGTTTCACATTTTAACACATTTGGTAGAGAGAGCTTTTGTGTTACACAGCCACCAGGGCTTTCTAAATTGTTATATTTTTAGATGTGATGTAATAGTCAATGCAAAAACCTTAAGATCAGGGTCTCAATATTTTTTATATATCAAATCATCCAAAACATCAGCACATCGTAACTGTTTGTGTGTGCAGACATACAGTATATACGTTACAGACACATTGCAAGTGACGTTGAATTTCTGAATATAATCAAAATAACAAAACTGTCCATAATACTAGAGCCAACTTGTTGACTTTATTATGTTCACTATAGAGCTGCTCTATTGTGGTTCTTTTGATCATACCAATTGTATAGTGTTTGTATAGTATTGTATAGTATACCAATTGTATAGTGTTTGTATAGTATTGTATAGTATACCAATTGTAAAGTGTTTGTATAGTGTTTCCTCCACAACAGACAATGCAGGAGACTGGTTGCCTATTTTTCACTATGTTTTAAACCTTATGGAATTGAATTCTGCGAGAAAGGGAAACCGCAGTGTAAATATGCCAAAGTCCTTTCATCTCAAAGTACTTCCCTTTTAAACCTTGGAGAGGCAGCGCTGGTGCAGTTTGTTTCTGTTTAGGGCTATAGGATTCATGGCATAGTAGTGTGGTTAGGCTTCCTTTTCCTCGTAACGATGCATCCATTGTTATTGTTCACTAAAAGCCAGAAAGGCCAGAGCCAGCCATGAGACCACTAAGAGGCCTATGTCTTTATCCTCGGGTGACTGTTCTACCTAAAACGTCCTACACGAACAAAGCTGTCCATCACATTCGATATAAAAGACTGCATATCGTCCTGAGCGGCTGCCTCATGCGCTAAACGTTTGACCCTGAAGTGAATAGCTATCTCTGTATCAAACTTCACTGGGTTAACAAAGTGCATAACATGCTCGTCGTCTAGCTAATTCTCTTTACCTCTTTATACAAAAAAATATGCTTAATTTCTACCGTTCAGTAATGGCAGAGATTATTAGGCGGCGGGTGGCGAGGCAGACACGTGTACAGGAGGAAGATTATGGTGTAAAAGAGGAAAATATAAAAGATAAAAGATAGGAGTAAAGAAGAGGTAAATGGAAAAAATAGAGTCGCAGGGCGCTGGCTAAGAAGCAGTATTAAACATGGAAATACCTGGAGGTAGATTTTGTAAAGGACAGAGCAGGGATCTCGGCAGACATGACCCGAGGGGAACAGGCCAAGTTGGTGGAGAAAAAAGGGTGGGAAGAAAAGAGAGGAGAGCGCGTTTCCACATCCCTCTCTTTCCCCTGCAGAATGAGGGAAAGGCTGAGCGGCGTGCTGGCGAGCAACCCCACTCGAACAGGGGTTGGGGCTTGAGAGCAGTCTCTGCCATGCCCTCCTCTCTCCCTGCCCTCCTCTCTCCCTACCCTCTTCTCTCCCTGCCCTCCTCTCTCCCTGCCCTTCTCTCTCCCCACCCTCTTCTCTCCCTGCCCTCCTCTCTCCCTGCCCTCCTCTATCCCTGCCCTCTTCTATCCCTGCCCTCTTCTCTCCCTGCCCTCCTCTCTCCCTGCCCTTCTCTCTCCCCACCCTCTTCTCTCGCTGCCCTCCTCTCTCCCTGCCCTCCTATCTCCCTGTCCACTTTGGTCCAGCTGCAGAGAGAGAGAGATAGAGAGCGAGAGACAGAGAGAGAGAGTGCACATGAGGTCACAACAGCCTGCTCAAAATCATATTTTGTCTTAGAACTGAAAGTGTTCGATAGCGTAAACTGAGCTCTTGAACTTTGAAATCCTCTCTAAAATAGTGTCTGTAAGGAACAATGAAACAAAGTCACCCCACAAGGCCCTTAAACCCAGAGACTGACAGTCTATCATCATCAACACACCTCACAGTAACACACTGAGGCAGAGGGAGCAGGAAAAAACACACAAATGCGGAGATAGGTATCAGAATTAAATACTCACATCGGTTCTTGCACCCCAAAAAGCTTTGCCAGACTTATTATATCAAAACAAGTCAATGCTGGAGATCTCCGCTGCATTTGAGGAGAAGAAGAGGAGGAGTTAAAGACTGCAGAGCGTGCAGTGAAGCCTTTTGTCAGCAGTTGGCATCAGTCCCAGGTAGTACATGCCTCACGATTCCCATTTTCGGTAGTCATTACACACTGTCTGTAGCTGTTCTGCACCTGCCTGTGTCTTTGTTTTGAATTGAAGCAACACTGAGGGTGAGGAAAACTTCTGGGAAAAGACGGCAGTAGTAAAATAAATACAATGACAGAGTTCCGTGGGACTCCATGCCAAGAAAAATCTAAGTCACCAAAATAATCCAGTGTCACTGTGCCAAAAAGTGTCTCCCCCCTTCCTCCCCCGTATGTCCACCAGAGAGAGACATAGACACATACAGTATGTCAGATAAACAAGTGCTGCAGGCAAGAACTATAATCATGCTCTTCTTTTCTCAGGCATTATCCCGGGCAGCTCTCTCTGTGAGTCATCATGCTCTACTTTTCTCAGGCATTACCCAGGGCAGCTCTCTCTGTGACATCATCATGCTCTTCTTTTCTCAGGCATTATCCCGGGCAGCTCTCTGTGCAACATCATCATGCTCTTCTTTTCTCGGGCATTATCCCGGGCTGCTCTCTGTGATGTCATGATGCTCTTCTTTTCGCAGGCATTATCCCGGGCAGCTCTCTCTCTTTGACATCTTCTGCTCTTTTGTTATTTTCTCATTGATTTCTGTCCTTCAATGTATCTCAATCCTCATACACACTCCTCCCAATGTGTTTTATGTTTTCTTGTATAGATTCCCCTTTTAATAAACCCTAACAATTATCTAGAAAGAAATAAGGTTGCCAAAACTTCAGGAGCGAGCGCAGAGAGGAACTGGAGAATACTCCCTTTACAAGTCTTTCTCTGTGTCTCTCTCTTCCTGCTCACCAGCAGTGAGCTTGTAAAAGTTTCAGCTGCAATGGCCTGGGCCAGCCTCCGTTGGCAGTGGTTCAAAAGAGTGCTGCCTGCTTCTAAGTCTCTGTTAGGCAGCTCGGGCTGGCTCCCTGCTCTCTCTCTCTCACTCCACCCTCAATTGGGAAAGCTTCAGGGGCAGTGGCCACACTCAGGCATCCCTCTTATGGCATTGCCAGTTCAGGCAGTGCACAGTAACCAGCCATCTTTTTCAGTTTTATTAGGGCAAGGGTCAAAATCTCTCCAAGATTCTGACGATCACATACTGAACAGTAACAATAGGACTGTGTGCGCTGGTCTCTCATGTGTATGTATGCCCAGCAGAGAGTGAGAGAGAAAATGCAGGCTGTTCTCTAATGTAGCGCTACTTCCTGGATCCCTTGTCCTCCATTTCAGATGTGTGCCAGGCAAGACAGGCAGACAGGAAGGCAAGGCAAGACAGGCAGACAGGAAGGCAAGGCAGGCAGACAGGAAGGCAAGGCAAAACAGGCAGACAGACAGACAGGCAGGGCAAGGCAAGGCAAGGCAAGGCAAGGCAAGGCAAGGCAAGGCAAGGCAAGGCAAGGCAAGGCAAGGCAAGGCAAGGCAAGGCACGGCAAGGCAAGGCAAGGCAAGGCAAGGCAAGGCAAGGCAAGGCAAGGCAAGGCAAGGCAAGGCAAGGCAAGGAAAGGAAAGGAAAGGAAAGGCAGGTAGGAAAGCAAGGCAGGCAGGCAATATGACAAGCAGGCAAGGTATTTAAGGCAGGTAGGGCAGAGCAGGCAGGACAGGCTCTCGTGAGGTTCATGGCTGTTTGCTCTAGAGTTCACAGCAGGTTCTGAATGCCTCACCTGAATTACTGTATACAACTTTGGACTTGGCTAGTCCTGGGAGCCTCTGTCAAATAAGTTATTTCCTTTCATGTGAAGGATTTAAGTTATGATACTTCTGTTGAGTTGAATATAATGAATAGATTATATTTGTCAATACAATCTTTTTAGAAATGTGTACAGCAATGTAAATGTTATTTTTAAAGGTTGAATAAAAAAACAATAAAAAATCTCCATTTGATATGGAGAATCTTTCATTGTTATAAAATGGGTAGTATAACTTGATGGTTTATGATCAGAAAACAGTAACCCAACCACCCACCAACTAATGCACATAGCTCTCCTGTTCCACCGAGACACTCAGGTGCTGTGACGGCCCGATCATTACAGTCTGTTTGCACAACTGTGCCTCTCACACAGCCAGAGTCATAGCAGGACACTGTCCCCAAGGCAAGATGTCACCCCAGGGCAGGGAAAGGCTGTGTTGCATCATGGTTAAATTGAGAGTGACTAACTGATCTACAGATAACAATAAGTAGTTATTTATGATGCAAGGTGATTTGTAGATCGGTCAGTCTCGACTCGCCTTTAAAGCCGGCTGCAATGTGGAACACGCCCAAAGTCTCTCTGTGCCTGGCCCAGTACGGCCTGCTCTTCATTTCAGGAAGGTGTTTCCCCCACGACCCTTAAAAGATCTGATCGGACTGGATTTGTAAATGCAACATGGCAGAAACTGGGTGGTGAAGATATTGCTTAAACCTTCCAAGTTGTCTCAGATTCATAAAAGGGGAGTAAAGGAGGACATAGGAGAGGGAACTTCTTGGAATGAAATGCAGCCTGGTGGCTCTGCAAACAGCCTCAACCCTAGCCCAGTTATCAGGAAACACGTTCACCCTTAACACAGCTAGCTGTCTGGCAAATGGAAGGTCAGATGTATTTCACATCTCTATGTAGGCTAGTGTTGTTACAAGAGGAAGGGGCAGCAGTAACATACTGTATCCTGTTTGTGTACAGTTGAAGCAGTGTGCTGGGGAAGAGAGAGATATGAGTCAGTCCAGGGATTAAAACAAATGTGTCTGGATACATAAAATCAGTCAAATCTAAAATGTCATCTATTCACCTACTGTCACTGAACAGAACTTGGTAAGTCTACAACAATTCATGGCAACTCTGAAAACTTATTGTGATCCAATCAAAACCCATGTGGGCTGTGACTACTAAATGTATAGCTGTTAATAGAAAAATGTTTTTGCATACAATTTACTTTGCAAATTCATCCTAATCATTTGATAATCCCTTTCAAACCACACTGTTTTCTAATCATAGGTGCTCCATATGCCATAAGGATGCTAATCGACTCTACACGTGAATATACAGTACAGTGCTGTGTGTGTGTGTGTGTGTGTGTAGAAGTTGATGTGGAATCTATGAAGTTAATGGTCTCTGTAGCCCCAGAACACACACTCTCCACTGGGACCCTCCATTAGCTGCAGGTTTACCCACCCACCCACCCCCACACACACACACACACACACACACACACACACACACACACACACACACACAGACACACAACCCTTGCTGGTGGTGAAATCCTCCTCTGGCACACGTTAGGGTTGCCCTCCCTCTTCGGGGAATCCTGGCTTTCCTCTCTCTTCTCCTTTTACTTGTACCAAGTATTTTTCAGACAAGGGTTTAGCAGTTTAAGGCAAAAGCAAAGTGTAACATTATCCACTTTTTCTTATTTGGATATTTTTATTGTGTGGATTGGAAACACTTGAGAGGCTGGTGAGAAATGTAAAAAAGCCCTCGATTTTTTTATTTATTAGATTTCACACAACACTGGATCGGCATCGGCCTGCTCTAGTAACCTTTTCCTAATGTTACCATTTGACTGTTGTGTCTTGTCTTTTTGCTGTGTAGAGTTTCCATGGTAACACCTGAGGGAGAACGCTGGGGTTCCAACGAAGAGAGATGCGAGGCCGCTGTCACGGAGAACTATCAAAATGTGATTCTCAGGAAAATGTGACGTCCTGGAGTTAAGTCTAACCGTTTTGTATCGTATCTACAATTAGATGTCTCGACTGATAAACATGTGGTTGTTTATTTCAAACAAATAAAACAATAATATTATAAAACAACAATAAAACAATTCTGAAAATACACCATGTATTTGATACCATTCCACTAATTCCACTTCAGTCATTACCATGAATGAGTCAAAGGGCTTCTGAGTGGTGCAACAGTCTAAGGCACTGCATCTCAGTGCTAGAGGCTTCACTACAGACCCTGGTTCAATTCCAGGCTGTATCACAACTAGCCGTGATAGGGCAGCCCACAATTGGCCCAGCATTGTCTGGGTTAGGGTTTGGCCAGGGAAGGCTGTCATTGTAAATAAGAATTTGTTTTTAACTGACTTACGGAGATAAAAACTAAAAATAAAAATGAGCCTGTTCTCACCAACTAAGGTGCCACCAACCTCCTGTAGTTTCTACGTTTCTTTCCCTCTCATTGGTTGTGCTTCACGGAGCACTCTGTCTGTGAATAGAGTTCAGAGAGAAGGGCTTATCAGGTGATAGCAACCACACCTCTCCTCATAAACAGCATCATGTTGGCCGGGATCTCTCTCTTGAACTCACACGCCATGGCCTCAACTGTCTGAGTATACTGCTCTACAAAGGTATACTGCCCTATACCCTATATACGGATGATAAAATGTTAACCAAATTCATAGTTACCGTTATTTCCCTTTGTAGGAAAGTATACACTAACTATGTTTTATGTTAGTATACAATACCGTTCAAAAGTTTGGGGTCACTTAGAAATGTCCTTGTTTTTAAAAGAAAAGCAAATTTTTGGTCCATTAAAATAACATCAAATTGATCAGAAATACAGTGTAGACATTGTTAATGTTGTAAAGAACTATTGTAGCTGGAAACGGCAGATTTTTTATGGAATATCTACATATGCTTACAGAGGTCCATTATCAGCAACCCTCACTCCTGTGTTCCAATGGCACGTTGTGTTTGCTAATCCAAGTTGATCATTTTAAAAGGCTAATTGATCATTAGAAAACCCTTTTGCAATGATGTTACCACAGCTGAAACCTGTTGTTCTGATTAAAGAAGCAATAAATCTGTCCTCCTTTAGACTATTTGAGTATCTGGAGCATCACCATTTGTGGGTTCGATTACAGGCTCAAAATGGCCAGAAATTCTGAAAGTCGTCAGTTTATTCTTGTTCTGAGGGGTCTCGTGGTTGATTTGGAATCCAGTGTATGAGAAACGCTCCATGCACAACGATCATAGATCAGGGATTCCTGTTGTGTATTATTATTCTATTATATTGCCCTGATGAGAGCCTGGTGCTGGTGGTTCTAGAACATGATGTTGTTTATAGTGAATAGTAAAGAGACCTCCTGCCATTGTCCCTGTCTTCAACTCTCCTCTGAACAGCAGTTCCTTCAGGCCCTGATTCATTCAGCCCACATCTTCCTGTTTCATCTTCATTGTTTGCCCTTCCTGAGATACATCTCTCTCTTTCTTTCTTTCTCTCTCTCTCTCTCTCTCTCTCTCTCTCTCTCTCTCGCTCTCTCTCTCTCTCTCTCTTTCTCTGTGTGTGTATAATTCACCTTTACAGTGCACAGGGTTCATGTCCTCAACCCAAAGATTGTATATAAATGGACAAAGTCATCGATCACGTGACACCATTCATACCAATGTGAGGACTCAATAGCACATTTGAACCCAAGGAAGTCAGTTAAGATGGTGTCTCATGGAGACATAAAATGCGCAGTTTGAGCTACTCCAGGAAGTGACGTTTCAAGCTAGCTCAGTGCTGCCCCCTCTCATTAAATAACTCCAGTTGAAGGCCGACCTGGGTAGGCAGGCTGCCATTAGCAACTAAATTATCGTTATAACGTCTTCTGTGTGTGATTTTAAAATAATCAGTTCAAGGATATACATCTGGTGTATTAGAAGAAATTAGTGGTACCTTGAATGCCTTGGATTTTTATTTATTTACACAAATATTTAGCACAAATATTAGCACAAATAAACTTTAATAAAACAATGCCTATAGTACAGTGGTTGGCCTTGAACTCCGTGGCTTCAATGAGAGGGGCCAGTCGTTCTCCCCTTCCTCAACCACACTGCCTGCTGGTTCGGCCATAACTGGCAAACTGAAATATCAGAATTTCCCCTGGAGCAGTACCTGGCTTTGTGTACTTAATAACATAGTTTCCTGCCAGGTCACTGTTTGCGCAACCTTAAGAACGAGTCTCCTGTCCTGCCCTTTTATTTTTGAGCAGTGTATTTTGTGTTTTGATTTTGTTCTGTTTTGTTGTTACAGTTGTTGATGTGTCAGAATGTTGCTTTAACTAGGTTTTCTTGGTATGTCTTGCCTACTTATCATTATGGATGCGATGTTAACCCCCATCCTGTCATGAGTAACACATTCAGCACGAATAACAACAGTAGGCCTACAATACATGTCAAATTGCTGTGAACACACACACTATCCCCCCCATTCCCCCAGTTACAGTCAGCTAGGAGTACTGTCTCTTTAAGATCTTGACGCCCTCTCCCCAACACCCCTGAGGTCATTGGCCTTCCTTAGGCTGCCTGCCAAGTGCTGTGTTACTGTCAAGGGTTTACAGAAATGGCAGCAAAGCCATTAGTCTAGACTCTTTTCAACAGGCAACAGGCTGGCCAGTGTGAGGGGCCAAACAGAGAGGAGAGAGGAGGGGACGGGAGGAGGGGGCTTTCATTGAATAGCCTGAATACTGATTTACTGTTGAAACACAGACAGGTGCAGTCTGCAGATTACATGTACAGTACATGTGACCTACAGCCCTGTATACTGTAAAGGCTGTATAGTGTAAAGGCTGTATACTGTAAAGGCTGTATATGGTACAAGTGATACTATCATTACTACAGTATGACTGATGTTACTGGTTATGCCTACTGATACAACAAACAATTAGATTACTACTACTACTACTAATTTGACTAATTCAACTAATAATACTGCTACTACAAATACTACTACAACTAATACTAGTACTACTAATAATAATAATACTACTACTTCAAATACTACATCTACTACTACTACAACTAATACTACTACTACTACTACTACTACTACTACTACTACTACTACTAATACTACTATGAATACTACTAATGCTGCTGCTACTACTACTACTACTACTACTACTACTACTACACCTACTACTATTAAAACTACTACTGTTACTACTAGCACATGCCCTACTAATACAACAAATACTACAACCAATACTACTAACACTAGCTACTACTACTACTACTATTAATACTAGCATATGATCTACTACTACTACTGCTAATACTACTAGCATATGTCCTACTAATACAACTAATACTACTACCAACACTACTAGTGCTACTGCTACTACTACTACTACTAATACTACTCCTAATACTACTAGCATATGACCTACTACTACTACTCCTACTAATAGTACTACTACTATGTCTAATACTACTACCACTACTACTCCTACTAATATTACTACTACTATGTCTAATACTACTACCACTACTACTTCTACTACTACTCCTACTAATACTACTATGACTAATACTAATACTACTATGACTACTACTACTACTACTACAACTACTACTAGCATATGACCTACTACTACTACTACCTGTTGATTTGACTAACAATACATTACTACCACACCTCTCTGATTCAGGAGGGTTGGGTTAAATGCGGAAGACACATTTCAGTTGAATGCATTCAGTTGTACAATTGACTAGGTATCCCCCTTTCCCTTTCCCATTTACTACTTCACCACCAGTATTATATTGACTAATAATATAGTACAATTAATGAAAATGTAGTTACAGTTATCAGTTAGAGTGAAGTCTAAATGCAATGTAAGTACATATTCATAATGAATAACACATGATCATCACACATTTTGCTTAAAGAAACATAGAAAGTAAATATTGTAGGGGCCTGTGATTGACTACCCCTTTGGTTAAATGATCTGTGCTGTCTGGGTTCCTTGGGACATCCGTACATTGCGCCCCCATGTGGTGGTGCTGGCTCCTGCAATGCTTGTGGTATACTGACATTCAGCAGCATCAAGTGGTAGAAAGTGAGAACTACAACTGTGCATCATATGACTAGTAATATGCTATAACACCATTCTCCACCATTGGTAAACACACACAGGTTTACGTTCATATACTAGAATGAATGTTGAATCTTTTTTTTCTTATCGTGGCCAGGTCAGAGCACACTTTGGATAGAAGTTGACACTCCAAACCTATCAGAACTCACCATTTCTTCTAAAATGGATTGAAAAGTCCCCAGATGGTGCAGAGCTGATTAGTGTAAGCTGTAATGGGGGGAGAGGGTAGGGTGGCGGGTCAGGATGTCTTGTCCTGGTGGGGTGGGTGGTAGTGGCGGAGACCTGCTGCCCTGCTAGAAATCTGATTAACAGGTTGAGGAGCCCAGTTGAGGGGGCCAGATCATGTGTGGGAAATTCTCTTGGTGAAGTGGTGCTATGACCAGCCAACATGGCCAGGATCAGTATGGGACCCCTGTGGGCAGTCATTGTGGAGGGCTGTGTGTGGGGAGACCACCTGACCACAACACAGAGTACATCCAATGATCAGCACCCACTTAGAGCCAGTCAAAGGTATTTAATATGTCATTCGAGATGGTGTAGCAGTCAGGCGTCTTTGTCTTAATCTTGTCGTGTCCCGTGTATTTATATTTTTTCTTCACATATATTTCGTATATATTTTTAAAATATTTTTAAACTCCAACATACTCTCCTGCAACCCGCCTCACCCAATGTGGTATGGATCTTCTATTTCCTTTACTTTAGAACCGGAACCCCCAACAGAAGCTAGCCAGCTAACTAGCTACTAGCTAGTAGTCAGCTAGCCACTGCTAGCGGTAATCAGCTAACCTTTAGCCCGGACAGCTCCTGGCAGTCTGCACAGCGTGATTCAAACCAGAGCATACCGGACTCTTTTTCCCCACATCTCCGGATTCCTACCGCAAGCTCTGAAACTTTCCACCTGGATCATTGTAGCTAGCTAGCTGCTGTCCGATTTGCTACTCCTGGCTGACGTCTCTGCCCCGAAGCAAGCACCAATTAGCCTGGAGCTAGCCTATGCTAGGCCCATCTCCCGGCTAGCTGAAGAGGTCCATCAGCCACTTCCTTGGGCTACATTACCTATTTTACCAATTGGACTGGACCCCTTTACTGCCGATACGGAGCCCCGCCGATCCTTCACAACTGGTCTACCGACGTAATCCGCCCGAGGGGGTTTTCAACAGGCTCCTCCGTCGCGACGTCCCCTGAATGCCCATTTGCTAGCCTGCTAGCCGCGGTCTGCTAGCTGTCTAGAGCATATCAGACTGTTAGCTGAAGAGGTCCATCAGCCTATTTTCTTGGGCTACAATACCTATTTTGCCAATTGGCCTGGACCCTGTTACTAAACTGAGCCCTGCCGATCCATCATGACTAGTCTGCTGACGTAAATGCCCGAAGGGGCTACAACTGACTCTTCCGTCGCAATGTCCCCCTAAGGCACTTCTGCTAGCCTGCTAGCCCCAGCCCGCTAGCTGTCTGAATCAACGTGTCTCCAGCTCGCCTCGCTACTCACTAGACCCCATGATCACTCGGCTACGCATACCTCTCCCTAATGTCAAAATGCCTTGTCCATTGCTGTTTTGGTTAGGGATTATTGTCTTATTTCACTGTAGAGCCTCCAGCCCTGCTCAATATACCTTAGCTAGCCCTTTTGTTCCACCTCCCAAACATGCAGTGACCTCACCTGGTTTAAATGGTGTCTCTGGAGACAATACCTCTCTCATTGTCACTCAAAGCCTTGGTTTACCTCCACTGTATTAAAATCCTACCATACCTTTATCTGTACATTATGCTTTGTATCTATTCTTCCATGCCCAGAAACCTGCTCCTTTTAATCTCTATTCTGAATGGACTAGACGACCAGTTCTTATAGCCTTTAGCCGTGCCATTATCCTACTCCTCCTCTATTCCTCTGTTGATGTAGGCCCTGCAGTGCCTAGCTCCACTGCCATTCCCCAGGTGCTCTCATGTTGACTTCTGTAGCCATAAAAGCCTTAGTTTAATGCTTGTTAACATTAGAAGCCTCCTCCCTAAGTTTGTTTTAGTCACTGCTTTAGCACACTCGGCCAACCCGGATGTCCTAGCCGTGTCAGAATCCTGGATTAGGAAGACCACCAAAAAAAACTGAAATTTAAATCCCTAACTATAACATTTTCTGACAAGACAGAAATGAATAAGCATGCAGAGTTGCAATCTACTGCAGAGATAGCCTGCAGCCTGATAGAGTTCTGTAATACAATCCAGGTCTGTGCCAAAACTTTTTGAGTTTCTACTTTTAAAAATCCACCTTTTCAGAAACAAGTCTCCCATTGTTGCTGCTTGCTATAGACCACCTTCTGCCCCCAGCTGTGCCCTGGATATCATATGTGAATTCCTTGACCCCATCTATCGTCAGAGCTCGTACTGCTAGGTAACCTAAACTGGGACATGCTTAACACCTCACCCGTCCTACAATCTAAACTAGATGCCCTCAATCTCACAATATCTCACACTCCCGTTATCCTGACCAACTGGCCCTCCAAATACACCTCCGCTGTCTTCAATCAGGATCTCAGCGATCACTGCCTCATTGCCTGTATCCGCTACGGGCCCGCAGTCAAACGACCACCCCTCATCACTGTCAAACGCTCCCTAAAACACTTCTGCGAGCAGGCCTTTCTAATCGACCTGGCCCGGGTATCCTGGAAGGATATTGACCTCATCCCGTCAGTTGAGGATGCCTGTTTATTCTTTAAACGTGCTTTCCTCACCATCTTAAATAATCATGCCCCATTCAAAACATTTAGAACCAGGAACAGATATAGCCCTTGGTTCACTCCAGACCTGACTGCCCTTGACCAGCACAAAAACATCCTGTGGCATACTGCATTAGCATCGAACAGCCCCCGCGATATGCAACTTTTCAGGGAACTTAGGAACCAATATACACAGGCAGTTAGGAAAGCAAAGGCTATCTTTTCAAACAGAAATTTGCATCATGTAGCACAAACTCCCAAAAATTCTTGGACACTGTAAAGTCCATGGAGAATAAGAGCACCCCCTCTCAGTTGCCCATTGCACTGAGGCTAGGAAACACTGTCACCACCGATGAATCCACTATAATTGAGAATTTCAAGAAGCATTTTTCTACGGCTGGCCATGCTTTGCACCTGGCTACCCTTGCCCTGGTCAACGGCCCTGCACCCCCCACAGCAACTTGCCCATTTCTTCTTCACCAAAATCCAGATAGCCGATGTTCTGAAACAGCTGCAAAATATGGACCCCGACAAATCAGCCGGGCTAGACAATCGGGACCATCTCTTTCTAAAATTATCCACTGCAATTCTTGAAACCCCTATTAAAAGCCTGTTCAAACTCTCTTTCGTATCGTCTGAGATACCCAAAGATTGGAAAGCTGCCGCGGTCATCATCCTCTTCAACGGTTGAGACATTCTAGACTCAAACTGTTAAAGATCTATATCTATCCAACTCTACCTTTTTAAGGTCTTCGAAAGCCAAATTAACAAACAGATCACCGACCATTTCATATCCCACCGTACCTTCTTCGCTATGCAATCTGTTTTCAGAGCTGGTCATGGGTGTACCTCAGCCACGCTCCAGTTCCTAAACGATATCATAACCGCAATCGATAAGAGACAATACTGTGCAGCTGTATTCAATGACCTGGCCAAGGCTTTCGACTCTGTCAATCACCACATTCTTATCGGAAGACTCAACAGCCTCGTTTTCTCAAACGACTGCCTCGCCTGGTTCAACAACTAATTCTCTGACAGAGTTCAGTGTGACAAATCGGAGGGCCCGTTGTCCGGAACTCTGGCAGTCTCTATGGGGGTGCCACAGGGTTCTAATCTCGGGCTGACTCTTTTTTCTGTATACATCAATGATGTTGCTCTTGCTGCTGGTGATTCTCTTATTCACCTCTACACAGAAGACACCCTTCTGTATACTTCTGGCCCTTCTTTGGACACTGTTGTAACTAATCTCCAGACGATCTTCAATGCCATACAACTCTCCTTCCTTGGCCTCCAACTGCTCTTAAATACAAGTAAAACTAAATGCATGGTTTTTAAACGATCGCTGCCCGCACCTGCCCGCCCATCCAGCATCACTACTCTGGACGGTTATGACTTAGAATATGTGGACAACTAAAAATACCTACGTTTCTGGTTATACTGTGAACTATTTTTCCAGACTCACATTAAGCAACTACAATCCAAAATTAAATCTAGAATCGGCTTCCTATGTCGCAACAAAACATCCTTCGCTCATGCTGCCAAACATACCCTCGTAAAACTGACTATCCTACCGATCCTTGACTATGGCGATGTCATTTATAAAATAGCCTCCAAAACTCTACTCAGCCAATTGGATGCAGTCTCTTCCAGTGCCATCCGTTTTGTCACTAAAGCCCAATATACTACCCACCATTGTGACCTGTATGCTCTAGTTGGCTTGCCCTCGCTTAATATTCTTTGCCAAACCCACTGGCTCCAGGTCATCTACAAGTCTCTGCTAGGTAAAGCCCCGCCTTATCTCAGCTCACTGGTCACCATAGCAGCACCCACCCATAGCACGCGCTCCAGCAGGTATATTTCACTGGTCACCCCAAAAACCAATTCCTCTTTTGGCCGCCTTTCCTTCATGTTCTCTGTTACCAATGACTGGAACGAATTGCAAAAATCACTGAAGCTGCAGACTAATATCTCCCTCTCTAAACTGAAGTACCAGCTGTCAGAGCAGCTCACAGATCACTACAGCTGTACATAGCCCATCTGTAAATAGCCCATCCAACTCCCACATCCCCATACTGTTATTTTTTTTTTTTGCTCCTTTGCAACCTATATCTCTAGTATCTCTACTGCACATTCATCTTCTGCACATCTATCACTCCACTCCTTTAATTGATAAATTGTAATTATTTCACCACTATGTGGTTGACTGTGTGTTTGTTTATTCCATTTGTAACTGTGTTGTTGTTTGTGTCGCACTGCTTAGCTTTATCTTGGCCAGGGAGCAGTTGTAAATGAGAACTTGTTCTCAACTAGCATACCTGGTTAAATAAAGGTGAAATAAAAATATATTTATTTTTTAAATTACGTTAAAAAAATGTTGAAGTTGGAAGTTTTACATACACCATAGCCAAATACATTTAAATCTTTGTAGAAATTCCCTGTCTTAGGTCAGTTAGGATCACCACTTTATTTTAAGAATGTAAAATGTCAGTATAATAGTAGAGAGAATGATTTATTCCAGCTTTTTTTCTTTAGAATTAGAATTTGGTAGCATTGCCTTTAAATTATTTTACTCATGTCAAATGTTTTGGGTAGCCTTCCACAAGCTTCCCACAATAAGTTGGGTGAGTTTTGGCCCATCCTCCTGACAGAGCTAGTGTAACTGAATCAGGTTTGTTGGCCTCCTTGCTCGCACATGCTTTTTCAGTTCTACCCACAAATGTTCAATAGGATTGAGGTCAAAGCTTTGTGATGGCCAATCCAATACCTTGACTTTGTTGTCTTTAAGCCATTTTGCCACAACTTTGGAAGAATGCTTGGGGTCATTTTCCATTTGGAAGACCCATTTGCGACCAAGCTTTAACTTGTTGGGGATAGGAGGCAGTATTTTCACTTTGGATGAATTGCGTGCCCATAGTGAACTGCATCCTACTCTGTCCTAGATTGCTAATATATGCATATTAGACCTGGCACGTCTAGCAGAGGGAGCCATCGCCTCATGATGTATACTCCGTCTGTCACCAGACCTCGACGAGTCTCCCCCTGGTGGCTGACCTGCTGTGCGCCACCCCCCCCCCCCCTCCCATGGTCAGTGAACAGGGTGAAGTGGGTACCTAACAGGTAATACTTAAGAGTGTCTAGCGCCCACTTCAACGCTAGACACTCTTTCTCAACAATAGAGTACTTTTTCTCTCTGTGTATCAGCTTTCGGCTTATGTGCATGATGGGGTGCTCCTCCCCATTGTGTATCTAGGACAGAACGGCCCTTAGCCTAACATCACATGCATCCATCTGGACCAACATCGGCACCTGGAAATCGGGCGTTACGAGAATCGGATGGGAGCACATCGCTTCCTTCAGCCGCCTAAATGCCGCTTCGGTCTGGTCTGTCCATTTCACTGTTTTCGGGAGGCGGGCCCTGGTTAGATCAGTGAGGGGGGAAGCTATAGCCGCAAAGTTGGGGATAAACCGGCTATAGTATCTTGCCAGTCCCAGGCCGGAAGGACTTGACCTGTGTCTTGGTGAGTGGAACGGGCCAGTCACTTACCGCATGAACCTTCCTCTCCTGGGGCTTGACGTTCCCCCGTCCGATCAAATATCCCAGGTACTCCACCACCTCGAACACTAGTTTGCATTTCCTGGGGGTTCACTGTCAACCCTGGCTTGTCTGAGAGCATCAGGCGCGTCAGGTGCTCTTCCCAACCTTGGCTGTGGTTGGTCACTGCGTACTGCTGGTGGGGTCGAAGTAGTTTGTCCATCAGGCGCTGGAATGTGGGCGGGGCTCCGCGGAGACCAAGCGGGAGTACCTGGTACTGATATAATCCATCTGGTGTCAAAAACGCTGTCTTCTCCCGGGAGGAGGCTGCCAATGGTACCTGCCAATATCCTTTGGTCAGGTCAAGGGTGCTGATGAACCGGGCCTTTCCCAATCGGTCAATGAGCTTGTCCACCCTCGGCATGGGGTAGGCGTCGAACAAACTGATGTCGTTCACACCACGGAAATCATTACAGAAGCACAGGCTACTGTCCAGTTTGGGCACCAACATGATGGGACTGCACCATGCACTGTTGGACTCTTCAACAACCCCCATCCTCAGTATAACCTTCACTTCCTGCTTCACAGCCTTCCTTTGGGCCTCAGCAATCCAATATGGCCTCTTTCGTACCGTTTCCCCGGGCCGGGTATGGATGTGGTGTTCAATAAGGGTCGTGCGGCCCGGCTTCTCGGAGAACAGCGCTGTGTTCCCGATCGACGAGCTCCCTGAGCTCTTGCTTCTGGGCCGGGTCAAGGTCCTCATTGCTTGGGACCACCACTGATACCGTTGGCATCCTAGGTTCGTACCATAACATGGCCAAGGCTGTCCTCTCGTGCCACTTCTTCAACAGGTTCACGAGGTAAATCTGTTGAGGTTTCCGTCTCCCCGGCTGCCGTACGCGATATTGACACGTCCCAGCTTCTCTATCATCTCATAGGGCCTGTGCCATGTTGCCAGGAACTTACTTTAAGCCGTGGGGATTAAGACCAACACCCTGTCTCCCACCTGGAATTCTCGGGGCTGGGTTCCTCGATTGTAGACCTAGGCTTGGGCCATATGGCTGTCATCCACTCCCTCATCATCTCCATGTACTCTAAGGGGGTCGGCTGGGCTTTCCACAACTCCTTGGCGAGGTCCAGTAGGACGTGTGGCCTCCTCCCTTAAAGGAGTTTGAAAGGGGAAAAACAAGTGGAGGACTGGGGTAGTTCTCGGATTGAGAACATTAGATGGGGTAGTAGCTGGTCCCAGTTCTTCCCATTCTGCTCGATGACCTTCCGCAGCATTTGTTTGAGCTTTTTATTGAACCGCTCGATGAGCCCATCTGTCTGCGTGTGAAAAACAGAGGTCTGGATCTGCAGGAGAGCACACAAATCTTTCATTAGGCGGGACATAAACTCAGTACCTTGGTCTGTCAGGATCTTGTTCGGGATGCCCACCCAGCTGAAAGGTGGAACAGCTCCCGGGCGATTCTCTTGGATACCGTCGCCCATAGGGGAATGGCCTCGGGATACCGGGTGGCATAATCTAGTATTACCAGGATGTACCGATGTCCTCATGCTGTTTTTACCAGGGATCCCGCTATATCCATGGCGAAGCGTTCAAAGGGAACCCCACTATGATCAGTAGGGGGACCAGTGTGTTTCGGAAGTGTGCTTTTGGGGCAGTGATTTGACACTAGACAGTAGTCTTCCATGGCCCTCCTCATCCCAGGCCAGTGGTACCGGGCAGCGATCCGTTCCCGGGTCTTCTCCATTCCCAGGTGCGCCCCAACAGGTGGGTGTGGGTGTGAGCCACCGTCGGGGCAGCAACAATATCTCTCGAAGTTCCCCTGTTGGCGTGACACCTGACACGAAAGGTTATTCTTGATTTGGAAATGGGGGTATCGCCAGTCACTCACCCCGGAAGTAACTGTCCATCCACCGCTATCACTTGGGCTGCGGAGGCTTTCAAGTTCGGATCCTCCCACTGGGCCGTCCCGAATTGTCCCCTCAGTTGGCCCCCAGCGGGTGTCTCGATTTCGAGGGGTAGGCTGGGCTACAGTGGGTTTGAGGTCGTTTGGCCCTGCCGACTGTTAGTTCGGGGTACACAGCAGTGGGGCTGTCCTTCCGTCCCCTCGAATGGGTCGCCGACTCGGCCCTGCTCCCACTCAGCAGGGCCTGAGTGTCCTGATGCATCTCCACTGCTTCCAGGAGGCCCTCCAAGGTCTGGGGCGCACATAGACTCACTGCCCTCTTCATGTCGGGGGGTAGTGCCCTTAAGAAGCGATCCAGGACCACTTTGTCTAGGATTAGAGAGGGTGGATACATCGGTTGGAGCCATGCCCTGGTGAAGCACAGTAGGTTGCTCATCTGGGGTCAGGGGGCTGCGTCGGTTATGAACCTCCAGTTGTGGAATAGTTGAGCCCGATGGAATAGTTGAGCCCGATGTAACCGTAGAAGCTGACTATCTCCCATTTGAGTCCGTCGTAGTTAGCCGCCTGTTCATCGTTCAGGTCCCAATACGCCTTTTGGGCATTCCCAGAGAGGAACGGGGTCAGCAGACTTGCTCACTTCTGCCTTGGCCATCCTTCCCGTAGCGCTGTCCGTTCAAACGTACAGAGGTATGGTTCGATGTTATCATCTTCCCTTAGCTTGGTTAAAAACTAGTTTGGATGTGATTCAGTAGACGCCCCTCCTTGTAGCTTCCTGATTTACTCAATGAGGCGGACATTTTGTAGTCGCTGTTCCTCCCGTGTTCTTTCCTGAACTGCTTGTTGGGCCCGGACAAACTGAGCTATCAACTCGTCCATGCTGATGCTGCGTAAACGTCAACCCTGATCTAACCAAGTTAACAGATTGCCCGCATTCTCCACCACTTGTGGCAGACCAGGGGGTTTGGTCAAAACGCTTACACAGATCAGACACGGACAGAGTAGGATTAGCTTGGTTTCAAGGGTGTTTATTTGAATTACAAACCAAAATAAAAGAATAGGTCTCCCCGATGAGACCCTCTTCGGGTTACCGTCTTCTGGGATCCAGGTCTTGCTGTATCCTGTGGAGAACAAAAACTGAACTCCCTCCTTTTACCTCTGGAATCGTCCCCAACTATACAGTAATAACCTTTCTTCCCCCAGTACCTTCTCCCGTGTGCTGCCCTTCTGGCAGCTTTATGGGACCCGTCCAGAAGGTGAGCAATCAGCCCTTGATTTACTCACCAACCACAATCAGCCCCAATTAGTCCTGGCCGGAGAGCCCGTCGAGACCTGGCACGTCCAGCAGATGGAGTAATCGCCTCGTGATGTATACTCCGTCTGTCACCAGGCCTCGACGAGTCTCCCCCTGGTGGCTGACGTTACAATAAGGTATTTCAGTTTTTTATTTTTAATACTCAAAAAATTCAAATGACCTGTTTTCGCTTTGTCATTATGTGATATTGTGTGTAGATTGATGAGGATTTTCAATATTTGATTTACTCCGTTTTAGAACAAGGCGGTAACATAACAAAATGTAGAAAAAGTAAAGGGATCTGAATACTTTCCGAATGCACTACATATATTAGGACAAGCAATGTCGAAGTGACATGGACTAAAATAGAGTAGAAAATAATACAGCATATACATATGAAATTAGTACAGCTAAATTTAAACATTATTAAAGTGACTAGTGTTACATTGTTAAAGTGGCCAGTGATTCCATGTCTATGTACAAAGGGCAGCAGCCTCTAAGGTGCAGGGTTGAGTAACCGGGTGGTAGCCGGCTAGTGACGGCTATTTAACAGTATGATGTCCTTGAGATAGAAGCAGTTTTTCAGTCTCTCGGTTCCAGCTTTGATGCACGTGTACTGACCTCGCCTTCTGGATGATAGCGGGTTGAACAGGGCGTGGCTTGGGTGGTTGATGTCCTTGATGATCTTTTTGGCCACCGGGTGCTGTAGGTGTCCTGGAGGGCAGGCAGTGTGCCCCCGGTGATGCGTTGGGCACACCAATAATAATAATGGCACAAACCAACCTCTGCTGGGATGTGTTCTGGAGAGAGCAATTCTATAGATATACATTTTGTAGAACAGACATCACACTCTATCATGAAGAATAATAAATACTGTCAGCTCTATTCAACACAATGTAATTTCTGTCTTGCCAGAATGAGTGTCTGAGTAAATTAACTATTAAAAAGTGTCATGCTATTTCAAAATGTATTCCACTGGTCTCAAGATGAGTCCACTCCACAGAAGGTAAAAGTCCACCATAACAAAAACCACATCTAGGTAGCTGGGTGTGCCTTTTTTGTCCATTGTTAAGACACTAGCTGTTCATCTACATGTCTATTTGCGCCACTTTTTTTGGTCATGTGAGAATAAATTGTTGTGTCCGAGACAAATTTGGGTGGTTATGAGTCACATCGACCATTACATCCAGGAGGGGGGTGTCAAGATATATATAGTGGACCTGTGCTTGTCCTCTGTGTACTCATAACATACTTCTTACCCCTAGTCCCACTCCATGTTGGTTCGTCCTGTTGACGTGTCTCTGTCTCTGAAGAACAGATGGCTTTACACATAAATCCTATTAGCAACTTTCTGCTGATGGTGAACCATTCAGTTCAAGGCTCCTCACTCTCTTAATTAACCTCCATTGTGTTGAATTGCCTCATTTTGTCTTTCTTTTTACTAAGAACGTTTTTGGTAAAGAGGAGTTTGTAGTTTATTAGAGCCGAAGTCACTGGCCACACCATGTCTGCAGAGAAGGTAACGTTATAGAAACTGTGTTTTGAAGAGCTTTTGTTGTTGAAAGGATGTGAGAGAGGGAATAATGGTGATGAACTTAGAGCATTTCTTTACGTAGCATTTTGATTCAGATATACCGTCATGGTGTTTAGATGAATACAGATGAATGACTTAAAGTTATTCCCTCTAGATCGTTAGACAATTCACTGGATAGAAGACCAGTTGACCAGTAATCAGATTATTACAACAGAATGCTGCTGTGGTATTGTTACAGTTATTTTTTATTTTTTTATTTAACCTTTATTTAACCAGGCAAGTTTATTTAACTAGGTATTGTTACAGTTGTACAGTTGTAGTTGATTTCCCCCAGCCTGGACTGTTGTGCATAGTAGTGCTGGTTATGAAGAATTAGCCACCTAGTTGTGTGGAGGTTCTGGGATAAATGTGCTGTAGTGTGGGAAAGACTTGGGAGGTGGTTCTATGTTGTCTGTCATTCATGAAACCAATCATGTCTCTCCTCCTATTTTATGGACATAGTACCGAGATTTATTTCAGAAAGAGTGTTGTAAATGGACTGTGGTTGTCATTGGCTATCACGTCATGGTGAAAAACCCACAGGTGGTAAGATGAGAGTGGATCATTTGCCTCTTCCTTCTCTGCCCCACCGTCAGAGACCTCATGTCCATTAAAACTGAGGGGGAAGGATTTACCTATCTGAAGGATACAAAAATATGAAAAATATTGTTTCCTTAAACATATTGATGCAATGATTTTGAATTCGGTCATCAGTTCCCCCCCTCACAATTGCCTGACGACTTTGCCTGTAGGCTGCCATTACTCAACTGACAGCTTGTCTAAGGTGAGGACAGAAATAGAGCCACATCTTAATCGGATTACCGTGGACATCCATCACTGCACCCCGTCAGACAGTGTTCAAATGACCAGCAGGATCACAGTGGATGACATCCTTATTCTCTGTGTCTTGGGATGCTGGGTTGTGCTGTGTTGTTTTGTGGTGTGGTGTGTTGTGTTGAAAGGGATTTCTGGGAGGTTGGTTGACATAATACCAGATCAAGGCTCATATAGTGGACAACTGTCTGGTTACTGTGGGAAATGGGACTAATTGGGAGAGAAGCTGTATGTGCTTGTGTTTGAATAGAGTTGGATTGTCCAGTGCACTTCCAACTGTACAAGAGTGTTTTTAAGAATGCAAGTAAAACATCTGCCCAATTTTAATTACATTTGCATTGATTTAAAAGTCCAGAGCCATTACTTTCTATACTTATTTTCCGGAGCAGCCTTGTGCAGTTGATATGTAAATCTCTAAAACACTATTACTACAACTAATATACAACTACTTAATCTCTGTAACACTGGATGTGACGCAACATGTTCACGTGACTGAGGCAGCTGACTGTGATTTTCTCAGTCCTGACCAGTTTGTTAGGTCACTGTGTCAGGTTACATAAAATAGATTAACTAGAATATTCTAATGATTATTATCAGTTCCAAATGAAGATATTAATGGATTGATTACTATTTCCTTTTTGAAAGCAAATCAGTTTTAAGAGAATGTCTTGAAAATATGCATTTTTGGATAATCAAGTGTACTGTATTTGTAGTAGTGTGATTTGAAATGTACAGTGTTTGACTTGTTTCTGTCTCCATACCTTTCTGCTTGCATATTCCACTGTCTTTTGAATGGTAAGTCACTAAAATCCTCATGCTCCTAAACACACATTTCCAGTGGTGGGAAAAAAGTACATGCATATGCAATAAGTGAAAACACATAATCTAACTGGGGACAGCTAGCTAACATAATGTCAGAAAGCATGATGCGCTTGCCAGTTAACTTTCATCATATTTCTGAGTTGGTCAGATATTAGTTTAGAAAGACTTGAAATTGGCATGGGAGCTAACTAGCTAGCAAGCCACCAGCTAGATGCTTATCAAAGGTAGATAGGTTGTTGGTTAATTTTACAAAAGAAATCGACCAATATACAGTACCAGTCAAAAGTTTGGACCCACCTACCCATTCAATTATTTTTTTTTAAATGTTTACTATTTTCTACATTGTAGAATAATAGTGAAAACATCAAAACTATGAAATAACACATATGGAATTTGAGTTTCTTCAAAGTAGCCACCCTTTGCCTTGACGACAGCTTTGCACACTCTTGACATTCTCTAAACCAGCTTCACCTGGAATGCTTTTCCAACAGTTTTGAAGTAATTACCACACATGCTGAGCACTTGTTGACTGCTTTTCCTTCACTCTGCGGTACAACACATCCCAGACCATCTCAATTGGGTTGAAGTCAGGTGATTGTGGAGGCCAGGAAATCTGATGCAGCACTCCATCACTCTCCTTCTTGGTCAAATAGCCCTTACACAGCCTGGAGGTGTGTTGGGTCATTGTCCTGCTGAAAAACAAATAATTGTCCCACTAAGCGCAAACCAGATGGGATGGCGTATCGCTCCAGAATGCTGTGGTAGCCATGCTGGTTAAGTGTGCAATGAATTCAAAATAAATCACGGACACCATTTTATTTGTATTTTTTTTATTTTACGGATAGCCAGGGGCACACTCCAACAGTCAGCATAATTTACAAACAAAGCATGTGTGTTTAGTGAGTCTGACACATGAGAGGTAGTAGGGATGACCAGGGATGTTCTCTTGAATTGGACAATTTTTCTGTCCTGCTAAGCATTCAAAATGTAACAATAACTTTTGGATGTCAGGGAAAATGTATGGAGTAAAAAGTACATTATTTTCTTGAGGAATGTAGTGAAGTAAAAGTACAGATAAAGTACAGATACCTCCAAAACTACTTAAGCATTTTAGTACTTTATTTTTACTTAAATACTTTACACCAGTGCCCATTGACATAAATGCATGCTTCATGCAAAAGGTAGTTACAGAGTTTAATGGTTGTGATAGGATGATTAAAAATATTGTAGTTATTCCACAATACTAACCTAATTGACAGAGTGATAAGAAGGAAGCCTGTACAGAATACAAATATTCCAAAACATGCATTCTGTTTGCAACAAGGCACTAATGAAATACTGCAAAAAATGTGGCAAAGCAATTAACTTTTTGTCCTGAATACAATGCGTTATGTTGGGGGCAAACCCAATACAGCACATTACTGAGTACCACTCTCCATATTTTCAAGCATAGTGGTGGCTGCATCATGTTATGGGTATGTTTGTAATCGTGAAGGACAAGGGAGTTTTTCAGGATAAAAAATAACCCGGAATGGAGCTAAGCACAGGAAAACTCCTAGAGGAAAACCTGTTCAGTCTGCTTTCCACCTGACACTGGGAAATGAATTCACCGTTTAGTTGGACAATAACCTAAAAGACAAGGCCAAATCTATACTGGAGTTGCTTACCAAGAAGGCGGGGAATGTTCCTGAGTGGCCGAGTTACAGTTTTGACTTAAATCAACTTGAACATTTATGGCAAGACCTAAAAATGGCTGTTTAGCAATGATCAATAACCAATTTGACAGAGCTTGAAGAACTTTGATAATTATCATGTGCAAATGTTGGAAAATCAAGGGCTAACCCAGAAAGACTCACAGCTGTAATCACTGCCAAAAGTTCTCCTACAAAGTATTGACTAATGGATGTGAATATTTATGTAAATTAGATATGACTGTTTTTCCTTTTCAATAAATGTGCTTCATTTTCTAAAAACATGTTTTCACTATTTCATTATGGGGTATTGTGTATAGATGGTTGTGAAATTTTAAATTCAGTCTGTAGCACAACAAAATGTGGAATAAGTCAAGGGGTAAGTCAACACTTTCTGAAGGCAATGTAGATCTGAAATTATGATTTTCTCCTTACTTCATATCTGTGTCATCTGTCTCTGGTGTCTGACACTCTCTTTCCTCTCCTCATCTCATACCTGACTCTTCTTCCTATAGATAATGCTTTATAGAAGCCAAAGAAGAAGAAGGCAGAGACAGCGAGCTCAGCCACCAATGGTGCCGACGCAAAGCCCAAAAAGACCAAGAGCAAGAAGAGCGATGACCTGTCTGGAGAGGAGAGTCCTGCAGTTCAAAGTACGGACAGTTCAGATGAGATATCTTCCAAAGAGATATATGGAAATTATTGTGTAAAAGATCACCAGTATTTTGCCAGCAAACAGACCCAGGCGAAGTGAACTTGCTGCCAAAATGTTGTTTCTTAAACAAATCATTTTTATCTGAGACAGAGTGAGCGGCTTAAACATGTAATGAATAAATATATCAAAACATTACATTTCTTTGGAGGTCATCCCTCTCTCAATCTTCTTAACGATGTTGTTTCTTTTCATTACGTTTGTCAAATAGATGGAAAAAAGGTAAAGAAAAAGAAAGCAGATGAAGAAAAAACTGAAAAAGAGAAAGAGAAAGGGAAAGGGATAGAAAAAGAGAAAGACGAGCCAAAGAAGAAAACAAAAAGTGTGCCAAAGAAAAAGAAAGGTGAGCAGTCAGAAACATAACTGGTATTATGCCCAAGGTGAACTGCATGTGATAGCATCAAAACTTCTGTAAAACCCAATAAAATGTACTCTTCTTTTCTGCCCAAGGTTCAGATACAGAAGATGACGACGATGATGATGAGGAAGAGACTCCACAAAAGAAGACAAAGAAAAAGACCACGAAGGAAGGTTCTGAAAAAGATGGCAAAGATGGCAAAGAGAAGAAATCCAAAGCTAAAGGTGGACAGATGTATAGGAAAGCAATTTTCTTAAAGGAGTTAGTACACAACAAGAATAAGACCTGTTTTAAGAGGATTAGGTAGGAGATTGAATTGTAATGTTGAGTGAGAGGAAACACTAGTCCTGCACACGAGGCGGAAGGCCACAGCCTTATGCTGTCATCACCTAACAAGCTGTTGCAGATTACACAACAAGACAGTGTGCAAAACATATAAACGAAATAGCATCACTGATAGAAGTATTTTCGTCTCACGTCTTTTTTCAGATGACAAAGAGTCTGACAAAAAATCTAAGAAAGACACCAAGAAAAAGGAACCAGCTTCTCTGTTCTCTGTAAATGGAGATAAGGATAAGTCAGACTCCAAGAGCAAGAAGAAAGGTACAGTAAGCCTCAACACTATAGCTTTAAGTACTAATTTTAAACTGCTGCAACTTTAGGGATAATGATTAACTTTATAGTTGAGAATCAATAACCCATCGTCATGTATGATTTGTGTCTAAACATCTCCAACATCGGAAGTCTCACACCCCTTTTGCAAGAGCACATACTGCAGTGTCACAGTACCGTTGGTAAAGCACTGTAGGTACACTGTGAAACGATCATAACCTGAAGTGGATTCTCTTAAACCAGCAGCCAAATCAGATAGTGAAGACAGCGAACCAGAAACCAAGTCCAGCAAGTCAAAATCAAAGAAGAAGGAGAACGCCAACCCAGCATCCATGTTCTCAGCAGGGGGGGAAAAGGACAAGGACAAAGACAAGGACAAAGACAAGGACAAGAAGAAGAAGAAGAAAGGCAAGTGTTTTCTGTTATAATTAAATACAGCTCCGGTGTTTGACCGTATTCCTGCTGGTCAGTAAAATAAAGTTGTCTGATATTTCCCAACGTTCTATTTCCTACCAGCCAAAGCATCAGACAGTGATGATTCTGACTCCGAAGCAGAAAAAGGAAAAAAGAAAAAGGGAAAAGGGAAGAAGAAAAAGGTTTGTCTGTTTAGTTAGCTAGGTCATAGTCTGTTTATTTAGCTAGGTCATAGTCTATTTATTTAGCTAGGTCATAGTCTGTTTAGTTAGTTAGGTCATAGTCTGTTTAGTTAGCTAGGTCATTGTCTGTTTAGTTAGCTAGGTCATAGTCTGTTTATTTAGCTAGGTCATAGTCTATTTATTTAGCTAGGTCATAGACTGTTTAGTTAGCTAGGTAATAGACTGTTTAGTTAGCTAGGTCATAGTCTGTTTAGTTAGCTAGGTCTCAGTCTTGCCACAGTGATGGCAGGTGGGGTATACAATTCTGCAATCCTTTAATAAAGTATTACATATAAATTAACCTAAAAGGTCCCCAAATGAACATTGGTTAAAGATGCTGATAAGCTTATAACCATATTCTTTCCTGTCCCACATCCAGGAGGAGAGGCCTCCGTCCCCGGACATTGAGTTTGACAGCCTGGAGGAGTTTGTTCTGCAGCCAGCCCAGCAGGGGGTGACTGTCAAATGTAAGGTGACCCGGGACCAGAGGGGCTTGGACAAAGGCCTATACCCCACATACTATCTCCACCTGGACAATGAAAAGAAGGTGAGGCACTCTCAGAGGACAGGTTTAGGGGGTTTACTGTCACACACAGCTTTAGAGATTTGAGATTCATTTTGAAACCAATCCGAGATGGAGCCAACGCGCATAAAACCAAGTTGTGGACTTGTGATACAGTATGATTTGCATTTGAGGAATCATTATCCAGGGGATTAATTATGTGTTTTTACAGGTCTTTCTACTTGCTGGGAGAAAACGAAAGAAAAGCACAACCTCCAATTACCTTATCTCCATAGACCCCACAGACTTGTCTCGGGGTGGAGAAAATTTCATTGGAAAGTTGAGGTATGCTGTAACCTACATTCATAGCTCAAACTGAAGAATTTCCATAAAACATGTTTTATTGCAGCTGTAATCAGGCATTTCATAAACTTGTGTAATTCATGAAGTGATTCTTTAAGCATGTGTAATTCACGGAGTGATTCTTTACACTCCATAGGTCCAACTACTTGGGCACGAAGTTCACAGTGTTTGATAATGCACTGCACCCAGACAGAGCTCTACCAGACATGTCCAACGCTCGCCAAGAATTAGCAGCCATTATTTACGTAAGGCATTGAAGTGTACATTAATTAACCATTTATAAAGGTTTTTCCAAAGGGTTCATAAGTATTTTATAAATTGCTAATTATTATGGTGTAGTAAAATGGGTTATAAAGGGTTTGTAAAGGGGCTATAAGTATACTGAGCAAATATATAAATGTAATATGCAACAATTTCAAAGATTTTACTGAGTTACAGTTCATATTAGGAAATCAGTCAATTGAAATACATTCATTAGGCCTTAATCTATGGATTTAACATGACTGGGAATACAGATATGCATCTGTTGGTCACAGATACCTTATAAAAAAAGATAGGGGCCTGCATCAGAAAACCAGTGTGACCCCCATTTGCCTCATTCAGCGTGACTCATCTCCTTCACATAGAGTTGATCAGGCTGTGGATTGTGGCCTGTGGAATGTTGTCTCACTCCTCTTCAAGGGTTGTGTGAAGTTGCTGGATATTGGCGTGAACTGAAACACGCCATTGTACATATTGATCCAGAGCATCCCAAACATGCTCAATTGGTGACATGTCTGGTAAGTATGCAGGCCATGGAAGACATGGGACATTTTCAGCTTCCAGGAATTCTGTACAGATCCTTGCGAAGTGAACTGTGCATTATCATGCTGAAACATGAGCTGATGGCGGCAGATGAATGGCACGACAATGGGCCTCAGGATTTCGTCCCGGTATCTCTGTGCCATCGATAAAATGCAATTGTGTTTGTTGTCTGTAGCTTATGCCTGCCCATACCATAACCCCACCGCCCACCATGGGGAACACTTCACAATGTTGATGTCAGCAAACTATTCGCCCACACAACGCCATACACGTGGTCGGCGGTTGGACATACTCCCAAATTCTCTAAAACGATGTTGGAGGCAGCTTATGGTAGAGTAATGAACATTACATTTTAGAGTGACCATTTATTGCCCCCATCACAAGGTGCACCTGTGTAATGATCATGCTGTTTAATCAGCTTCTTGGAATGCCACACCTGTCAGGTGGATGGATTATCTTGGTAAATGAAAAATTCTCACTAACGGGTGTAAACAAATTTGTTCACAAAATCTGAGAGAAATAAGCTTTTTGTGCATATGGAATATTTCTGGGATCTTTTATTTCAGCTCATGAAACATAGGACCAACACTTTACATGTTGCATTTATATTTTTGTTCAATGTAGTTCATAGACTGTTCATTATTAGATTGTTATTACAAAATCTTAGTTTAAATTGATCTATGATGGAATCCAACTTCCCCAAAAATGTCATTCCTAATTCCGCTTCTTATCTCTCTGACTTTTGGGTATAGGAAACAAATGTCTTGGGAATGAAGGGTCCCAGAAGGTTGACCGTTATCATCCCAGGGATGGGCAAGGACAGTGAACGAGTACCCATCCGACCTCGCAGTGTAAGCAAACCGTTGTACTACAGATGCCACTCTGTCAGAGTTATGGATGAGGACGGAACAGCAGTACTGTTCATCATGATTTCATCTTTGTAGGACATGACATGCTGTGTAAGCTACATACAGTATGGTACAGTATATCTGATGATTATATCACATTATTCGTCATTGTCCATATTGTTATTGTGACCAGCTGGGTCGTTCCACCAATTTGGTGCCTTTTGAGATGTGTTACTCGATAAAACCATTACTTGATGTCACCTAATTTTAACATTCTGTCATAAAGACCACATGTTCAACTTCATAAAATAGATATTTTCCTATTTCAAGATGTTAAATAAAAATGTGACTATAGCAAGTGCTTAGTAATAAGTGCTAAATAAAGTAACAGGGTTGACCGAAACAGGTTTGATCGAAACAGGGTTGACCGTAACCTGGTTGACTAACAGGGGTTGATTATATATTATTAAATCATCCATAAATCCCCTTGTGCCATGGAGAATGGAAGCTTATTGTGTACAAAAGGAAGTGGTAATTGAATGTAAACTTCACAATTATGATTTATTTTTACATTCTAGCCTGTCTATCTATGGGTAACAGTGTTGACGTGTTATGTTCGACCCGCTCAGTTTTCCACTAGAAAAATGTCCAAAAAGGGTACAACCAGCTCACCTGCTTTTACTCTATGATTTCACTATTAGATGTCAAATGTTTATTTTAAAAAGGAAGTTTCACCATATTCAAATGGGAGCTCAGTTCACGTAACAGGGTTGACCTTAAAATGGGGGACAGACTTAAATAAATCACTAATCACATGAAATAAATAATCTTCAGAAATGACAAAGCAACAAAAGCAACAAAATAACTCAGGCTTTAAAAATGTTTGAATTTTGTGGTCTATATTAAATTAAAGGACACTTCATTGAATATAACAGGCTTTTAAAATTCTATATTTGTGGAACATTTCTACTTAAAATGAAAATGGGACGCAAAAGGCACTAATTTCATGGAACGACCTAGCTAATGTTGCTGCGTTTCTTCCACCCCCATTTCTTCAGGACAACGATGGTTTATTGATGAAGTTCCAGAATAGAAAGTTGGACAATCTAATCGAGCTCCACAACAAGACCCCCACGTGGAATGAGGAGACGGCGTCCCATGTGCTGAACTTCAACGGCAGGGTCACACAGGCCTCCATCAAGAACTTTCAGATCGTCCACAGCAAGGATTGTGAGAAGAGTCTCAAACCGCAATCATTACATTATTTACATATTGTTTATTTTTAGTACATATCATAAATAATACAGGTGAACAAAAGTCAAGTTGAATAAGGTTGAATAAAGTCACAAAATGTAATTTGCCATTTCCCTGTTAAGAATGTAAATGTTAAATGTTTTTTGTGTGTTTAAAATATTTTATTTATTTTCTTATTCTAGTGGACTATATTGTGATGCAGTTTGGACGAGTAGCAGACGATGCCTTCACTCTGGACTATAGCTACCCTATGTGCGCAGTGCAGGCCTTTGCCATCGCTCTATCAAGCTTCGATGGCAAAATAACCTGTGAATAAGAGGGAATCATTTAGGCTCTGGTGCCTCCTCAAGCTGCTGCAACTCGTTATTGGCACCATTACTCAACATCAGTGCAAGGTACATGGAAGGACGGAAGTCCTAGATGGAATGGGGGTCCAAGTGCATTTCATATCACATGGACTGCCTCGGGATTGTTTTGTTTGTTTGTGTCTCATTGCAATGATAATCATGAGCTTTTCTGGGAACGAGATTATGTTGACCAATTGGAGATCCTTGAGTGCAGTGAAGGACGTGAGGGGATGCTGATGCACCATGCAAGTCTGAGCACTGGAGCTTTGGTGCTTTGGCATTACACCATTTCAGTGTAGGGGGATGTGGACCAATTGGGGGATGAAAGTGACATCTGAAGAGTGAAAGCCTATTTTCCACCTACATCAATGCTTTTATAGCATAGTACATGTCCGATATTCGTTCATTCTGTTGCGTTTAATTTGGAATACAAATCCAGTAATGTGTCGCTAAAAAATCTATCTATTGGTAAAAAAATGTATATATTGGTAACACAAAACTGTGTCTACGTGGACTTATAGAAAATGAATTTAAAAACATGTCAAAGTATATTTATTTAGGCCTACTTTTTCTTATTATTTTTAGGGTTACATTTGTTTCCATGCATTATTTGTGGTATTTCCAGATTATGAAATTGACTTAATTTTACAAATTAGAGGTTTCATTGTGAACAGTCATGAGGCAGAGGTATAAGGCAATATGCTTGTACCATGTGACTGTGGGCAGTCACAAGTATTTCTCTAAACATCTCATTTGCTGTTCTCATTCCACTCAAGTGACAATTTTGATGTTGTTCTGATACCTGCCTTTTTAAGTTATATGTTCTCTCTTCGGCTAGATTCTGTCTTTGTATGAATCGTGTGGACAAGAGCCTTATATTGACAGATATTGACAAATATAAGGCACTGATGTGGACCATTGTTGTTTTGATAAGGATAGTTAATATATGTTCCAAAGGTAAACAATGCATTTCAGTCTCTTGTGAACTTCTCTTGAATGAAAGTCAAAGTGCAAGCTTGAAGATAACATGCTCAATAATGAATTAATCTGCAAATAAAATATGACATGTTTAAAATGAATTCTTACAGGATAAATGTATTTGCATACAGTAAACACCCAACATTATGCTGTATAGTTTACTGTGCATTTGACACAGTACTATATTAGTGTTAACTTGATAGATAATTGTCAACTCAATGCTCCCTGGGAACCTGCATTGATTCGACATCTTGCTTTTGAATGGCAATGCTTTATGACACAATGTCAGCAGTCAGCAGCAGAACACTGGTTTCAAATGAATCAGTTGTTCGTTTTCTAGTTTTCTGAGACAGTCGTACTGTTTTGTAGATGTTGTTGCCTTACAAAATGTGGGGTAAGAGAAGAAACTTGATTTTAGGAGGAAAAACCTGTTTGGGCTGACAGCTGAGGATCCTGAGAGCAAGTGGAAGGTGTGCTCTCTGCCCGAACCTGCTCCGGCAGTTGTCCAAACTCGCAGAGGCAATGAAGCTAATCACAGACAAGGTTTTTGGACAATTATGTGCACACTTCCTCAGAGTTGTATTCACAGAAAGTTGTCTTCTTGAAGTGTCCATGTATAGTTAACAGAGCGAGTTATGACTAAGACGCTATTATTTTACCCACACGTTTTCTTTTGTCGTCTGTAATTCTCTAGAGGAACGCTACTTAAAAAAGACAAACATATTTTCAGCAGCAACCAATCATCCTATTAGCAACGTAGGCCAACTTCCAATGCCAACAATCGAAATCATTATTTTTACCAACAGAGGGAGCTATTCTATTGTCAGATGTGAATAGGTATACATGTTCAAATGAAAGCTTCTAAAACATTTCATGAATTCGAACCTGAAAGGGTTTACATCATGGAGTTTGACACTCTTGACATGCATAATGACATTTTCGACCTATATTCGACCTTACTTCAGTGGAATGTGTAAATTCCTCGGCAGGAAACATACAGTAATATAATAACAATAATACGGATTAAGTTTAATGTTTGTTTAGACTAAATGTTAACAATGATATTATTATTGTTGTTGTTGTGTTATTATTAATATTGTTGTTGTAATTATTACTACTTTATTAATTGTATTCTACAGGTCTCATATAACACTTCATTTTGTATGCATTATCTATTCCACCGGCTTTGTAGCAAAGTAGTCTAATAATAGACATAGAAAGTTGAGCAAAACAAGTCATGTGATATTTACTGATACTATAAACATGTTACTGCATAGTTCATGTTGTAATTTTATGTGGCACGGCCAGAGAACAAAAGGCAACTTCAAAGAATAATTATATATTGATAAAGACTTCTCTGGAATATCCTGCAGTAAAAGTCATGGGGGTGGAGATTTGAGTGGAGGCACTGCCCCCAAGTATTTTGATTGACGGTACCCAATGGCTCCTCCTTGAACGTTTTTTTCTTCGTTTTCCAGTGTAGTGCGTTCATTGATTTCATACCAAAGTCATACTTAACATTCCACTTACACTGTCAAACCAGGAGAAATATTACTGAAAACTATAAGGCGCCAAAAAAATAAATAGTATAAAAATAAGTAAGTTATCTTCGCTTTTGTGAGAAGGGGTGACTTCCAAAAAAAGGTGAGTAAGCATGAATTTGTTCCCTTTGTTTAAGAGCTTTCGGTGAAGTTTTCATGCTCTCATGGTGAAGTTTTCAGATCATTGTCATTTTTTGCATTTTTCCATGGAACTCCTTGCCTTTGGGAAGGAAGAAAATAACGGATTGATCGGCTATATAAATTGTGTGTGACTTTTTTTTGTGTGCAGGACATCTTTGCTAAGATTTAACTTTATTGACTCTACTCATTGACAATCATAAGACGTTAGTAGGCTAATGCTTTCTTTGTCATAACTATGGGACAACAAGCATGTTTCCTTTCTTTTTCATACAGCTGCTTGGATCCTGATCACTTTCCTCCTAACTTGTTCTCCATAAGAATCAAGTCTTTACATACCCGAGGATTGACAGACAGAAAAAGGCAAATTGGAGGAATACATAACTCGATATTTTACGCGCTGTTTTACTGCACCCCATAGGTAAGTGAATCACCCAATTTGGTAACATTGTGTCGATGAGAAGAGGCCATATACGAGCACCCCAACCAATGCATATTGCTAGCTGCTGTTGCATCTTTAGAAGTTGACATTTCAGTAACCAAAAACATATTGTGTCAATTAACCAAAAACATATACGCGCTACAAGGCCTAGGTCAAGAATACACATTTATTTCATCGTATTGTTCATCTTATTATTATCTATTATGTTATGTGTTCAATACAGGTTTACAGTTTATTTTCTTCAGAAAATGGAAACACTGACAAAACGAATCTCAGTTTCACGCAACACATATATACTGCTGATCTTGCTACATTTTGACATGGTTATTTATGCATGTTAATAATATATTTAAATATACAACAGAGACTAAATATAGCAATCATATCATAACACATCATAACTTTAGGACACACACCAGAACACCCTCTACACGCACTGTTGTCTACAAACTTTCAGATTTACTTAGGACACATGGAAAGTATTTTCTATTCTTGTCCAAAACACATTAAACGTCTGTTTTAATTTTTTATTTAGTATTCATTTGTATTTGGATGTGCCTTAATGAATGATGCATTATTAATTTATGTGTATCCCTTACTGACTTTGATGAGAAGGATTCTAGAATGTTACATGTTGTTTCAAGACACTACTCCACAGTCTAAACAGTCTGACAAATGGACAGTAGTATTTTTATTAATACTTGTGAAATTATATCATCCAATAGTTTAGAGTCTCAGATTAAACCCCTATTACCGCTGTGTCAATGCTCCATACATGTATGCTACTTGACAATTAGATGCATCATCATCTCACTTTAATAACAGTTTGGACAGCCAAATTAGTGCAGATTTCTAATCAAAACATTTCGCGGTAGCCTACTGACGCTATTTCAAGAAAACCGTATTCTTTCCAACAGTTTCTTTCAACCATCCTTTCTGTTGTATGGGTAAATAATGTTTAAGTAAGGGGTTTGTATTTTAGAGTTGTGGATCTTTCTCTTCCACAGGGACCAGTGACGTTTCACTGGAAATCCTTATATTAGGATTTTCAATGCATGGAAATTGTTTATAATTCTAATTCTAATTGTATGACTGTATAAATACCTCTTCAAGCATCACACGTTCATGGTGTACTGTTGGTTAAGATTGGGTAAACAGACTTTTCCAGTTTTGCTTATTAGAAATACAAAAATCTGTGCGATGCTTTACTTAGGATTTATTATTGTTGTTCTTTCTTAACAATCGTGTAAACAGGTGTACACAACAATGCTACAGCACATTCAGTGTCATTCAAAAGGTTTGGCCAAAAAATAGAATGTTGTCTTTCAGGTTTCTCGCTACGTAATTTTAATAGCCTGTTAACATTTACGGTTGACATTATAGGCATGTTCTGTGTCTTTGTTATATCTCAGACTGTCAAACTTTCCTACGTTACATTCAAATGGTAAATAAGCCATTCACTCTGAAACGAGAACAGATTATTACAAAATATTTGACACGACTCGAAAGATACAGCCAGTCAATCACCATTTGGTCAAACGATACGAAGCAATCACACCAAATCACAATTTAGGGCTTGTTTATAATTGACATACGAACACAGTTGACAGAATGGATCCATACAGAGTTACAAAGGCTAGTCCCAGGTCATCTGCATCCTCGATGCCCAGCTGTAAGTCTTTCAGATGGACTGAGTAGCCCAAGTTGTTGAAGCACTGCAGGCACTCCCAGTCACAGTTGCACCTTCTCTGACTCTCGAAGAGATAGACCAGTGTTTGCCTATACAGTCTCCAGTACAGATTGAAGTTGACATACAGTATTTGGTTGAGATTGTGATAAAAGTGTTGCCTAATAGAACTAGTACTACAGCTATAATATAGTAAGTGTAGTGCGTGATGTCTGTTGGAGCATTGTGGCAATATGAGTTTCAGTATAGGGAAACAGTATTTATTCTGACAGAGGGACATAGAGTCAACAGGTTGAAGGGACATTTTTGGAATTGTTTTTATAAAAAAAAATATATATATATATAATTAACTAGGCAAGTCAGTTAATGACAGCCTACACTGGCCAAACCCAGACGACGCTGTGCCAATTGTGCGCCGCCCTATGGGACTCTCAATCACAGCCGGTTGTGATACAGCCTGGATTCGAACCAGGGTGTCTGTAGTGACACCACTGAGATGCAGTGCCTTAGACCGCTGTGCCACTCTGGAGTTTATACCCTAAAACAGGGAAGTGTGTCTGGTGAATCACACTGAACAAAAATATAAATGCAACATGTAAAGTGTTGGTCTCATGTTTCATGAGCTGAAATATAATATACCAGAAATTTTACATACACGCAAAAAACGTATTTCTCAAATTTTGTGCACAAATTTGTTTATGTCTCTGTTAGTGATCATTTCTCCTTTGCCAAGATAATCTATCCAACTGAGAGATGTGGCATATCAAGAAGCTGATTAAACAGCATTATCATTACACAGGTGCACCTTGTGCTGGGGACAATAAAAAGCCACACTAGTTTTGTCACACAACACAATGCCACAGATGTCTCAAGTTTTGATGGATCGTGCAATTGGCATGCTGACTGCAGGAATGTCCACCAGAGCTGTTGCCAAATAATTAAATGTTAATTTCTCTACCATACACTGCCTCCCAACGTCGTTTTAGGGAATTTGGCAGTACGTCCAACCGGCCTCACAACAACAACACGTGAATGGTGTCGTGTGGATGAGTCATTTGCTGATGTCAATGTTGTGAACAGAGTGCCCTGTGGCATTGGTTGGGTTATGGTATGGGCAGGCATAAGCTATGGACAAAGAACACAATCGATGACAATTTGAATGCACAGAGATACTGTGACGCGATCCTGAGGTCCATTGTTGTGCCATTTATCCACTGCCATCACCTCATGTTTCAGCATTATAATGCACGGCCCCATGTCGCAATGATCTATACACAATTCCTGGATGCTGAAAATGTCCCAGTTCTTCCATGGCCTGCAGACTCACCAGACATGTCACCCATTGAGCATGGGGATTGGGATGCTCTGGAGCGACGTGTACGACAGCGTGTTCCAGTTCTCGCCAATATCCAGCAACTTCTCACAGCCATTGAAGAGGAGTGGGACAACAGGCCACAATAAACAGCCTGATCAACTCTATGCGAAGGAGATGTGTCGCTTTGCACGAGGAAAATGGTGGTCACACCAGATACTGACTGGTTTTCTGATCCACACCCCTACTTTTGTTTTACGGTATCTGTGTCTAACAGATGCATATCTGTATTTCCTTATGTAAACTGTTACATGTTGTGTTCATACTTTTGTTCAGTATACTTCCATATATTAGAGGTGATGCCTTACATGCTGACTACACCGCTCGCGTCGCGTGTCCGAGTGATATATATATTTACACATACATGTTATTCAGTCACTGCACCCACACTGCTTGCGCGCGTCAACGAGCATCTGCGTAGCCAGTCGCTAAAATAGAACTTGGTTTGATTTGTGAGGATTGACACGCTGCGAATCACGCCTCTGCCATCTCCTCATTGATTTTTAGGAGCATATACCCACGTGCCATCTCCTCATTGTTTTTTAGGAGCATATGCCCACATGGGTGATTGAAAGGTGAACTGAGGTCCACACTCCAGTCCAGTTGGTGGTGGTAATGCACCTTAAAGTTGGTTGCCAACCGCCATATAAAGTCCAAAGAAGAAGAAGCCTGAAGGAGGAGAGATGACGAGAAACTAACTCGGTTTACCCTTTTATCTGTGGATTAATTGTCAGAGTAGAGGACCTTGTGCATTTCAGGTAAAATAACAAACCAATGTTTATTTATATCCCAGGACAAATTAGTGAGCAACAGCAAGCTAGCTAAAATAGTTGGCATTTCAACCTGGTTGTCCTGATCGCGTCTGGTGTTCGTGGATAAAATCAACATGTGCTGGATGGCAGACGCCAGGGCGCAAGCTGTCTGGCCCACATATTATAGTGCAGCCTGCTTTGTATCATAGTAGTGCAACCAATAGTGCAACCAAACAAAAAAACAATCAGGCATATTTTACCCTACACTCTTAGAAAAAAAGGTGCTATCTAGAATCTAAAAGGGTTATTCGGCAGTCCCCATAGAACCCTTTTGAGTTCCAGTAGAACCCTTTTGGTGCCAGGCAGAACCCTTTTTGGTTCCATGTAAAACCCTTTCAATATAGAGTTCTATATGGATACCCAAAAGGGTTCTACCTAGAACCAAAAAGGGTTATACCTGCAACCAAAAAGGGCTACCCTATGGGGACAGCCGAATAACCCTTTTGGAACCCTTTTTTTTAGGCTTGACAGTGAAGTAATTGGAGCTACATGCACAAACAAGTAAAATACAGTTTTTTGGCCGTTATTAATAATTTATACACTTACTGGCAAAACATGGTGAAATGAAACCAGGGGAATAAAGTATTGTCTTTACCTATTTTGGGTGGTCCGTTATAAAACAGAACCCATCAGACCATAATTTGAAGTTACATGTTGTTGATTTCAGTTTCCTGTGGTAGAATTGTTTACTGCACTGTTGGAACTAGGAACACAAGCACTTCGCTACACCCGCAATAACATCTGCTAAATATGTGTATGTGACCAATAACATTTGATTGTAATCCAACGTGAACACTTGGGTGAAAGTTGAGATTGAAGATTGATCACACTTAATACCCTTTAATATCTACAAAGCTGGACCAAAATACTTTCTCTCTGAACATGTGGAAATAGAAGAAAGTAATGGAAGCATCCTTGGTGAATGAAGGTGTGATATTTTAGATGGGGATGGAGAAGAGGAGGGTAAATCTGCTGCTGTAACAGATCTTCTGTTCTCAGTGTGTTTATGCAACATGCAAGTAGTGGGCTAGTGCTCTTGATCTGCTCTCAGTCCCAATCAGCTCCTCTCAAACAAACTGCAACACTGCAACTCACTCTGAATCTATTCCATGGGCTAAGTATGTATATTTTTTTTACATCTTGCAGCTTTACTTTTAAGGCAAAAGGCCATAGCTGCCTGTCTGCTTTAAGGCTCCTGGTCAATTATTAGATTATTTGAACAATATCCTGTTAAAGTGACTCGTTTCTTTGTTGGTCTTCCTTGCTGTAGTTCCTCAGGCCATCGGTTGAAGCAATAATTTAATTAACCTGTTCCATCCCAGGTTCGACAAGCACTGAGCAGGGGCTTTTGTTTCAGAACAGAATGGAGGTAAGACTGTTAAGTGCAGATATTAAAAATACAGTTAGATCTCGAAGTTATTATTTTTGACGAGATATCGTGTATCTTTTTGTCAATATCGCAATATTATTTTTGCTCTAGTCGGCTGTACCTAGATCATACTGCAGTATTATTCCTTCATAGCTTGCTCTCCATGTTATTTTTTTTAAATAGGGAGCCAATTTGTCTTTAGCATTTTATTTCCATGACTGATCAAAACTTGTTTTCTCATGGCTCCCTCTTGGCCTTATGCAGCAGACATATTTGGAACATCGAATCGCAATAAAACCACAGAATCGAATTGCAATACATATAGAATTGTAAGAATCGTGAGAATCGCAATACATATCAAATTGTAAGAATCGTGAGAATCGCAATACATATCAAATTGGCACATAAGTATTGTTATAATATCGTATCGTGATGTCCCTGATATTTCCCAGCCCTACTTACAACATGTCATTTTCCAATGCAAAAGCTGATAGTATACAGTACCAGTCACAAGGTTGGACACACCTACTCATTTAAGGGTTTTTCTTTATTTTTTACTATTTTCTACATTGTAGAATAATAGTGAAGAGATCAAAACTGTGAAATAACACATGGAATCATGTACTAACCAAAAAGTGTTAAACAAATCAAAATATTTGTTATATTTGAGATTCTTCAAAGTAGTCATCCCTTTGCCTTGATGACAGCTTTGCACGCTCTTGGCATTCTCTAAACCAGCTTCACCTGGAATGCTTTTCCAACAGTCTTGAAGGAGGTCCCACTTATGCTGAGCACTTTTTGGCTACTTTTCCTTCAGTCTGCGGTCCAACTCATCCCACACCATCTCAATTGGGTTGGGGTGGGGTGATTGTGGAGGCCAGATCATCTGATGCAGCACTCCATCACTCTGCTTCTTGGTCAAATAGCCCTTTGGGGGGTGATGATGTGGCTATTTCATATTAAATTAGAACACAGCTACTGTCCAGGCATTCACTCAGATCTTCATGTATTTTACACGTTATGTGTCACTCTCTTGGGTAATTTAACAATGTAATCAGGGAAATCTTTTTTATGTTGCCACAACTGTGGTTTTAATGGTCATGAATAAAATGGGCTATTTTCTGTACTGCAATATAAACAGAGTCTATAATATTTGTGTTTTTTAAATCAACTTGCTCAGACAGCATATCATTTGAACATTTTATATTTTGTGTGCTACTATTCATCTTCTATATTCATCTACTATTTTGAAATGTACCTTCCTTGAAAATACAGTAGGTAGTTGTTTGTTACAGAGATTCTGGGCTGTTTCTAGGTCTATCTTTGCTGGCTATTTGAGTGCAACTTCACTGTAGGGCTGACCCCATTTAGTCGACTGGTCGATTGTTTGATCGATAGGCTGTTGGTCGACCAAGATATTTTTAGTCGAGCAGTCACAAATATATATATTTTTATGGCACCTGAGACACCTGTCTGATTCATTCCTGTCTGAGTGGACTAATCCATTGTGGAGGCCACGGAGATGGCACACCAGTATCACCAGTAGTACATTTACCATTAATTACCATAATTTCTCATCTACAATGTTTGTTTGGTTAAGGTAATTTATGTTAATGCTTTCAATATATTACTATTACAGTCTTTTACCGTTCTCATTGTCAGAGTGGACACGTTATTTGCAGACTGCACAACCTAGGCTACACTTGTGAGGAACACGTTTTGGTTTATTTCATTCCATTTACGAGTTGTCAATTTATTCATTGTATTTTGTTTGTAGTGCTCCTGTCAATATTGAGTAAGGACACGCACCTGATTTATACATAGAAGTAGGCCTAGGCTACCTGGCAAATGTAGGCCTATAAATGTTCCCGTTTGGCAGTGGTGGAAAAAGTACTCAATTGTCATTCATGAGTAAAAGTAAAGATACCTTAATAGCAAATAAAAGTAAAAGTGAATGTTACCCAGTAAAATAGATACTTCACCCAACTGCCATTTGAGGATCTGATACTATTTCTGATTATCTTAACTCACCACCACTGTGGAGCTTCTTTTCTTCACCTCAAACAGCAAGAAAACAAAGTCTGTTTTTTACATACATTGAGAATGACAATAGTTCCTCAAGTTCCTTGCAGACAGATCATGCATAGCCAATGTGATTTATAGTCTATTTATTTTTATCAGGATATTTTCGTTTTTCGTTTTTTTTTTTGTCGGGACAACCCTACTTCACTGGTTTGTGTTGAAGCCACAGAAGAATGACTAATGAGCTCTACCCATTTGTGCAGACGTTGGATGCCTTTTAGCACCATCCCCAGAAGTGGTCTTCCAAATGGTGGCACTTACCTTTCTGTCAACAGAGGTCTGAACAAATACCACTTGTGACTGTTGCAAACACACAGATAGAGCCTCAGAGCAAACTGGCCTTTACAAGATGGTATAACATCTAACTCAGGCCTCAAGAGTGCATATTAGTTGTATCATTAAGGATATTAATTTGGGAAACTTAATTTAACCTTTTACTGCAATGGGCTAAATCAGGATCACACAGTGTTTCTTGGTAGTCAAATCTACTTTGAAACAAAAGTATACACCTCTCACACATGGTTATGGGCTTAAAAGAAGACACCTGTACCATGTCAGGTATAGAGTTTAAATGTATTCAATTCTAAGTTTGCATCCCAACATTACAACATATATACAGTTGAAGTCAGAAGTTTACATACACTTAGGTTGGAGTCATTAAAACTTGTTTTTCAACCACTCCACACATTTCTTGTTAACAAACTATAGTTTTGGCAAGTTGGTTAGGACATCTACTTTGTGCATGACACAAGTAATTTTTCCAACAATTGTTTACCTGCAGATTATTTCACTTATATTTAATTCACTCTATCACAATTCCAGTGGGTCAGAAGTTTACATCCACTAAGTTGACTGTGCCTTTAAACAGCTTGGAAAAATTCCAGAAAAGTATGTAATGGCTTTAGAAGCTTCTGATAGGCTAATTGACATCATTTGAGTCAATTGGAGGTGTACATGTGGATGTATTTCAAGGACCACCTTCAAACTCAGTGCCTCTTTGCTTGACATCATGGGAAAATCCAAATAAATCAGCCAAGACCTCAGAAAAACATTGTAGACCTCCACAAGTCTGGTTCATCATTGGGAGCAATTTCCAAATGCCTGAAGGTACCATGTTCATCTGTACAAACAATAGTGCGCAAGTATAAACACCATGGGACCACGCTGCCGTCATACCGCTCAGGAAGGAGACGTGTTCTGTCTCCTAGAGATGAATGTACTTTGGTGCGAAAAGTGCAAATCAATCCCAGAACATCAGCAAAGACCTTGTGAAGACGCTGGAAGTAACCGGTACAAAAGTATCTATATCCACAGTAAAACGAGTCTGATATTGACAAATCCTGAAAGGCCTCTCATCAAGGAAGAAGCCACTGCTCCATAACCGCCATAAAAAAGTCAGACTACGGTTTGCAACTGCACATGGGGACAAAGATCATACTTTTTGGAGAAATCTCCTCTGGTCTGATGAAAGAAAAATTGAACTGTTTGACCATAATGACCACTGTTATGTTTGGAGGAAAAAGGGGGAGGCTTGCAAGCCGAAGATCACCATCCCAACCGTGAAACACGGGGGTGGCAGCATCATGTTGTGGGGGTGCTTTGCTGCAGGAGGGACTGGTGCACTTCACAAAATAGATGGCATGATGAGGATGGAAAATTATGTGTATTTATTGAAGCAACATCTCAAGACATCAATCAGGAAGTTAAAGCTTGGTCGCAAATGGGTTTTCCAAATGGAAAATGACCCCAAGCATACTTTCAAAGTTGTGGCAAATGGCTCAAGGACAACACAGTCAAGGTGTTGGAGTGGCCATCACAAAGCCCTGACCTCAATCCTATAGAAAAATGTGTCGGCAGAACTGAAAAAGCCTGTGCATGCAAGGAGGCCAACAAACCTGACTCAGTTACACCAGCTCTGTCAGGAGGAATGGGCCAAAATTCACCCAACTTATTGTGGGAAGCTTGTGGAAGGCTACCTGAAATGTTTGACCCAAGTTAAACAATTTAAAGGCAATGTTACCTAATACTAATTGAGTGTATGTAAACTTCTGACCCAATGGGAATGTAATGAAATAAATAAAAGCTGAAATAAATCATTCTCTCTACTATTATTCTGACATTTCACATTCTTAAAATAAAGTGGTGATCCTAACTGACCTAAGATAGGGCATTTTTACTTGGATTAAATGTCAGGAATTGTGAAAAACTGAGTTTAAATGTATTTGGCTAAGGTTTATGTAAACTTCTGACTTCAACTGTATACTATATATTAGAGGTCGACCGATTATGATTTTTCAATACCGATACCAATTATTGGAGGCCGAAAAAAGCTGATACCGATTAATCAGACAATTTTTTTATATTTTTATTTGTAATAATGACAATTACAACAATATTGAATGAACACTTATTTTAACTTAATATAATACATCAATAAAATCAATTTAGCCTCAAGTAAATAATTAAACATGTTCAATTTGGTTCAAATAATGTAAAAACAAAGTGTTGGAGAAGAAAGTAAAAGTGCAATATGTGCTATGTAAGAAAGCTAACGTTTCAGTTCCTTGCTCAGAACATGAGAACATATGAAAGCTGGTGTTTCCTTTTAACATGAGTCTTCAATATTCCCAGGTAAGAAGTTTTAGGTTGTAGTTATTATAGGAATTATAGGACTATTTCCCTCTATACCATTTGTATTTCATTAACCTTTGACTATTAGATGTTCTTATAGGCACTTTAGTATTGCCAGTGTAACAGTATAGCTTCCGTCCCTCCCCTCGCTCCTCCCTGGGCTCGAACCAGCAACACAACAACAACAGCCACCCTCGAAGCAGCGTTACCCATGCAGAGCAAGGGGAACAACTACTAGAAGGCTCAGAGCGAGTGACGTTTGAAATGCTATTAGCGCGTGCTAACTAGCTAGCCATTTCACTTCGGTGACACCAGCCTCATCTCGGGAGTTGATAGGCTTGAAGTCATAAACAGCGCAATGCTTGACGCACAACGAAGAGCTGTTGGCAAAACACACAAAAGTGCTGTTTGAATGAATGTTTACGAGCCTGCTTCTGCCTACCACTCAGTCAGAGACTTAGCTACTTGTATGCTCAGTCAGATTATATGCAACTGTAACAGTATAACTTTAAATCGTCCCCTTGCCCATACCCGGGCTCGAACCAGGGACCCTCTGCACTCATCAACAACAGTCACCCACGAAGCATCGTTACCCATCGCTCCACAAAAGCCGCGGCCCTTGCAGGGCAAGTGACGTCACCGATTTAAACGCTATTTAGCGCGCACCACCGCTAACTATTTCACATCCGTTACACTCACTCCCCTTTTGACCTCCTCCTTTTCCGCAGCAACCAGTGATCCGGGTCAACAGCATCAATGTAACAGTATAAACCGTCCCCTCGCCCATACCCGGGCTCCTCTGCACACATCAACAACAGTCACCCACGAAGGATCGTTACCCATCGCTCCACAAAAGCCGCGGCCCTTGCAGAGCAAGGGGAACCACTACTTCAAGGTCTCAGAGCAAGTGACGTCACCGGTTGAAACGCTATTTAGCGCGCACCACGCTAACTATTTCACATCCGTTACACAACGCAGGACACACTAGATAATATCTAGTAATATCATCAACCATGTGTAGTTAACTAGTGATTATGATTGATTGTTTTTTATAAGATAAGTTTAATGCTAGCTAGCAACTTACCTTGGCTTACTGCATTCGCGTAACAGGCAGTCTCCTTGTGGAGTTCCAACGAGAGAGAGGCAGGTCGTTATTGCGTTGGACTAGTTAACTGTAAGGTTGTAAGATTGGATCCCCTGAGCTGACAAGGTGAAAATCTGTCGTTCTGCCCCTGAACGAGGCAGTTAACCCACCGTTCCTAGGCCGTCATTGAAAATAAGAATGTGTTCTTAACTGACTTGCCTAGTTAAATAAAGGTATAATTTTTTTATTTTTTTTAAATAAAATAAAATAAATCGGCAAATCGGCGCCCAAAAATACCGATTTCCGATTGTTATGAAAACTTGAAATCGGATTCGACCTCTACTATATATGCAAAGGTTTGTGGACACCCCTTAAAATTAGTTGATTTAACATCATTTTGTACACCTGTCAGCAACAGGTATGGCTAAAATAGATGAATCCATACATTTGAAGGGGTGTCCACATACTTTTGTATAAATAGTGCATAACAAAACTGTTTGACATAGAAACACAGGATTTTCGTTGGGTTTCATTTTTTATTTTTTTATTATGAAATTCTGAAAAATATTAATAACATTCCACCCATGAGGCCACGAGGTCATTTGCCTGCAGGAACGGGCTACAGCCCAGTTCAATCCTCTATGATTTGGTTATAAACATACCGTATTTGATGCTATCCTTTTTTCCAGAGTCCAATTCAATGTACCCCTCTGCAATTACTGTGTCTTAGTAGCCTAATTACAATACCATTAATCAACATTTGATTAAAGTTAATGCATTGAGTGCATGGGCTTGTTTACATATTCTCCAAATTCAGCAAGGTCCTATCTAACAGATAAGACTTCTGGCCTCCCCGACTACTCAATGGAGGCGCTTGGGAGTGACCTAGAACAGGAAAGCCTTTGTGTCCGTTTGTCCCAAATGGCTAAAAATTTCGGTTGCTCTTGTTGTGACCAGCTCCAAATCTCTAATGTACGTATCCAGAAAATGACAACAGAACTCTGTGGGCCCAATGACCCATGCTCCATATAGCAATGAACAGGATGTATCATGCATCTGTTTGTTAGTTTGGGTTTCTAGCTGGTGTTCATTATAAATGACGGAGGCAACAATCTGGGCATGGCTATATGGGATCTAGTCCTATGCCTGATGTGTGTGGCCATTGTGTTGGAGTGGTTCTCCATTGACTTTAAGGGGCACTCACTCATACGAAGCCTTGCTCTTAGTCCCTACCATCATAGTGTTGATTTGGAGGACGACCCTTTAAAACCAAACCACACACTTACTGAACAATTTAGACCATACTAAGCATCATACTTGTCTAGAAGTGTTGTTTAAAGGATTTCATTTTAAAATGATGATCACCTCTAGGTTTGGGTTTGAAAGTTTGTTCCTTTATTTATTAAAAACCCCTCCCTCTCTCTTCTCAACCTCCTTATTGTTCTTGCAATGCAAATACCACATTTTAGCTATGTAGCCAGACTCCATAATTGATATGGGTAGATGAGTGGCCTTATTAGCGTGTATACTTGTGCATAAATTACGCATGTCGTAAAAGTTTCACAGATTAGGGCACCAAACCGCTGGTCTCACCACAGAATGACCAACTCAGGCGAGGAGGAGAGGATGACTGCTCTGCAACGCTCCCTGGAAAATGTCAGATTAAACTGCTGAATCAGGCTGTAAAAGAAGCAGTCCTGGCGCTCTCTGCTTTGTCAGTCTTTCCTCTGTTTGTGGGCCAGATTAAGGCTTTACTCCATGGGGCCCGTAGGTAGCCAAGCGGTTAAGAGGGGGCAGTAACCGAAAGGTCGCTGGTTTGAATCCCCGTGCCGACTAGGTGAAAAATCTGTAGATTGAGCAAGGCACCAAACCCTAATTGCACATTTAAGTTGCTCTGGATATGTGTGTTTGCTAAATGACTAAAATCAAATAAAAGACACTGAGGTAGACCCTAGTCTGTGTTGTACTAGGAAAGGGGTATACCTAGTCAGTTACACATCTGAATACCTTCAACCAACCTTTGAATCAGAGAGGTGCCTTAATTGAGGTCCACGTCATCAGTGCCCAGGGAGCAGTTGTTGTTGGGGGTTAACTGTCTTGCCCATGGGCAGAACGGCCGATTTTTATACCTTGCCGGCCTGGGGATTCAAACCAGTGACTTTTCGTTCTCAATGCTCTTAACCGCTAGGCTACCTGCTGCTATTCGTCAATTACTGCCCCATTCAGGCCCTGGCTTGATGTTTTGTACTTCAAGGAATACTTTTTTCATGTGTCAAGGCAGATTGTGAAAGATTGAAATGTTATATCTCCTTCTGTTAGACTTGGAAATCTGTTGTTTGATTTCAGACTTTTCCATCTCAAGCATGCCTTTTTGGGGGAATTCGAAATGGTATCAAGCTGTGAACTGCCTTACTGACTATAAATATAAGCCCCTCTACCCTCTCTCTCTTTCTGCCTCACTCTCTCTTTTCCCTACTCTCTCTCTCTCTCTCTCTCTCTCTCTCTCTCTCTCGCTCTCTCTCTCTATCTCTCTCTCTCTCTCTCTCTCTTTCTGCCTCACTCTCTCTTTTCCCTACTCTCTCTCTCTCTCTCTCTCTATCTCTCTCTCTCTCTCTCTCTCTCTCTCTGTCTCTCCTTCTCTTTTTCCTCTCTCTATCTCCCTTCCCTCCCTCTGCCTCTTGCTGTGTGAGCTGTTGGTCGTCCAGCCCTCCTCTCACCCTCAGCCCTGATTGTTTCCTGAGAGCTGTGCCAAAGAGGAAGTAGGAGGAAGTTATTGGAGGAGCTGGAGAGAATTTATTAGGGCAAAACACAGACAGGGGAGGGAAGAGGAGGGGGAGGGACAGCTCCTCTAGTGCTCTGAGATGGGGCTCTCATACTCTTGGGAGTCTAGGAGGGGAGGGAGTTAGGGAGGGAGGGTTGGCAGTGTCTTGGCCCTCTCTCCGTCTCTTTCCTCTCAGAGGCAAGACTCGACTAGGCTACTCAATAGGCATCTCACTTTCCTTTTCAACTGTTGAAATGGAACATTTTTAAATGGATTTAAACCTGTGTGTGTACTGTAACCCAGTGGTAAAATAAGCTGCCTTTGATTAGAGAGAGGAAGAGCAAGAGTGTGTATCTGTGTCTGTGTGTGTCTGTGTGTGTGGGCTGGTCAAGGGTAAGGCAGTGTCTCCAGCCCTGTCAAGAGAGTCAAAAATGTTTACTGTAACTGTAATCTGACCTAAGAGAGCAGCTGCTCCTTCAATCGCCAAGTCCTGTTGTTCTCTTCGTCAAGTGTGTGTTTGTGAGGCCCGTAGTGTGTGGGTGTCTCCGAGAAAGAGAGAGAATGAGCATCTGTGTGTAATTGTGTTTGAGAATATGCCCTTCAGCCATGAGAATGGGATTTATTTTAGGGGATTGTGTGCAGAAAGAGAGAAAAATCTGGATGGTCTGTCTGTCTGTCTGTCTGTCTGTCTGTCTAGTATTGGTGAAAGATGGGTGTGTGCAGCGCTTTGGGTCTGACCTCAGGGGTCATCTTTCCCTCACCAGCAAGTGTCCCAGCTGCAACAGCAGTCCTAACAATGCCTGCATTCTGACACACAGGAACAATCTGACTAAAAGCATTATGAATAAATGGGAGGGAAGACCATGCAGTCCACCAACATGTACCATTTTTAAGTTGTTTAGTAGACACTCTTATCCAGAGCAACTAGGGTTAAGTGCCTTGTTCAAGGGCACAGCCACAGATAGTCCACTTTGCCAGCTCCAGATTCAAACCAGCAACCATACAGTTACTGGCCCAACACTCTAAACCACTAGACTATCTGCCATCCTTTTTCCCTGCAAACAATAATGTGTCATTAGGATGACCCCGGGACATCACGAAATGGTCACCTAAAGCCATCAGGAAGTGTCATGGTCCATTGGAGGTTTTTGTCCAGTTCCCGGTTTGTCCCAGAGACATCACCAGATGGTCACAAAGAAACACCCCCCCACCCCCCCACACTCCAAAAAAGACATGTTTTACCCAGTGCATGCGCACCCTAGTTTCATTACACATCACACCATGCAGAGCTTGTCATCCACGATGGCGTAGCAGTTCAGACGTCTTCGTCTTGTCGTGCGTGTCCCGTGTATATATGTTTTTTTCCCCCTTCGTATATAATTTTAACCTCCGTTTCAACATACTCTCCTGCAACCCGCCTCACCCAATGTGGTATGGATCTGCTATTTTCTATACTTTAGAACCGGAACCCCCAACAGAAGCTAGCCAGCTAACTAGCTACCAGCTAATAGTCAGTTAGCCACTGCTAGTGGTCATTAGCTAACCTTTGCCTGGTCAACTCCTGCCAGTCTGCACTGCGCAATTCAACCCAGAGCATACCGGACTGCTTTTTCTCCACATCTCCGGTTTCCTACCGCAAGCTCTGAATCTTTTCACCTGGATCAGCGCAGCTAGCTAGCTGCTATCCAAGTGACTACCCCCTGGCTAAAGTCTCTGTCCCAAAGCAAGCACCAGTGAGCCTGGAACTAGCCTCATGCTAGGCCCATCTCCTGGCTAGCTGAAGAGGTCCATCAGCCAATCCTTAGGCTACAATACATTTTTTGCCAATTGGCCTGGACCCCTTTTATTGGCGACACGAAGCCCCGCCGATTCCACCACGACTGGGCTACCGACGTTATCCGCCTGAGGGGTTTCAACAGGCTCCTCTGTCGCAACGTCCCCTGAAGGCCCATCCACTAGCCTGATAACCGGGGCTCGTAAGCTGTCTAGAACATATTGGACTGTTAGCTGAAGAGGACATTCATCCAATTTCTTGGGTTACAATACCTATTTTGCCAATTGGCCTGGAGCCTTTTGCTGCCTACACGGAGCCCTGCCAATCCAACACGACTGATCTGCCGACGTCCCCCTAAGGCCCTTCTGCTAGACTGATCTGCCGATGTAACCGTTCGAGGGGGCTACAACAGACTTCTTCCGTCACGACGTCCCCCTAAGGCCCTTCTGCTAGCCTGCTAGCCCCGGTCTGCTAGCTGTTTGAATCGCCGTGTTTCCAGCTTGCCTAGCTTCCCACTGGTCCCTATAATCACTCGGCTATGCATGCCTCTCCCTAATGTCAATATGTCATTGCTGTTATGGTGAGTGATTATTGTCTTACTTCACTGTAGAGACTCCAGTCCTGCTGAATATGCCTTAGCTAGCCCTTTTGTTTCACCTCCCACACATGCGGTGACGTCACCTGGTTTAAATGGTGTCTCTAGAGACAAAACCTCTCTCATTGTCACTCAATGCCTAGGTTTACCTACACTGTATTCACATCCTACCATACCCTTGTCTGTACTGTACATTATGCCTTGAATCTATTCTTCCACGCCCAGAAACCTGTTCCTTTTACTCTCTGTTCCGAACGCACTGTAACCGTAAAAGCCTTGGTTTAATGCATGTTAATATTAGAAGCCTCCCCGTAAGTTTGTTTTAGTCACTGCTTTAGCACACTCTGCCAACCCAGATTTCCTAGCCCTGTCTGAATCCTGGCTTAGGAAGTCCACCAAAAATCCAGAAATTTCCATCCCTAACTATAACATTTTCCGGCAAGAAAGAACTGCCAAAGGGGTCGGAGTTGCAATCTACTGCAGAGAGAGCCTGCAGAGTTTTGTCATACTATCCAGGTTTGTGCCCAAACTATTCGAGCTTCTACTTCTAAAAATCCACCTTTCCAGAAACAAGTCTCTCACCGTTGCCGCTAGTTATAGACCACCTCTGCCCCCAGATGTGACCTGTACACCATATGTGAATTGAATGCCTCCCATCTATCTTCAGAGCTCGTACTGTTAGGTGACTTAAACTGAGACATGCTTAACACCCCGGCCGTCCTACAATCTAAGCTAGATGCCCCCAGTCTCACACAAATTATCAATGAACCTACCAGGTACAACCCCAAATCTGTAAATATGAGCACCCTCATAGATATCATCCTGACCAACCTGCCCTCTAAATACACCTCTGCTGTCTTCAACCAGGATCTCAGTGATCACTGCCTCATTGCCTGCGTCTGTAATGGGTCTGTGGTCAAAATGACCACCCCTCATCACTGTCAAATGCTCCCTAAAACACTTCAGCACCGATAAATCCATGATAATTGAGAATTTCAATAAGCATTTTTCTACGGCTGGCCATGCTTTCGACCTTGCTAACCCTACCCCGGTCAACAGCCCTCCACCCCCACAGCAATTTGCCAAAACCTCCCCCATTTCCCCTTCACCCAAATCCAGATAGCTGACGCTCTGAAAGACTTCAAAATCTGGACCCCTACAAATCAGCCAGGCTAGACAATCTGGACCCTCTCTTTCTAAAATTCACCACAATTGTTGCAAACCCTATTACTAGCCTGTTCAAACTCTCTTTTGTATCGTCTGAAATCTCCAAAGATTTGAATGATGCCACGATCAGACACTCTAGACCCAAACTGTTACAGACCTATATATATCCTACCCTACCTTTCTAAGGTCTTCGAAAGCCAAGTTAAAAAACAGATCACCGACCATTTCAAATCCCACCGTACCTTCTTCGCTATGCAATCTGGTGTCCGAGCTGGTCATGGGTGCACCTCAGCCACGCTCAAGTTCCTAAACGATATCATAACCGCCATCAATAAAAGACAATACTGTGCAGCTGTATTCATCGACCTGGCCAAGGTTTTCGACTCTGTCAATCACCACATTCTTATCGACAGACTCAACAGCTTTGGTTTCTCAAATAACTGACTCGCCTGGTTCACCAACTACTTCAGGGTGTCAAATCGGAGGGCCTGTTGTCCGGACTTCTGGCAGTCTCTATGGGGGTGCCACAGGGGGTGGGGGTGCCACAGGGTTCAGTTCTCGGGCCGACTATTTTCTCTGTATAGATCAATGATGTTGCTCTTGCTGCTGGTGATTCTCTGATCCACCTCTGCGCAGACGACACCATTCTGTATACTTCTGGCCCTTCTTTGGACACTGTATTAACTAACCTCCAGATGGGCTTCAAAGCCATACAACTCTCCTTCCGTGGCCTCCAACTGCTCTTAAATGCAAGTAAAACTATGTCATTTATAGAATAACCTCCAACACCCTACTCAGCAAATTGGATGCAATCTATCACAGTGCCATCCGTTTGGTCAGCAAAGCCCCATATACTGCGACCTGTATGCTCTCGCTGGCTGGCCCTCGCTTCATATTCGTCGCCAAACCAACTGGCTCCTGGTCATCTATAAGTCTTTGCTAGGTAAAGCCCCGCCTTATCTCAGCTCACTGGTCACCAGAGCAGCACCCACCTGTAGCACGCGCTCCAGCAGGTATATTTCACTAGTCACCCCCAAAGCCTATTCCTACTTTGGCTGCCTTTCCTTCATGTTTTCTGCTACCAATGACTGGAACTAATTGCAAAAATCATTGAAGCTGGAGACTAATATCTCCCTCACTAACTTTAAGCATCAGCTGTCAGAGCAGCTTACAGCTCACAGATCACTGCACTTGTACATAGCCCATCTGTAAATAGCCCATTCAACTACCTCATCCCCATATTGTTTTATTTAAAAAATATATATATATTTTGCACCCCTGTATCTCTACTTGCACATTCATCTTCTGCACATCTATCACTCCAGTGTTAACTGCTAAATTGTAATTACTTCGCCACTACGGCCTATTTATTGCCTTACCTCCCTAATCTTACCTCATTTTCACACACTGTATATAGATTTTTTCTATTGTGTTATTGACTGTACGTTTGTTTATTCCATTTGTAACTCTGTGTTGATGTTTGTGTCGCACTGTTTTGCTTTATCTTGGATAGGTCGCAGCTGTAAATGAGAACTTGTTCTCAACTAGCCTACCTTGTTCTCAACTAGCCTACTAGCCTAATAAAACATGTTTTACTCTTACAAACCCCCTCTAGGCCCATATTGGTGAACCTCAAAGCCAGCTGACGTAAAACCCTGCTGTACGACTATTCCTACACTTTGCACGTCAAAGTAAATCTCACCTTTGTTAAAAATACACTGAAGAAAGACTTATCATTGTGATTCGGGAGTAACATTTAAAACATAATAATATACCCCACCAACATTAACAACTACACTGAAAACCCAAACTCAAATTGCTCAAATGAATAAATGAAATCAATGAGTGAATAGTCAGATTAACTGATATCTAAAATGGCTTCTTCCAAACACCCCGGTATACGATATTTGCCCAAACCTAGCAGATTGCAATCTTTCGCTAAATGCAGAGAGGTATTGTAGGCAATGAATGTGTAGGGCACATTCCCAGGTGGGGTCATATTGAGAAGTTAGTACTAAGTGATCATTTCAAATATTGTCATTGATTAAAGATTTGTACACTATTTTAGCTGAAGTGTACCACTTACTTAAAAAACCCACACCATTTCATTACTTTACTTATAATGGTTTGGGACACTTGGCACCATCACGTGACAAAAACCTCCAGGGAACCATGACACAACATCCCAAGAATGTTCAAGGGACCTTCAGGGGACCATGACACAACGTCCCAAGAACTTCCACAGGTCAAACCAGGAACTATAAAAAGGTCCACCATCACACAACGTCCTAAGGACTAGTAAAATTAAAGTCCTGAGTACATCCTGATATGGTCCTCAGTGACGTCCTAGTAACTTACAGGGAACTTCACAAAGGTCCCCTTAGACTGTTCCCTTGGGACCATCACGAAACCTTTATGGGGCCTATTGGGAACGTCATAAAATGTCCTCAGGACGTTCAATGTTAGCTGTGTTGTTACTGTGTTTTAAATGTCACTGTTGACTACATGAGATACAATTTCATGGCCTTTGTATCTATCTCTAAAAATACAATTATTTCATTGTTTATGAGCATGACGTTGAGCAAATGCACATCACCTCAGTATTGTTATCCCATTCAATTTCAATTTGTAGTGTCACAGTTGAGCGTTGTGTGTTTGTCGAGAGCATTTTACACATTAACTTGAAGTGACTTCATGGTAAGATGACTTCATTTGATTGACACCTTTGGTTGGCTATCCAGTCCTAATCTACCTTGTGAGGATGGTGTCTGTCTGACGCTGGTTTCCTCGTCAGTTACACTATTGTCCCAGCTCAAAAGGCAGACTTCTCCCTCTCAGGGTATGTTTTGTCTCTGTAAAACTATGATTTATTTCTGAAATAAATCATGTTTGTTTCAAAATGCAGCGTATGAATGAAACGTGACTTTTCGACCACTTTTGGAATGGAGCAAGGACAGTCCCCATGTTATGTTATAATGTTACAGCCACCTACTGTCTCTTTAGGGTCGGGGTTGTCTGTTCCTTTTCATCCCCCTTTCTCCCAACAAAAAAACCCAACAAGAAACGGATCAAATTTTGAATGTATCAGCATGATCTCATCTACATGCACTGTGTGAGTGAATAAATCACTGGTTATCCATTTACAATCCTCCACCCACAGCCAAAACACACACTACCTCTATTTGTTTTAGTGTCTGTGTCTGACTGTGGGGGTTTTCCCACGTTGACTGTGGACAGTAATACACATGTTATAACACACATACTCTCAGGACTCTCATGGAATCACTTCCTGTGTTTATACCTACAACTTTCCATATAAGAAAGACATATCAATAACATATCAAGCATTACATGGGATGTATGAGTGGAATTATGCAGTTTAGGAAGAAAAGGATACCAAACTTGCAGAGGCTTTGTAGAAGAGGCCTGTGCAAAGATATACCAGATTGCTGAGGCTTTGTAGAAGAGGCCTGTGCAAAGATACACCAGATTGCTGAAGCTTTGTAGAAGAGGCCTGTGCAAAGATACACCAGATTGCTGAAGCTTTGTAGAAGAGGCCTGTGCAAATATATACCAGATTGCTGAGGCTTTGTAGAAGAGGCCTGTGCAAAGATACACCAGATTGCTGAAGCTTTGTAGAAGAGGCCTGTGCAAAGATACACCAGATTGCTGAAGCTTTGTAGAAGAGGCCTGTGCAAATATATACCAGATTGCTGAAGCTTTGTAGAAGAGGCCTGTGCAAATATATACCAGATTGCTGAAGCTTTGTAGAAGAGGCCTGTGCAAAGATATACCAGATTGCTGAAGCTTTGTAGAAGAGGCCTGTGCAAAGATACACCAGATTGCTGAAGCTTTGTAGAAGAGGCCTGTGCAAATATATACCAGATTGCTGAAGCTTTGTAGAAGAGGCCTGTGCAAAGATATACCAGATTGCTGAAAACGAAGTGCAACGTGATAGCTCTATGAGGCCTGGGAAAACAGGATTTCTGGGCTGTGAATGGTGGAGTTTGAATGAATGTGCGAGGTGCATAGCTTTCCACTGGTATTTACATTCCTGCTGCACATTGGAATTCTGTAGCATGATGGTCTCAGTCAGGTCTGTGGCTGGACACACTCCCAGAGACTGTAGGAGGGGAAGTGTGTGCGTGCATGCTTGTGTGTGTCTCATCTGACTTTGTGATCAATCTGAGCGTACCATGTCATTCAATCAAGACGCCTAATATCCCATCTGGCAACAGGCGAAAGACTCCATTCATGGAAAGTATTCTAGAAGAGTTTGTGTGTGATGTTTGTAAGTGTGTGCTCATATTTCTGTCCGGATCAGTGTGCCTCCCATCACAGGAGTGTTGTGTGTCACCCATAAGGAGTCAAAGGGCCTTTCATCTGTGTGAGGAACAGCCGATTTGATATACAGCCTGTGTCTTCTAAAGGGTTTTGAGGGTTTTACATTTTCAAAGGCCCACATTACAGTGTTCTCCCAATACTGTTGTTATATTGGACATTCCAGGTCAAAGTCATTTTGTAGTCTCCTTCCGCCTAATGCAACCTTATGTTACTAAACTCCTTATAATCCATATGAATGGTTGGGTGTTTTAATAACGGTAACACTGTATAATAATGTCACTGTCTAATAACATTAACACTGTCTAATAATGTTAACCCTGTCTAATAACATTAACACTGTCTAATAATGTTAACCCTGTCTAATAACATTAACACTGTCTAATAATGTTAACCCTGTCTAATAACATTAACACTGTCTAATAATGCTAACACTGTCTAATAATGTTAACACCTAATAATGTCACTTTCTAATAATGTTAACACTGTCTAATAATGTTAACACTGTCTAATAACGTTAACACTGTCTTAATAACGTTAACACTGTCTTAATAACGTTAACACTGTCTAATAATTTCACTGTCCAATAATGTTAACACTGTCAAATAACATTAACACAGTCTAATAATGTTAACACTGTCTTAATAACGTTAACACTGTCAAATAACCTTAACACTAGAGGTCGACCGATTATGATTTTTCAACGCCGATACCGATTATTGGAGGACCAAAAAAGCCGATACCGATTAATCGGCCGATTTTTTTATTTTATTTATTTGTAATAATGACAATTACAACAATACTGAATGAACATTTATTTTAACTTAATATAATACATCAATAACATCAATTTAGCCTCAAGTAAATAATGAAACATGTTCAATTTGGTTTAAATAATGCAAAAACAAAGTGTTGGAGAAGAAAGTAAAAGTGCAATATGTGCTATGTAAGAAAGCTAACGTTTCAGTTCCTTGCTCAGAACATGAGAACATATGAAAGCTGGTGGTTCCTTTTAACATTAGTCTTCAATATTCCCAGGTAAGAAGTTTTAGGTTGTAATTATTATAGGAAGTATAGGACTATTTCCCTCTATACCATTTGTATTTCATTAACCTTTGACTATTGGATGTTCTTATAGGCACTTTAGTATTGCTAGTGTAACAGTATAGCTTCCGTCCCTCTCCTCGCTCCTCCCTGGGCTCGAACCAGCAACAACGGCAACAGCCACCATCGAAGCAGCGTTACCCATGCTGAGCAAGGGGAACAACTACTCAAAGGCTCAGAGCGAGTGACGTTTGAAACGCTATTAGCGCGCGCTAACTAGCTAGCAATTTCACTTCGTTACACCATCCTCATCTCGGGAGTTGATAGGCTTGAAGTCATAAACAGCGCAATGCTTGACGCACAACGAAGAGCTGCTAGCAAAACGCACGAAAGTGCTGTTTGAATGAATGTTTACGAGCCTGCTTCTGCCTACCATCGCTCAGTCAGATACTTAGATACTTGTATGCTCAGTCAGATTATATTCCACGCAGGACACGCTAGATAATATCTAGTAATATCATCAACCATGTGTAGTTAACTAGTGATTATGATTGATTGTTTTTATAAGATAACTTTAATGCTAGCTAGTTACTTACCTTGGCTTACTGCTTTCGCGTAACAGGCAGTCTCCTTGTGGAGTGCAATGAGAGAGAGGCAGGTCGTTATTGCATTGGACTAGTTAACTGTAAGGTTGCAAGATTGGATCCCCTGAGCTGACAAGGTGAAAATCTGTCGTTCTGCCCCTGAACAAGGCAGTTAACCCATAGTCCTAGGCCGTCATCGAAAATAAGAATGTGTTCTTAACTGACTTGCCTATTTAAATAAGGTATAAGAATAATAATAACAATACATTTAAAAAAATTCCGCCCAAAATACCGATTTCCGATTGTTATGAAAACTTGAAATCGGCCCTAATTAATCGGCCATTCCGATTAATCGGTTGACCTCTACTTAACACTGTCTAATAATGTCACTGTCTAATAATGTTAACACTGTCAAATAACATGAACACTGTCTAATAACGTTAACATTGTCTAATAAAGTTAACACTGTCGAATACCTTTAACACCTAATAATGTCACTGTCTAATAATGTTAACACTGTCTAATAATGTTAACACTGTCTAATACCGTTAACACCTAATAATGTCACTGTCTAATAATGTTAACACTGTCTAATAATGTTTACACTGTCTAATAACATTAACACTGTCTAATAACGTTAACACTGTCTAATAACGTTAACACTGTCTATTAATGTTAACACTGTCTAATGATGTTAACACTGCCTAATAATGTCACTGCCTAATAATGTTAACACTGTCTAATAATGTTAACACTGTCGAATACCGTTAACACTGTCTAATAATGTTAACACTGTCTAATAATGTTAACACTGTCTAATAATGTTAACACTGTTGAATACAATTAACACTGTCTCATAATGTTAACACTGTCTAATGATGTTAACACTGCCTAATAATGTTAAAACTGAAATTGTTGATTGCCTTGGTCCCAGGAGTTCCCAATTATCGTAGTAGGCTAATGGAAATAGGTATATTGTAGCATTTGATCTGATTTGTACAACCTTTGTTGATAGTTAAATACACAATCAAACCGTTAAATGCAGCTCTCTCAGTTTCCTTTGTTGTGTCTATTCTTCACTGTACTACTGCATCAAATTGAATTACCCAGTAATATAGTGAAACAGTCTATATGGGCATAGAGTTGACAATGCCTTCTCTCTCTCTCTGCTCGTTAACATCAGGCAGCTTCATGGAGAGGCTGTGAGTGTGGTTGTGTCTCTCTCTGTCTCTGCTGATGTTGCATTCCAGCAGAAACAATCCTACTGTTTTCCAGACCCCGAAGTGGACGCCTAAATTGGACAATCCGCCCCCCTCCCCTCTTTCCCCTCCTCTCCCTCCCCCTTACATGTATCCTCTGGTCTCCCGTCCTTATTTGGGCAGAGACGTTCTGAGCGCTGGGCGGAGGGGTGGAGTGGGGGAGGGGATGGAGGGCGTCGGGTTGACACAAGGGAGGCAGAAGGAGAAACAGTGAACGCTCACAGCCCTTTCTTAATAAGGACATGTCTGGAATTTAAGCCTCGCTCTCCATGAGAGCTCTTTCACACACAGCACAGCAGCACCCCACTAAACTCATGTACTATTATAGCCCACTACCCAGGGATTCTGATCAGTATTGTCAAATCCCCATGACAAATCCCTCTCACTATTCCACAAGTTAGTCCCCGTTGGCTAGGAGACTCTTACTCCATACCTATACGTCTATGATCCTACACCTCGCGTTTATTGGAGAGAAACAGCTTAGTTAATATCATAATATCTAATATCTTTACAGACTTTAAACGTGTCTTAACACACAGTGGTCTTGCTGACCACCCAGACAGTGTTAAAGAAGGGTGGGTTTGTGTGTCTTCACTACCAGGAAAAACACTGGGACTGCGTCCAAAAAAGAACACATCAATTGGACACATTTGACACAACATTTCTGGTCTTAATAGACCTGACATGCGATGGATTCTTCTAGACCAGTGCATTTTAATTATGCTATATGCACCCACACTTTTCTACCACAGTGGATGTTTACTGTAGTGATTGTGGATGTTTCTGGTAATTGGATCTGCTCATCTTGAGTTGTGTTGGGGTAGATGTATAGTTGCAGCCTGATCTCTGTGGACTTTTAGCTTTAAATACTTGAGCTGCTGACCTACCTGCTGACTGCTGGGCGAGAGCATCTCGAATTTTGCCGTGATCTCCACATTCAGTCACTGGGTTTAAGATAGAGGTTGACCGATTAGGATTTTTCAATACCGATACCGATTATTGGAGGACCAAAAAAGCCGATACCGATTAATCGGCCGATTTATTTATTTTTTATTTGTAATAATGACAATTACAACAATACTGAATTAACACTTATTTTAACTTAATATAATATAATATAATAATTGCCAGTGTAGCAGTATAGCTTCCGCCCCTCTCCTCAAGCCTCCCTGGGCTCGAACCAGCAACACAACGATAACAGCCACCACATCGAAGCAGCTTTACCCATGCAGAGCAAGGGAAACAACCACCCCAAGGCTCAGAGCGAGTGAAGTTTGAAATGCTATTAGCATGCGCTAACTAGCCAGCCATTTCACTTCGGTCACACCAGCCTCATCTCGGGAGTTGATAGGTTTGAAGTCATAAACAGCGCAATGCTTGATGCACAACGAAGAGCTGCTGGCAAACGCACGAAAGTGCTGTTTGAATTCATGTTTACGCGCCTGCTTCTGCCTACCACCACTCAGTCAGATACTTAGATACTTGTATGCTTGTATGCTCAGTCAGATTATATGCAACACAGGACACGCTAGATGATATCTAGTAATATCATCAACCATGTGTAGTTAACTAGTGATTATGATTTATTGTTTTTTAGAAGATAAGTTTAATGCTAGCTAGCGACTTACCTTGGCTTACTGCATTTGCGTAACAGGCAGTCTCCTTGTGGAGTGCAACGAGAGAGAGGCAGGTCATTATTGCGTTGGACAAGTTAACTGTAAGGTTGCAAGATTGGATCCCCCGAGCTGACAAGGTGAAAATCTGTCTTTCTGCCCCTGAACGAGGCAGTTAACCCACCGTTCCTAGGCAGTCATTGGAAATAAGAATGTGTTCTTAACTGACTTGCCTAGTGAAATAAAGATTAAATAAAGGTGTAAAAAAAAATCCCGATTTCCGATTGTTATGAAAACTTGAAATAGGCCCCAATTAATCGCCCATTCCGATTAATCGGTCGACTTCTAGTTTAAGACCAACCCTGGTCCTGGGGGGCCCAAAGTTCTCAGCTTTACCTCAAAATCTCATACTGTCCCTCAACCAGACTTTCCCTCAAATAGACTTAGGCACTAGTCTTAGTGGTGGTGCTCAGTTTGTCTCTAGCCTACTGCGTTACATTCAGGCCTAGTCAGACTGGAGAGTTTTCCACCAGGAGGTAGAACTGGTTTTCCTGCCTTTGATCTGATGTCATTTGAAGTGCTAGACTGTCATATACACTGAGTGTACAAAACATTAGCAACATTCCATGACATAGACTGACCAGGTGGATCCAGGTGAAAGCTAGGATCCCTTATTGATGTCACTTGTTAAATCCACTTCACTCAGTGTAGATGAAATGGAGGAGACAGGTTAAAAAATATATTTTTAAGCCTTGAGATCATTGAGATGAATGGGCGAAATAAAATATTTAAGTGCCTTAGAACGAGGTATGGTTGTAGGTGCCAGGTGCACTGGTTTGTGTCAAGAACTGCAATGCTCCTGTATTTTTCACACCAACAGTTTCCCGTGTGTATCAAGAATGGTCCACCACCCAAATGGTCCACCACCCAAAGGACATTACAGCCAACTTGACACAGCTGAAGCATTGGAGTCAACATGGGCCAGAATCCCTGTGGAACGCTTTCGACACCTTGTAGTGTCCATGCCCAGATGAAAAAGCATAAAAATATGTCTGGATTGGGTTAGAGCTCTGATTGGCATGGAAATTCAAGCCTCATGAGCCATACATTAAAGACATTTAATGAGCCAAGCCCAAAAAAGCCCAAATGATTGTACCGTTATCCAATACATAGCCTATGATATATAGACTACCGTACATTACGCACAACAGAGAAACACCAAAGCCCATAAATGTAGCTATCTATTCTTGGGTAAATAACTGAAACAAGCTCCAGTAGGCTAATCTTTTTGAGTGTAGACTGTATTAGTGTACTGTATTGTATTAGCCTATACTGTATTATATGGACTGGAATTACACACCACGTTCAAACCATGAAGCTGGGAGAAAACATACAATGCTGGTGCAGGACATGCAGCCTACAACATTACAATTATAGGCTATTGAATTTGAAATGTAATAGTGCCTATTTAAAATGTTCATAATTAGTAGGCCGGCACATTAATACCTTTCATAATATTTCCCCTAATGTTGTGTGACGGATGTGTTAGCCTACCCCCTCATTCTCTCTCTACTGTTGCTTAATTCCTTCCTCGACTTTCAACAGTTAAATGAAATAAGGTTTTGTTATTTTCAACATTGTAATGACATGTCTGAATAATAGAAGAATAAGATACAGCAGGCTTTGACTTCTCTTCAGGAGACTGAATGGTTATGGGTCTGAATAAATAACTGCTATAGCCTAGCGCCATCTGAATGGTTAGGGGTCTGAATAAATAACTGCTATAGCCTAGCACCATCTGAATGGTTATGGGTCTGAATAAATAACTGCTATAGCCTAGCGCCATCTGAATGCTTAGGGGTCTGAATAAATAACTGCTATAGCCTAGCGCCATCTGAATGGTTAGGGGTCTGAATAAATAACTGCTATAGCCTAGCGCCATCTGAATGGTTAGGGGTCTGAATAAATAACTGCTATAGCCTTGCGCCATCTGAATGGTTATGGGTCTGAATAAATAACTGCTATAGCCTAGCGCCATCTGAATGGTTATGGGTCTGAATAAGTAACTGCTATAGCCTAGCGCCATCTGAATGGTTATGGGTCTGAATAAGTAACTGCTATGGCCTAGCGCCATCTGAATGGTTATGGGTCTGAATAAGTAACTGCTATAGCCTAGCGCCATCTGAATGGTTATGGGTCTGAATAAGTAACTGCTATAGCCTAGCGCCATCTGAATGGTTATGGGTCTGAATAAATAACTGCTATGGCCTAGCGCCATCTGAATGGTTATGGGTCTGAATAAGTAACTGCTATAGCCTAGCGCCATCTGAATGGTTATGGGTCTGAATAAGTAACTGCTATAGCCTAGCACCATCTGAATGGTTATGGGTCTGAATAAGTAACTGCTATAGCCTAGCACCATCTGAATGGTTATGGGTCTGAATAAATAACTGCTATAGCCTAGCGCCATCTGAATGGTTATGGGTCTGAATAAGTAACTGCTATAGCCTAGCACCATCTGAATGGTTATGGGTCTGAATAAATAACTGCTATAGCCTAGCACCATCTGAATGGTTATGGGTCTGAATAAATAACTGCTATAGCCTAGCACCATCTGAATGGTTATGGGTCTGAATAAGTAACTGCTATGGCCTAGCGCCATCTGAATGGTTATGGGTCTGAATAAGTAACTGCTATAGCCTAGCACCATCTGAATGGTTATGGGTCTGAATAAGTAACTGCTATAGCCTAGCGCCATCTGAATGGTTATGGGTCTGAATAAGTAACTGCTATGGCCTAGCGCCATCTGAATGGTTATGGGTCTGAATAAGTAACTGCTATAGCCTAGCACCATCTGAATGGTTATGGGTCTGAATAAGTAACTGCTATAGCCTAGCGCCATCTGAATGGTTATGGGTCTGAATAAATAACTGCTATTGCCTACTGACATCCCGCCTACCGACATCCCGCCTTCTATTGACTGCTGCAAACAAGAGCTTGCGTCCCTCTTCCAATAATAAGAAGTATAAGAAATGCATTTAGTCTAGCTTTTCCTGGGACTCCAACTCCAAGAGCTAAGGAGCGTTTTTTAAGGAGACAGGCCAGTTGAGCGCCGGTGTGTAATGCGAAAGCAACAGAGGCTATAAATTATAAGCTTATGAGTAACCCATCATTCATTAGCTAAATATAAGTCTAATACTGCATTGAATTTATTACCTGGAATAGGTAGGCTAGGACATCTATCTATACATGGAACAAAAATATAAATTCAACATGTAAAGTGTTGGCCCCATGTTTCATGAGCTGAAATAAAAGATCTCAGAAATGTTCCATATGCACAAAAATGTGTTTACATCCCTGTTAGTGAGCATTTATCCTTTGCCAATATAATCCATCCACCTGACACATGTGGGATATCAAGAAGCTGATTAAACAGCATGATCATTACACAGGTGCATCTCGTGCTGGGGACAATAAAAGCCACTCTAAAATGTGCAGTTAACGGTTTTCTTGACTTGAAGGAGAGGCGGACCAAAGCGCAGCGTGGTTATTTTGATTCATGTTTAATAAAGCACTTCACATGAACAAACTAACAAAAACAAGAAACGTGAAAACCCAAAACAGTCCTATCTGGTGCAAACACAGAGACAGGAACAATCATCCTTATATTACTGTAGCATAGGCTAGAATAGGCTATAGTCTTAACTTTCACAAGAAAAAAAGTTACCATAATGAGTTACCATAAACATGCATTGAGAACTGTGCTCAATACTGAGATGTGCTGTCTGTCCCTACCCTGGTCGTTGATGATTGATCATGCAGATAAAAAAAAATCTAAAGTCAAAATCAAACTTTATTTGCAACATGCGCCGAATACAACAAGTGTAGACTTGCTGATTAAACAGCATGATCATTACACAGGTGCATCTCGTGCTGGGGACAATAAAAGCCACTCTAAAATGTGCACAATGGCACAGAATTCTAAATTTTTGAGGGAGTGTGCAATAAGCATGCTGGCTCATGGAATGTTCACCAGAGCTGTTGCCAGAGAATCTTATCTTCATTTCTCTACCATAAGCCACCTCCAACGGTATTTTAGAGAATTTAGTAGTACGTCCAACCGGCCTCACAACCACCACCACTACGTGTAACCACGCCAGCCCAGGACCTCCACATCCGGCATCTTCACCTGCTGGATCATCTGAGACCAGCCACCCAGAAATCTGATGAAACTGAGGAGTATTTCTGTCTGTAATAAAGCCCTTTTGTGGGGAAAAACTCATTCCCAGGCCCACCCATGGCTGAGCCCCTGCCCAGTCATGTGAAATCCATAGAGTAGGGCGTAATTAATTTCCTTAAATGAACTGTAACTCAGTAAAATCATTGAAATTGTTACATGATGCCTTTATATTTTTGTTCAGTAATATATACTGCATATTAATTGAACAGGATAAGGCCCATTTATTTTGGATGCAATTTTAATGGAATTAATGGAGAGCAAGAAATACTGTGAGTGTAACGTTTTCTTGACTTGAAGGAGAGGCGGACCAAAGCGCAGCGTGGTTATTTTGATTCATGTTTAATAAAGCACTTCACATGAACAAACTAACAAAAACAAGAAACGTGAATACCAAAACAGTCCTATCTGGTGCAAACACAGAGACAGGAACAATCACCCACAAACACACAGTGAAACCCAGGCTACCTAAGTATGATTCTCAATCAGAGACAACTAATGACACCTGCCTCTGATTGAGAACCATACTAGGCCGAAGCATAGAAATACCCAAATCATAGAAAAACAAACATAGACTGCCCACCCAACTCACGCCCTGACCATACTAAATAAATACATAACAAAGGAAATAAAGGTCAGAACGTGACAGTACCCCCCCCCCCCAAAGGTGCGGACTCCGGCCGCAAAACCTTGACCTATAGGGGAGGGTCTGGGTGGGCGTCTGTCCGCGGTGGCGGCTCTGGCGCGGGACGCGGACCCCACTTCACCATTGTCTTAGTCCACCTCATTGTCCGCCTCCGTGGCTCTCTAACCATGGCAACCCTTCTCAATGACCCCACTAGACAGAGGGGCAGCTCGGGACAAAGGGGCAGCTCGGGACAGAGGGGCGGCAGCTCGGGACAGAGGGGCTCTGGCGCCTCTGGGCTGAGGGGCTCTGGCGCCTCTGGGCTGAGGGGCTCTGGCGCCACTGGGCTGAGGGGCTCTGGCGGCCCCTGGCTGACTGGCGGCACTGGCGGCCCCTGGCTGACCGGCGGCACTGGCGGCCCCTGGCTGACTGGCGGCCCCTGGCTGACTGGCGGCCCCTGGCTGACTGGCGGCACTGGTTGCCACTGGTTGACTGGCGGCACTGGCTGCCCCTGGCTGACTGGCGGCACTGGCAGACTGGCGGCACAAACATAGACTGCCCACCCAACTCACGCCCTGACCATACTAAATAAATACAAAACAAAGGAAATAAAGGTCAGAACGTGACAGTGAGAGAGTGCTTGAGTGCACACGGATTAAAAGCAACGATATCCTAGTGATAGGGTGTTTTAAAACTCTGCAGATTCAAAAAAATATTTACAATAATATAATAAAACAGATGAAGATGTGCTAATTAGTCAGTCCTTAGCATTCAGTCCTTATATTACTGTAGCATAGGCTAGAATAGGCTATAGTCTTAACTTTCACAAGAAAAAAAGTTACCATAATGAGTAACCATAAACATGCATTGAGAACTGTGCTCAATACTGAGATGTGCTGTCTGTCCCTACCCTGGTCGTTGATGATTGATCATGCAGATAAAAAAAAATCTAAAGTCAAAATCAAACTTTATTTGCAACATGCGCCGAATACAACAAGTGTAGACTTTACCGTGAAATTCTTACTTACAAGCCCTTAACCAACAGTGCAGTTCAAGAAGAAAATATTTACCAAGTAGGCTAAAATAAAAAGTAATAATAAAAAGTAACACAATAAGAATAACAATAACGAGGCTAATACAGGGGGCACCGGTACCGAGTCAGTGTGCAGGGGTACAGGCTAGTTGAGGTAATCTGTACATGTAGGTGGGGGGGGGTGAAGTGACTATGCATAGTTAACAAACAAACAGCGAGTAGCAGCAGTATACAAAAATAGATTTTTATGAATTGTTCAGCGTTCTAATGACTTGGGTGTAGAAGCTGTTAAGGAACCTTTTGGTCCTGGACTTGGCGCTCCGGTACCGCTTGCTGTGCGGTAGCAGATAAAGAAGTCTATAACTTCTTGTCTCTGACAATTTTATGGACTTTCCTCTGACACCGCCTATTATATAGGTCCTGGATGGCAGGAAGCTTGGCCCCAGTGATGTACTGGGCCGTTCGCACTACCTTCTGTAGCGCCTTACGGTCAGATGCTGAGCAGTTGCCATACTAGGCGGTGATGCAACCTGTGAGGATGCTCTCGATGATGCAGCTGTAATAACTTTTGAGGATCTGGGGACCCATGCCAAATCTTTTCAGTCTCCTGAGGGTGAACAGGTTTCCTTGTGCCCGCTTCATGACTGTCTTGGTATGTTTGGACCATGGTAGTTCGTTGGTGATGTGGACACCAAGAAACTTGAAACTCTTGACCCGCTCCACTATAGCCCCGTCGATGTTAATGGGGGCCTGTTCAGCCGTCCTTTTCCTATAGTCCACGATCAGCTCCTTTGTCTTACTCACATTGAGGGAGAGGTTGTTGTCCTGGCACCACACTGCCAGTTCTCAGACCTCCTCCCAATAGGCCGTGTCATTGTTGTTGGTGATCAGGCCTAAAACTGTTGTGTCGCCAGCAAACGTAATGATGGTGTTGTGTTTGTTGTGTTTGGCCACGCAGTCGTGGGTGAACAGGGAATACAGGAGGGGACTAAGTACACACCCCTGAGGGGCCCCATTGTTGGCCCATCAGGAAGTCCGAGATCCAGTTGCAGATGGAGGTGTTTAGTCCCAGAGTCCTTAGCTTAGTGATGAGCTTTGTGGGCATGGTGTTGAATGCTGAGCTGTAGTCAATGAACAGCATTCTCACATAGGTGTTCCTTCTGTCCAGGTGAGAAAGGGCTGTGTGGAGTGTGATTGAGATTGCGTCATCTGTGGATCTGTTGGGCCGGTATGCAAATTGGAGTGGGTCTAGGGTGTCCGGGAGGATGCAGTTGATGTGAGCCATGACCAGCCTTTCAAAGCACTTCAAGGCAACCGACGTGAGTGCCACGGGGCGGTAATAATTTAAGCAGGTTACCTTCAATCCTTGGGCACAGGGACTATGGTGGTTTGCTTGAAACATGTAGGTATTACAGACTCGGTCAGGGAGAGGTTGAAAACGGCATTGAAGACACTTGACAGTTGGTCCGCACATGCTTTGAGTACACGTCCTGGTAATCCGTCTGGCCCAGTGGCTTTGTGAATGTTGACCTGCTTAAAGGTTTTGTTCACATCGGCTACCAAGAGCGTTATCACACAGTCATCCAGAACAGCTGGTGCTCTCATGCATGCTTCAGTGTTGCTTGCCACGAAGCGAGCATAAAAGGCATTTAGCTCGTCTGGTAGGCTCGCGTCACTGGGCAGCTCGCATCTGGGTTTCCATTGGATGAATCCCGGACCATATTCTAGTCTGTGCAAGCAAAACAGTTCTGTAGTGTAGCATCCGCATCATCTGACCACTTCCGTATTGAGCGAGTCACTGGTACTTCCTGATTTAGTTTTTGCTTGTAAGCAGGAATCAGGAGGATAGAATTATGGTCAGATTTGCCAAATGGGGGACGTGGGGAGCTTTGCATGCATCTCTGTGTGTAGATTAAAGGTGGTCTAGGATTTTTTTTCCCTGGTTGCACATGTGATATGCTGGTAAAAATTTGGTAAAACTGATTTAAGTTTTCCTGCATTAAAGTCCCCGGTCGCTTCTGGGTGAGCATTTTCTTCTTTGCGTATTGCCTTATAGAGTTGGTTGAGAGTGGTCTTAGTGCCAGCCTTGTTTTTTGGTGGTAAATAGACGGCTACGAATAATACAGATGAGAACTCTCTTGGTAGATAATATGGTCTGCAGCTTATCATAAGGTACTCTACCTCAGGCGAGCAATACCTCGAGACTTCTTTAATATTAGACATCGCGCACCAGCTGTTATTGACAAAAAAACACACACACCCACCCCTCGTCTTACGAGTGGTAGCGTCTCTGTTCTGCCGGTGCATGGAAAATCACGATAACTCTATATTATCCGTATCTTCGTTCAGCCACGTCTCGGTGAAACATAAGATGTTAGTTTTTAATGCCCCTTTGGTAGGATAATCTTAATAGTAGGTCATCAATTTTATTTTCCAATGATTGCACGTTAGCAAGAAGAATGGAAGGCATTGGGAGTTTACTCGCTCGCCCCCGGCTTCTCAGAAGGATCCCCGATCTGCGTCCCCTTTTCCGGCGTCTTTTCTTCATGCAAAAGGCGGGGATCTGGGCCTGTTCCAGTGAAAGCAGGATATCCTTCTCGTCGGACTCGTTAAAGGAAAAAGCTTCTTCCTGTCCGCGGTGAGTAATTGCTTTTCTGATGTCCAGAAGTTATTTTCAGTCATCAGAGACGGTAGCAGCAACATTATGTACACAATAAGTTTAAAAAAACAAGTTACATGAAACGCAATTTTTTTTAACCAAATAGCACAATTGATTGGGAGAATGTAAAACGTCAGCCATGTTCTTCGGCGCCATCTTCAAACAGAGACAGCAGAATCGGCTTTGAAATTTAGACATTGCATATCATTTAACAGTTACATTTCACATCATGCTGTTCATATAAATAATTTATTTCTCACAGTTATTTATCCCTGAAAAGGGGAGAGGGTTTGGGAAGGAAATCTTGCTAAATCTCGGTAACCCGGTTCTCGCTATTCAACTCTTGTGTGCATCTTTTGTCTTTTAGTGAAGAGATATGTTCATGTGGTAGTTGTGATTTTTACTAAACAATTAAATAGCTTTACTTTTCACATCTCTTTTAATCCTCCACTTCATATTTTTTAAGTTGCATTATGGAAGTTTCCAACACCGCAACTTTAAAATGTTCCAATGATGCCCTCATGAATTTGTTTTTCAGCGGAACCTCAAAATGTTCTTGTAATGTGAGGAGTTGGGTTAACCCATAGGACCATCCCAAATGGCCTTCCCCATATTTGTCCAATATGTGTATTTTTTTCAACATCGGCCATCACATCATATTTCAAATATAAAAACGCAAGCATCATGGGATGATGGATACTTAGGGGACTCTACAACACAATGAAGAAGAGGCAGCTTGAAAAATACTTAAGATCTCGGCCTGCTCTTAGCCATAAAGCGACCACATTGGGAAGCATTCCCCTAACCACAATAATTATTTGAGGCCACTGCTGATTAGTTTGCTATTAAAACAAGGTTTTATAGAATAGCTTGAATTCATTTGGCAGTTTTAGACACACAAAAATGTGTCAATGATAACAATAATCAAGGGCTGTTTTGTTTGTTCATACATTTAAAGATTTCAAAACGGACAACCAAAGGAGCCTTCTTTATACGACTGAATTGTAAATGTACTCGCCCGCTAATGGTGACAATGATGATGAAGTTGTTGACAGCAGTTACAATGATGATGATGATAATGACTGTGTATTCTTCTCTTTCTCTCTCTCTCTCCCCCAGATCCTCTGACTGTGGGGCTCGTCGTCGGGCCCAGGGGGAGCCGCCACCATTGCTTCCAACGAGTGGAGTGCCAACGGTAGCCCGGAGGATGGGCTGGAAGAGGGGAACGATGAGCTGGACAAGGCCATGGACGGGGACGCCGAGGGGGTGTGGAGCCCAGACATAGAGCAGAGCTTCCAGGAGGCCCTGGCCATCTACCCTCCCTGTGGACGGAGGAAGATCATCCTCTCAGATGAAGGCAAGATGTATGGTGAGTAAAACACAAGCAAGCAATCCCACACTCACACACAATACATTTTTTTACGGTACCTTTTTCATCATGGGCCTTTTATGGTCTTAAAAACATCAAGTATAATTTTTGAAATTACTTGATGTGTCAGTCAGTCAATGTACTGATGCCAAAACAGGGTGCTATGGTTTGATTGCCACATCATTGATGTTTTACCTTGAAAGACACATTCTTTGTCATCAACCAATCCAGTCTAGACAGTAGTTTATTTGTGTAGTTATACCTAACAAACTTTTTCTAATTCTTATTTAACTAGATATAAAACTGGAACGTATACACACACACACACACACACACACACACACACACACACAAACAAAAATCCAACTCATTCCATGTGTTAATCTGCCCTCCATCACTTTCTGGCTCATGTATTGAAACACCTGTGGCTTAATGTGTTTGGATCCCATTCCCTTCTGTAGTGAGAAAGGAAAATAAAATCTCAGCAGTTTGTAGTCTATTGGTTATTATCAATAAATGTCACAATAAGGTGCATCTCAAGCTCTGTTAAAACATGAACTGTGTGTGATTTTCAAATAAAAAAACAATTACAAAACAATTGTGCACATTAAGCTCTAGGTCAGGGGTAGGCAACACCCTGGTCCTATGTTTTTGATATAACCGACCTGGAAGACCAGGTGTATTCAGTTGAACTGATCAGTTGGTCAGGTGTGGTGTTGAGTTGAAACAAAATCGTTTAGTACCTGTGGCACTCCAGGGACAGGGTTGCTTAGCCCCTGCTAGGGTCTATATCATAGTTATAAAGCAAGTAACTGCATGATTTTCTGATCAACATTCGGGGTGTAACGGTACACATATTTGTACCGAACGGTTCGGTATGGGGACCTCGGTTCGGTATGGGGACCTCGGTTCGATATGGGGACCTTGGTTCGGTATGGGGACCTCGGTTCGGTATACACTGTGAATGAATACATTAAAATAGTTCAAATAAAATACTAGGCCTATAGCAGTGTATGCCAACCATGGTCCTGGGGAGCCCAAGGGCTGCACATTTCGTTTTTTGCCTTAGCACTATACAACTGATTCAAATGATACAATCTTGATAATGAGTTCATCATTTGAATAAGCTGTGTAGTGCTAGGGCAAAAAACAAAAACGTTCCCCCCTTGGGATCCCCAGGCCCGAGTTTGGGAAACGCTGGCCTATAGGCTATGCCTACGCTGCATTGTAGGCCTATGCCTCTTGAGTAAATCTGAGCTGAAAAAACATTTCAGGCTATTCCGTTAAAACAACTAGAGCCTATGCATACGTTGTAATCAAAATTAAAATCTTAATTGCCGCATTTCAAACAGTCCTTGTGTGAGGCGCAGCTAGGAACTAGTTCTGTACGATTGTGGTGAGTGGTGGGGTCGATAAACCAGAATTGGAGGATCCTCCAGTTTGGGAACATTTTGGCTTCCCGTATATTAAAATGGCGATGGACAGAGAGTTGTGGATAAAATGTTAGCAGTATGTCGCCACACTCAATGAGAATAGTTTATGCAGCTGTATGTTGACATATTTACACTGACATCACCCCAGTAGCCTATACCGGAGCAAGATGGAAACGCAAAGAGACAACAACACAACACATCTTCAAGCAGCCCTTGGCAGCTGATTCTGATCTGGCCAAAGAAATTACAAGAACAATAGGTTGACTATGTTTAGATTTTTTACAGTCTGGTTTATAGCTGCGGATATACAGTATGCCTATTCCCGGTTGTTGAGAATAGGATGAACATGCTAAGTTACGAACTTCCCTCTTGCACCCATTTCAGAAAACAGGTATTACCCTTTCTTGCAAACTGATAGAGCTTGCAAGAAAGGCAGTCAGAGCTTGCAAGAAAGGCATTTCACTTTACTTGTGCATGTACCATTAAAACTTGAAGCTTGAAACTATTTAAGCAAGCCAAAGCCGAAGATTTCAATGAATTATCCAATGCACCCTGTGTTGTGCTTACTTAACAGTGACAGCCATCACATTACCCCGGAGTGGGAGATGTACCATACTACAGACACGCCCCGTGTATGAGTCACACTTGCATATCTGGCAGTGAAGGAGGCAGTGTCATGGTGTGTTCATAACCAAGATGGAAGTGGAAATGTACCCATAGAGATAGATAAAGGACTTATCTTTGTATCTGTGCCATTGTGGCGCCCGTGACAGCAGTGGCAGCGCCATTCAGGCAATCTTCATTTTGAAGTAGTGAGTTTTCTTCTTCACGATTGGCTGATCCCTCCTGATGACCCAGTTGGACATGACTCCAACAGGGTCACCAGGAGGGACCATCCAAAGAAGTTGTAAGTTCCAACCCACCGGACACACACTGGTTGATTCAATGTTGTTTCCACATCATTTCAATGAAATTACTTTGAACCAACGTTGAATAGACGTTGAATTGACGTGTGTGCCTAGTGGGACCCAGTTTCCCATTTTAACACGGCATTTTGCCCACTAGAGGCCTCTATCATTCTCTATGGAGTTTACCACATATGACTGGGAAAACTACACTTGAACATCACTGCAACTGGTATTTACTTGTGCAAATCTCGTTTATCATTTTGAGCGTCCACTTCTCCCACATGGTGACCTCTGACGTTACCTACTAAGGAAATGGCCTCTATAACACTATTTCCAGCAGTTAAATGCAACAACAAAACCTTATTTATAAAAAGCAATGTATTAATGTGTTTTTTTAACTCTATAATTTGTTTATAAGCATGATAGCTGTACTGTTAGTTTATGGTTAACGCAGCTTGTTGGACATTAGCCAATCTGCATTTCTCAACTAGTTCAAATCAGATGAATGCATCCAACTGTTATTTAGGACTTCACAACTGGTAAATTCCCACCTCCCACACGGAGAGGAAACTTGAGAGGCCCAACATCACAACAGACAATGCCAGGAACATTGTGAATGCACAACATTGTGAATGCTCAACTTTGTGGATAGCATGTAGTACTTTCCTGCAATCAAATTAATATTTTTTATAATTTCACAATTAATAAACATGATAAAATAATATAAAACACTGAAAATCTGGTGTTACTAAGTCAAAGTTTTTGTTATATCTCAGTCTTGTGATAATATTGGGATACTAACTCAAAATGTAATTCATTCCAACTTTATATCTGACATGGTACAGGTGTCTTTTTAAGCCCATAACCATGTGTGTGAGTTGTATGCTTTTGTTTCAAAGTAGATTTGTTTAAGACTACCAATTGTTTAAGACTACCAATTGTTTAAGACTACCAATTGTTTAAGACTACCAATTGTTTAAGACTACCAATTGTTTAAGACTACCAATGGTTTAAGACTACCGATTGTTTAAGACTACCGATTGTTTAAGACTACCAATTGTTTAAGAGAGGCTACGTGAGGGTAGCATATCCTTTCGGGATATAGCTAAGCTCGTGTCATTTAGCTTGCTTCATCAGAGAAGGCTTTTGTGAAGAGCTTGACATCGGCAAGTAGCTTATATTTTGAGTCTAAACTTGTCCTGGTAAAGTTGTCTGTCTTGACTACTGTCATTACTACTATAGGCAATAGGTATAGCTGGTCCATTATTCAATATCTTTATAAGTTGGTTTCCAGCAGCAATCGTGGATAAACAGCCTTAAAATCAATCCTGAAAGAGGTATAATATTAGCTAGCTAAGGTATGTTGGTTGGAGATAAAAAGTATAGAGCTTACCATAATGTTGAGGCGACTTTACAAAGTTGCTAGCTGGCAAACATTATTTCTAGCTAGCGTTACTTGGGCATCTGTGCCCTTCTGCTGCTTTACAGGCAGAGGCCACTACGAACGGAAAATGTACCTAAACCACACATAATTGTCAGGTAAAGTACAGTGTAATATTATGTCACTCAAATTTCCAATTAAATGGGGGCCAATATATTGAGAGATGTAGTGTGTATTCCTGTGTTCTGCTGTAATGCATTGGAGCATGCTGCGGCTTGCCCCCCAGCTGGGAATGGAATGTTTCAATAGGATGTTATTGATAACAACCTATAGAAAGACACATCCTGTTTCTTTTATGTTTAATATTACTTGATATATTTTTTCATCATTCTTATCACAACATCATGGTGAGGCTCTAGCTGTCCTTGCTCAATGCATATATGCTCTCCCATACGATGTGTCACAGCAATTTTTTCTGATAGTGCTCAGAAACCGAACAGGTCTGAACCTGTCGTCCCCTGACCCAGGGGCTGGTTGTTCCAGTCTCACTAGAAACATAGCATCAGAGCTGGAGCTTAGTTACCCAGAAGACACCACAGGCAGCTCCCCTTAGCTTGGTTTTCACCTGGCTTTCCTTAACGCTTCAAACCGGTTCTGTCAGTGTCATCACCTGTCAGTGCTGTCTCCAGCTATTTGCCACCTGCCATTTATTGCTCTTCTCTTCCTCATCTGCAGTCCTTAGACTGTGAATTAGGAAAGTGGCAAAACCAAGTGTCCTTTATAACTTCATGTCAGTCTAACACACTAAGGTGCTTCTTGCCATAACCAGTTATGCACGGTCTCTCACCTGGTCTCCAGAATAGCTTTTCCTGCTTCCTGAACCAGTTGGACCGACTTTGCAATTGTTTAACGCCATAAATCGAACCATGGAAACAAAAACATTGCAAAGAGTGCTATAAAACCTTCACACGGTCCTATAGGGATCTAAGCTATTTCCTCCACCAGCATGTTCATTAAAACGCAGGTGGAGAGAGCATGTTACTTGCTGAAATCCACTGCATCCAGATGGAGAAATTGGCAAGTTGCTGATTAGAATCATAAAACATTCAGGTGTTAGAAACTGGCTGCATTTGTCTAAAGTTACTCTTTCTCCCTATGATGGGTGAGAAAACAGGGGATTGGCTGGCTGGGCTGCTGATGGGTGAGAAAACAGGGGATTGGCTGGCTGGGCTGCTGATGGGTGACAAAACAGGGAAATGGCTGGCTGGGCACTGGTTTTGAATAAGACAGCCAAGTTGGAGAACATAAAACAGATTGAAATGTGAATAGTCAGGAAATGCATGGAACATGGGTTGAGATGTGGGCTTATTCGGGGGGTTTGACTTCACAATGTCCTCACAAAACCTCTTGGTTTTGGGGAACAGTGTTATGTTAACCAGCATGATATTGGCTGAGGAGATGATATAGGCTGAGGTGATGATATTGGCTGAGGAGATGATATAGGCTGAGGAGATGATATAGGCTGAGGAGATGATATAGGCTGAGTCTCCTCAAGTCCTGTTGTGTAACCATCAAGTCCTTTAATTATTGTTCATGTCTCATAAACTTAAATTGAATCCTGCACTTTTGAAACCATTTTAAATCCAACATCGGCTTCTATCAGAACGTTTTTCAAGACTATATATATTTAAGGGATTTTGTGTTGTTTTATTTTCATGGCTGTCTGCATTGTTGTTCTGTCCTTGCCTCTGTAAAATGGAATGTTTAGCATGCGTCTACCAGGAATGTCATTCTTTGGGTTCTGAGACAGATTTGATTGCTGGTAGCTGCCGTGGGCTAGCTGCCTCTGTGCTAGCTGTCGTTGTGCTAACTGCCGCTGTGCTAGTTGCCATTGTGTTAACTGCCGCTGTGCTAGCTGCCTCTGTGCTAGCTGTCGTTGTGCTAACTGCCGCTGTGCTAGCTGCCATTGTGTTAACTGCCGCTGTGCTAGCTGCCGCTGTGTTAGCTGTCGTTGCGCTAACTGCCGCTGTGCTAGCTGCCATTGTGTTAACTGCCGCTGTGCTAGCTGCCATTGTGTTAACTGCCGCTGTGCTAGCTGCTGCTGTGCTAGCTGCGTTTCTGGCTAGGCTGGCTGCAGTCTAAACCGAAACTCTGACTAGCTCTCCTCTCCTGGGGGATGTGGTGTTGAGTCTGCCTCCGGTTACAGTTACATCCTTTTAACTGTATCTGATCTGACTGGATGGCTAGCTAGCTAGCTATAGCATATTCATTGACATTGCTATATGTCAGAGGGACCTGTTGCTAAATGCTATTTCATAGTTGGTTGGATGGGTGTTACAGGTAACCTACTATGAATGAGAATGGACCAGATTAACACCTTTCAGTTGTCTGTGAATTTATTCATGTCTTGCCAATTGCGCGATAATAGCACTGCAGAAGTGCACAGTTTCCTCTGACAACATTGCCATGGTTTAACCTCTGTCTGTCTATTGACCTTCCCTCGAGTCTATTGAAGAAGAGACTTTAATGGAAAAGCAAGATGGTGGCTCCTCTCCTGGTTTAGCAGGACAGTGAAGTGTTCAGAACCTATATCCCAGTGTTGTTTCTCAGAAAAGGAGCACAACAGAAGTGGCAGGTCAAACTGAATCGTGTTCCCTCCCTAAGCAGCACACTGTCAAGACCCCCAGTAGAGGTCAAGAAGAGCGGCCGCTTTCTTTTTTCCAAACCAGTAAACACCCTATCCATTTACGTCATCTGAGGCCCTCCTGGCAGCGAGGCATGCCCCCAACCCAGAAGAAGCATTCTCACAAGGCGATGACCTCAGACATCTAAATTCTGCCCTGACGTGAGGCCGGGGGAATTTTAACGATTGCACTGTGTGTAATACTGTCTACTCCACAGTCTCTGACTGGGGAAGCGCTGCAAGTCCAATGCCGTGGCCTCCAAAACCAGGCAAGTCATCATCATCCCTCCTGTTGGGAATTCCGTCTGGATTTTTCCACAAGGAATGTTCTTGTGGGAAATCGGTAGTGTTCCCTGATGACTACTGACCACAGATATCATGTGGCACTCGGTTTCTCCCTATGGTCAGAATGTCAGATGACCTTAAGATGAAAAATATAATTTGGAATGAAAAATCAATAAGTAGAACACCCTCAAAATGGTTGGAACATGGAGGCCATGATTCGTCTGTGTGTATTTGGCCACCACCCAGCAGAGTTCAGGGGTCAGGAGGAAGAGAGGATGAAGGGAGGAGGGTGTGTCTTGTTTTGTGGTGGAGCACGGCTGAAATATTGTTCACCTGTGTTATCTTGCTGGAGGAAGGCATGCTGCCAAGCCCTGAGCACACCTCCTCCTCCTGCAATGCACTCTGGGTAAGAAGGAAAAAACAGCAAAATAGGGCACTGGAGGGAAACACATGTCTCCTAGTGACCTTTGCACGCTGCGCTAGGAATGAGCGATGGGTTCATTGCATGCAGTAGAAGTCGGTAGAAGGACAGAGTATTATATGCAGCAGTTGGTAGATGAGTATGCTAGTTAGGCTGAACTTGAGTTTCATAGACAAGAGAGGAGTGGAAAGGAAAGCAGCATGTGATGACTAAGAGGGCCTGGTGTTTCCCTGTCATTCTCTTGCTGAGATGTCAGGAATGTTGTCTGTCATGGCCAAACAGTATGTTAGCAATTTAGGATTACCTCAATGTGAAAGGTTGGAGAGAGTGAGAGAGGGAGGGAGATAGACAGGGAGCGAGATAGAGATGGAGGGAGAGGGGGAGACAGAGGGAGATAGATCGATAGAAAGACACGAGGGAGAGAGAGAAAGAGGGTGGGAGATAGATAGATAGCCGGAGGGAGGGAGGGAGGGAGGGAGGGAGGGAGGGAGGGAGGGAGGGAGGGAGGGAGGGAGGGAGGGAGGGAGTAGATATATATCGTTACAACACTGTATATATACATAATATGACATTTGTAATGTCTTTATTATTTTGGAAGTTCTGTGAGTGTAATGTTTACTGTTCATTTTTATTGTTTATTTCACTTTTGTATATTATCTACCTCACTTGCTTTGGCAATGTTAACATATGTTTCCCATGCCAATAAAGCATGCAGACAGACAGACAGACGGACAGACGGACGGAGGGAGGGAGGGAGGGAGGGAGGGAGGGAGGGAGGGAGGGAGGGAGGGAGGGAGGGAGGGAGGGAGGGGAGATAAATAGATAGACAGAGGGAGGGAGGGAGTTAACTCTGCTCCCCATCTCAGTGTGTAAGTGGAAAATTCCAGTGGACATGCAGTAAAAGAGGATAGTCATGACAGGGAAGAGGTTAATCACGGCAGAGTCAGCCTGCGGGGCTCTGCAAACTGAGTGTTGAGCAACCTGAGGGAGGGAGGGAGGGAGGGAGGGAGGGAGGGAGAGAGAGAGAGAGAGAGAGAGAGAGAGATGGAAACAGGGTGAAGTAGATGCCGATTGATTGAGATAGAGGTAAGATGGCAAGCGAGGGAGATGTACAGAAAGTTATTGTGTGAGCATACACTTGTGTATGTGTTAGTTGTCCTTGTTCGTAACTTGGACTGTGAGTGTGTGTGTGTGTGTGCACTCGTGTGTGTGCACTCGTGTGTGTGCACTCGTGTGTGTGTGTGTGTGTGTGTGTGTTTGTGTGTGCCAACCTGTCCACCACCTGACTTGAGGCCTTGAAGGGAGACCCCGTCTCTTCCGCCTAGCTGAACCTTCTGTCTAGTCTGAACAGGCCTAGCCAGTCTGCCTCTCTAAATCAATCTTCTACTTTGCAAAAGTCTTGTGTAAAAGACTTGGTAATTCCATGGCTCACAACCCCAGTCAGTTACTTACAACCTTACAACCTTTAATGAAGACACAGAACAGTTTTCTTAAAACTGCCTTTGTAAATTAAGCTCATTTCCAGTTATTTTTATGTTGAAAATGTGTATTCGGTACAGAGGGAACAGATTCTAGAAGCCATTTGTTTGATAGTTAGTTCCACTGCTCCCTCAGTCCAGAAGATTGATAGTAGCAGTTGGGCTGAAGAGGGTAGGGGTCGGGGGCCAGGAGTGTGGGGGGTTGTGATTGTTCTCTCCCACCTCCTGACTGCGACAGTCAGTGGCAGGTGTTACTGTCCGTTGGGTAAGGGGTCACACACAGGGGTTATTTTGGGAAGGGAGGGGTGTGTGTGTGTGTGTGTGTGTGTGTGGGGGGGGGGGGCAGCCCTGATGCCAGGTGGCAGTTGTTGGTAAAGACAGTTATGGCTTTGTGTATCCTCCTAGAGTTACAGCCTCAGCTGCCCACCTACCCCCCGCCCCAACTCTTCACCCTCCACCCTAACCCCCAACCCCTCACCCTCCACCCCCAACCTCCCCCCCAGCTGCCCACCTACCCCCCAACTCCTCACTCTCCACCCTCCCCACAAACCCTCACCCTCCACCCCAAACACTCACCCTCCACTCCCAATTTCCCCCTAACCCCTCCCCCCAACCACTCACCCTCCACCCAAACACCTCCCCCCCAACCCCTCACCCTCCACCCCAACCACTCACCCTTCCGCCCACCCTAGCCCTCACCCCCCCTCCTCAACCCCGAAACCCTCCACCCCAACCCCTCACCCTCCACCCCTACCCCTCACTCCCTATCATATTGTCCCAAGATGGCATAGCAGTCAGACGTCCTTTGTCCTCGTCTTGTCGTGTCCCGTGTATATATATATCTTTTCTTCGCATATCTTTTTTATTTTTTATTTTTTTAAATCTCAACTTCAAAAGACTCTCCTGCAACCCGCCTCACCAATTAAAAAAAAAAAAGTATTATTCACCTCAAATCTGAAATCCACAATGGAAGCTAGCCAGTTTACTGGCTAAGGTTAGTATTCAGCTAACCACGGTTGGTGGTCATCAACTATCCTTTAGCTCGTAAAACTATTGCCAGTTTTGTACAACACGACTCAGACAAGGGCATACCGGACCTATTTTCTCTCCATATCCCCGGATTTCTACCCCAAGCTCTGGACATTTACACCTGGATCTTGCAGCTAGCTAGCTGCTATCCGAGTGACAATTGCTTACGCCGGTCCCGGAGCAAACATCAATTATTCCGGAGCTAGCCAGCTGAAGAGTTCCATCAGCCACTCCTGGGCTACAATCACCTATCCGGACCCGTTTTACTGCCGATGCAGAGCCCAGCCGGGCCTTCACGACTGGACTACCAACGTTGTCTGCCCGAGGGAGTTACCCAACTGGCCCCTCCGTCGCGACGTAACCTGAACGCCCATCTGCGGCCCGCTAATCGTTAGCTGTCTTATCGGCTGCTATCTGAATAGGTCTATCGTACAATTTTCTTGGGTTACTATAACTATATATATTTTGCCAATTGGATTGGTCCCCTCTACCACACCAAACCCCACTAATCTACCGACGGAAACGCACGAGATGGCTAAAAACAGACCTCTATCCTCTGCCAGCTTGCTACCCATGGCCCGGCTAGCTGTATGAATCGCCAAGGCCCCAACCAACCTCACTACTCACTCGACCCTTATGATCACTCGGCTAAGCATGCCTCTCCTTAATGTCAATATGCCTTGTCCATTGCTGTTCTGGTTAATCTTTATTGGCTTATTTCACTGTAGAGCCTCTAGCCCTGCTCATTATACCTTATCCAATCTCTCAGTTCCACCACCCACACATGCGATGACATCACCTGGTTTCAATTATATTTCTAGAGACAAAATCTCTCTCATCATCACTCAATGCCTAGGGTTACCTCCACTGTATTCACTTCCTACCATACCTTTGTCTGTACATTATACCTTGAAGCTATTTTATCGCCCCCAGAAACATCCTTTTACTCTCTGTTCCGGACGTCCTAGACGACCAATTCTCATAGCTTTTAGCCGTACCCTTATCCTACTCCTCCTCTGTTCCTCTGGTGATGTAGAGGTGAATCCAGACCCTGCAGTGCCTAGCTCCACTCCTATTCCCCAGGCGCCCTCTTTTGATGACTTCTGTAACCGTAATAGCCTTGGTTTTATGCATGTTAACATCAGAAGCCTCCTCCCTAAGTTTGTTTTATTCACTGCTTTAGCACACTCTGCCAACCCGGATGTCCTAGCCGTGTCTGAATTCTGGCTTAGGAAGACCACCAAAATCTCCATCCCTAACTACAACATTTTCAGACAAGATAGAACGGCCAAAGGGGGCGGTGTTGCAATCTACTGCAGAGATAGCCTCTTGCTGCTGGTGAGTCTCTGATCCACCTCTACGCAGACGACACCATTCTGTATACTTCTGGCCCTTCTTTGGACACTGTGTTAACAACCCTCCAGACGAGCTTCAATGCCATACAACTCTCCTTCCGTGACCTCCAACTGCTCTTAAATACAAGTAAAACTAAATGCATGCTCTTCATCCGATCGCTGCCTGCACCTGCCCGCCCGTCCAGCATCACTACTCTGGACGGTTCTGTCTTAGAATATGTGGACAACTACAAATACCTAGGTGTCTAGTTAGACTGTAAACTCTCCTTCCAGACTCACATCAAACATCTCCAATCCAAAGTTAAATCTAGAATTGGCTTCCTATTTCGCAACAAAGCATCCTTCACTCATGCTGCCAAACATACCCTCGTAAAATTGACCATCCTACCGATCCTCGACTTTGGCGATGTCATTTACAAAATAGCCTCCAATACCCTTCTCAATAAATTGGATGCAGTCTATCACAGTGCCATCCATTTTGTCACCAAAGCCCAATATACTACCCACCACTGCGACCTATACGCTCTCGTTGGCTGGCCCTCACTTCATACTCGTCGCCAAACCCATTGTATTTACTTTGCCACCATGGCCTTTTTTTGCCTTTACCTCCCTTATCTCACCTCATTTGCTCACATCGTATATAGACTTATTTTTCTACTGTATTATTGACTGTATGTTTGTTTTACTCCATGTGTAACTCTGTGTTGTTGAATGTGTCAAACTGCTTTGCTTTATCTTGGCCAGGTCGCAATTTTAAATGAGAACTTGTTCTCAACTTGCCTACCTGGTTAAATAAAGGTTCAATATATATACACTGCTCAAAAAAATAAAGGGAACAGTAAAATAACACATCCTAGATCTGAATGTATGAAACATTCTTATTAAATACTTTTTTCTTTACATAGTTGAATGTGCTGACAACAAAATCATACAAAAAGTATCAATGGAAATCAAATTTATCAACCCATGGAGGTCTGGATTTGGAGTCCCTCAAAATTAAAGTGGAAAACCACACTACAGGCTGATCCAACTTTGATGTAATGTCCTTAAAACAAGTCAAAATGAGGCTCAGTAGTGTGTGTGGCCTCCACATACCTGTATGACCTCCCTACATCGCCTGAGCATGCTCCTGATGAGGTGGTGGATGGTCTCCTGAGGGATCTCCTCCCAGACCTGGACTAAAGCATCCGCCAACTCCTGGACAGTGTGTTGGTGGATGGAGCGAGACATGATGTCCCAGATGTGCTCAATTGGATTCAGGTCTGGGGAACGGGTGGGCCAGTCCATAGCATCAATGCCTTCCTCTTGCAGGAACTGCTGACACACTCCAGCCACATGAGGTTTAGCATTGTCTTGCATTAGGAGGAACCCAGGGCCAACCGCACCAGCATATGGTCACACAAGGGGTCTGAGAATCTCATCTCGGTACCTAATGGCAGTCAGGCTACCTCTAGCGAGCACATGGAGGGCTGTGCGGCCCCCCAAAGAAATGCCACCCCACACCATGACTGACCTACCGCCAAACCGGTCATGCTGGAGGATGTTGGAGGCAGCAGAACGTTCTCCAAGGCCTCTCCAGACTCTATCACGTCTGTCACGTGCCTAGTGTGAACCTGCTTTCATCTGTGAAGAGCAGAGGGCGCCAGTGGCGAATTTGCCAATCTTGGTGTTCTCTGGCAAATCTGGGACACCATGTCTCACCATGTCTCGCATACCACCCTCATGGAGTCTGTTTCTGACCGTTTGAGCAGACACATGCACATTTGTGGCCTGCTGGAGGTCATTTTGCAGGGCTCTGGCAGTGCTCCTCCTGCTCCTCCTTGCACAAAGGCGGAGGTAGCGGTCCTGCTGCTGGTTTGTTGCCCTCCTACGGCCTCCTCCATGTCTCCTGATGTACTGGCCTGTCTCCTGGTCTCCATGCTCTGGACACTACGTTGACAGACACAGCAAACCTTCTTGCCACATTGATGTTCCATCCTGGATGAGCTGCACTACCTGAGCCATTTGTGTGGGTTGTAGACTCCGTCTCATGCTACCACTAGAGTGAAAGCACCGCCAGCATTCAAAAGTGACCAAAACATCAGCCAGGAAGCATAGGAACTGAGAAGTGGTCTGTGGTTACCACCTGCAGAACCACTCCTTTATTGGGGGTGTCTTGCTAATTGCCTATAATTTCCACCTGTTGTCTATTCCATTTGCACAACAGCATGTGAAATTTATTGTCAATCAGTGTAGCTTCCTAAGTGGACAGTTTGATTTCACAGAAGTGTGATTGATTGACTTGTGTTACATTGTGTTGTTTAAGTGTTCCCTTTATTTTTTTGAGCAGTGTTTATTTTTTTAATCCTCCCTCCTCAACCCCTGACCCTTGACCCCATACCGCTCACCCCCAACCCCTCACCCCACCCTCAACCTCCACCCCAGCCAGTTAACCCTTGCTTAGCACTGTGTGCATGTGTGTGTCCGCAGTCCGCACCGGCTGCGCTAGTAGGGACCTGGCCAATCAGACTGGCTAGCACAGATGTGACAGAAGGGGAGGAATGCTAGGAATGTGGAGGCGCTGGGGCGGGTGTGTCCCTCCTAATCCAGGGGGAGGGGCCGCTGGCTGACTGACTGGCTGCTTCAGTTCAGTATCGGCTGGCCAAGCAGCTCATCTCAGTAGAGAGAGAGAAAGAGACAGAGCGATAGGGGAGAGAGAGAGAGAGAGAGAGAGAGATAGATGAGGGAGAGAGAGATAGACAGGGGAAGTGAGAGAACAAAAGGAGAGAGAGAGAGAGAGGGCTCAAGTCCTGCCAGCACTCATCTCCTAACATGTAGTACTTTTATGTTAATTACACCAAGCAGAGCAGAGCCTAAAGCAGGCCAAGGACCAAGGAAAAATGCAAATTGTCAGCTTTTCTCCTGTCATTGTGTCTGAGGTGCTGTCTGAAGTCAGTTGGCTTGGCCTGTCACAGGGCTTTTTTCAACATGGGTTTGCAATAATGTAAAGCTTTGGCTATCCTTTGTTCGTAACTTGGACTGTGTGTGTGTGTGTTTGTGTGTGTGTGTGTGTGTGTGTGTGTTTTGTTTTACTATCCTTGTGGAGACCAGAAATCCAAAACAAGGAACATTCGGACAAGTGTGGGCATTTCGCTGGTCCTCACAAGGAAAAAGGCCATTTCAGGCTTAGGGGATAGGTTTAGGGTTAGGGTTACAATTAGGATTAGGAGTTAGGGGTTTAGGTTAGGGGTTAGGGATAAAATGATTTTGAATGGGAATAAGCATGACCTGTTTCAGGAAACTAGGCGTATGCCGCGGGTCACTACTTCACACGAGAGCAGTTTGAAAGTCATATTTTTTTATTTTGATAAAAATGTGTTTTTTTGGCAGAACATGTGAACTTTCATGTTCCTTTCGGGCTCCCGAGTGGCACAGCGGTTAAGGCACTGCATCACAGTGCAGGAGGTGTTGCTACTGACCCTGGTTTGATCCTGGGCTGTATCACATCTGGCTGTAATCAGGAGTCTCATAGTGTGGTGCACAATTGGCCCAGTGTTGTTCGGGTTAGGGGAGGGTTTGGCTGGGGTTGGCCGTCATTGTGAATAACAAACTTGTATGTCATCTGTAAATACGAATATAATTATGTCTATTTGAGCTGGTTAGCATGTGTAGGTAATCCTGTCTAACGCTGCTTTAAAAATATATATATATTGCTTAGTAGAACTGCATAAGTGTTGCTCTCCACTTTCTGGAGGACCGAGTTTTGAAATCAGTGGAATTCGAGTATGATAGCTAAGGAGATGGAGAAAACACCTGTCTCCGGATTACATCTTCAAACTAAGGGCAACCATAGCATCCGTGACAGGGAGAAGCGTCCAACCATGAATACGAGTAAGATAGTCTAGCTAGCTACATTTTTTTTAGGTATTACACATTTCTAATTTTGACAAAGTGCTTTTCATTTCAAGTTAAAGTGTACTGTTAGGTAGCTAGCTAACGTTAGCTGGCTGGCTCGCTAGCAAACGTTACGTGTATGAAGTTATTATTCATATCTCAGAACCATTTGCTTGTTATAGCCTATTGTTAGCTAGCTAACATTGAACCTGGTTGGTTAGCTACCTGCAGATTCATACAGGGTAGTAACGTCATGAGTTGTGATTATGGTTAATTGTTTAGCTAGCTAGCTACATGTCTTAACAAAAGACTCCACTAGGCAAGTGTCCATTTTAATAGAATGTCACTGCGACAACTGTTATCCAGATTTTTTTGACTGCTGTTTTTAGGACAGAACGCTCGGATCAACCCTTAAAGAGATTGGTGGAGCTAAAGCTTAGCAGCATTCCTCCCTGCATACCACTGCTGGTTTGCTTCTGAAGCTAAGCAGGGTTGGTCCTGGTCAGTCCCTGGATAGATGCTGCTAGAAGTGGTGTTGGAGGGCCAGTAGGAGGCACTCTTTCCTCTGGTCTAAAAAAAAATATCACAATGCCCCAGGGCAGTGATTGGGGACACTGCCCTGTGTAGGGTTCCGTCTTTCGGATGGGACGTTAAATGGGTGTCCTGACTCTCTGAGATCATTAAAGATCCCATGGCACTTATCGTAAGAGTAGGGGTGTTAACCCCGGTGTCCTGGCTAAATTCCCAATATGGCCCTCAAACCATCACGGTCACCTAATAATCCCCAGTTTACAATTGGCTCATTCATCCCCCTCCTCTCCCCTGTAACTATTCCCCAGGTCATTGCTGCAAATGAGAACGTGTTCTCAGTCAACTTACCTGGTAAAATAATGGATAAATAAAAAATAAATAAAAAAGAGTGTGTGAACGATGCTGAATGTGTGTAGACAAATAAAAGCTCTCCAGTAGGTCTAGCAAAACATTCAAAGGCCATTTTCTTTAAAGTGTGGTTACAAGTTTATCAACTTTCAAAGCAGAATTACTTTCCCATTGTTCCTCAAATGCAGTGTATGATATACAATTTAGTAGCTCTGTGTCTCTGCTTTTATCAAAAGTTTAAATTATAAAAAAAAAAATTCAAATGTTGCTACATGAGATCGAATCAAGGCAGTCAGTCACAAATTGTTTGGTGCCCACAAGGATAGTAAAACAAACGTGTGTGTATGTGTTTTAGAGTGAGTGCCATGAGTGGGTGGCTGGTTTGTGGGGGAGTTTAGGTCATTATTCATGATACCGTTTTCTCTCTTTCTCCCTTTCTTTCGCTCTCTTTTTCTCCCTCTATTTATTTATCTCCTTCTTTCACATAAACACAGATATATACTGATGCACATTCACACCGATCCTCTTTGGGGAACTTCCTATCATTTCTCTTACTAGTCAGCAAATGTTAAAATTAGATTTTTGAGATGCAGACCTCCCTACCTAGTACAAAGAAACACAAACTGTACCTGAAAAATCCAACAAACTTGACCTAACAACCCTGGAAAATACTAATCACTTTGAGCATTGATAGATTCCACTGTTCGGTTGCTCTCGTTTGAAAAATGTTCAGATAAGTTGCATTCAGAGAAAAGTAACCCCTTTAAAGCCCCTGTCATCTGTCTGAGATAAAGCCATTAAAGCCAAGAATAGAAGGCCCTTCTCTTCCCGACCTGTTTGTGCAGAATGTCAAGTGTAGATGTTACATAATGAACAACATGTTCCTTCTATTTTTTTTAAAGTACTGTGTCTGTAATTATGTGACGCATGAGCTAAAAGTCAGGAGGTGTCAGACTAGCTAATGAAATCAAAGCTCCTGAACTAGCCAGTTGTCGTTGTTTTATACGCCTGTTGAAAACATTTTGGAAGTGGTGTCCCAGGGTCAGTGATATAAAGAAATGTTCGCCTACTGACTGAGAGGTTGAGTAATGTGTGTGTTCCAAAGAAGAACCTTTTGGGAGGTCGACGGTGTGCGGCACCTAGCATTCTGTTGAGATCCTGTAGCTATTTACCAGCAGACCTTTAGCTCCACCTTGTGTTTGTTTTGGATAATCATGTTAACGTAGAAGTAGCCCACAGACACAGATCTAGAATCAGCCTTTTCTTTCCAAATATGAACAATCTTTTGGGTGAAAAATGCTTAACTGACCATAGTTCAGAGCCTACTCTTTTACCGTCTGTGTACCAGCTATAGAAAAGCTGTATGGTTGCTAAATGTGTCAATGAGATTTGTTTCCAGGTTGTATTCTTCATGGTGTTGTTCACCTCTCTGTTACAGGTCGTAATGAGTTGATAGCTAGATACATCAAGCTGAGGACAGGCAAAACCCGCACCAGAAAACAGGTAACAATACTTTTTTATTTTACAGCAATGGGTTGATAAAAATGTTTTACCACTCAGACTTTATAATGACTTGATTTTACATTACATTTACATTGAAGTAATTTAGCAGACACTCATATCCTGAACGATTTTACCTACATTTATTATTAGAAGTCAAATTAAATCAAATGTTTTTTGTCACTTACACGTGTTTAGCAGATGTTATAGCGAAATGCTTGTGCTTCTTGTTCCGACAGTGCAGTAATATCTAACAAGTAACATCTCTGCCAATTTCACAACAAATACCTAATACACACAAATCTAAGTAAAGGAATGGAATTAAGAATATATTAACATATGGGCGGACAATGTCAGAGCGGCATAGACTGAGATACTGTAGATAGTATAGAATACAGTATATACATATGAGATAAGTAATGCAAGATATGTAAACATTATTAAAGTGACATTATTTAAAGTGGCGAGTGTTCCATTTATTAAAGTGGCAAATTATTTCAAGTCTGTGTATGTAGGCTGCAGCCTCTCTGTGCTAGTGACGGCTGTTTAACAGTCTGATGGCATTGAGATAGAAAAGTCTACAAGACGTATTAGATATCCTATATGGAACATTTGGAACATGGAAACTACAGTTGAAGTCGGAAGTTTACATACACTTAGGTTGGAGTCATTAAAACTTGTTTTTCAACCACTCCAAAAATGTCATGTTAACAAACTATAGTTTTGGCAAATCGGTTAGGACATCTACTTTGTGCATGGCACAAGTAATTTTTGCAACAATTGTTTACAGACAGATTATTTCACTTATAATTCACTGTATCACAATTTCAGCTGGTCAGAAGTTTACATACACTAAGTTGACTGTGCCTTTAAACAGTTTGGAAAATTCCAGAAAATGATGTCATGGCTTTAGAAGCTTCTGATAGGCTAATCATTTGAGTAAATTGGAGGTGTACCTGTGGATATATTTCAAGGCTTACCTTCAAACTTAGTGCCTCTTTGCTTGACATCATGGGAAAATCAAAATAAATTGACCTCAGATTGACCAAGACCTCAGAAAAACATTGTAGACCTCCACAAGTCTGGTTCATCCATGGGAGCAATTTCCAAACACCTGAAGTTATCACATTAATCTGTACAAACAATAGTGCGCAAGTATAAACACCATGGGACCACGCTGCCGTCATACTGCTCAGGAAGGAAATGCGTTCTGTTTCCTGGAGATGAATGTACTATGGTGCAAAAAGTGCAATTCAATCCCAGAACAACAGCAACACAAGGACCTTGTGAAGATGCTGGAGGAAACAGGTACAAACGTATCTATATCCACAGTAAAACAAGTCCTATATCGGCATAACCTGAAAGGCCGCTCAACAAGGAAGAAGCCACTGCTCCAAAACCGCCATAAAAAAGCCAGGCTACGGTTTGCAACTGCACATGGGGACAAAAGATCATACTTTTTGTAAAATGTCCTCTGGTCTGATGAAAGAAAAATAGACCTGTTTGGCCATAATGACCATTGTTATGTTTGGAGGAAAAATGGGGACGCTTGCAAGCCGAAGAACACTATCCCAACCATGAAGCACGGGGGTGGCAGCATCATGTTGTGGGGGTGCTTTGCTGCAGGAGGGACTGGTGCGCTTCACAACATAGATAGCATCATGAGGATGGAAAATGATGTGGATATATAGAAGCAACATCTCAAGACATCAGTCAGGAAGTTAAAGCTTGGTCGCAAATGGATCTTCCAAATGGACAATGACCCCAAGCATACTTCCAAAGTTGTGGCAAAATGGCTTAAGGACAACAAAGTCCAGGTATTGGAGTGGCCATCACAAAGCCCTGACCTCAATCCTATAGAAAATTTGTGGGCAGAACTAAAAAAGCAAACTCTCCCAACTTATTGTGGAAGGCTACCCGAAACGTTTGACCCAAGTTAAACAATTTAAAGGCCATGCTACCAAATACTTTTTGAGTGAATGTAAACTTCTGACCCATTGGGAATGTAATGAAAGAAATAAAAGCTGAAATAAATCATTTTCTCTTTCATTTTCTCTACTATTATTCTGACATCTCACACTCTTAAAATAAAGTGGTGATGCTAACTGACCTAAGACAGATAATTTTTACTCTGATTAAATGTCAGGAATTGTTAAAAACTGAGTTTAAATGTATTTGGCTAAGGTGTATGTAAACTTCTGACTTCAACTGTAGGTGTATTGCAGTAACAGCTCAGCAAATTGTGTCAGTATTCTGTTAATTTGTAGAAATTACATTTGTCTGTCTTTTCTATTTGTACTGAAGACAAGTAACACCATCCAACTCAAATCAAAGATACAAAAAAATACAAATAATGTAGTGGTGTGTGAATCGCCTTCATTTAATGTTCGAGTAGCTGTATAATATTGTGTGTGTTTGTGTTTGTGTTTGGTGTGGGCGTGCATGTGTGTGTGTGTGCTTGTATCCATGTGTTTGTCCGTGTGTGTGTTTGGTATTTGTGTGCTTGTATCCATGTGTATGTCCGTGTGTGTGTGTGTGTGTGCTTGTATCCATGTGTGTGTGTGTGCTTGTATCCATGTGTATGTCCGTGTGTGTGTGTGTGTGTGCTTGTATCCATGTCCGTGTGTGTGTGTGTGCTTGTATTCATGTGTATGTCCGTGTGTGTGTTTGGTGAGTGTGTGTTTGTATCCATGTGTATGTCCATGTGTGTGTGTGTACTCTATGATTTTATAACTGTCTCGCACCCCTTTAGGTATCTAGTCACATACAGGTGTTAGCACGGAAGAAAGTTCGAGAATACCAAGCAGGTATCAAGGTAGGTGCTACTGAACAGGCCTCCTGCCAACTGTGACTGGGCTTCTCTTTCCTCCTTGGTTACGGCCTCTCTTGTCGTCTCTCTCTCGGTCTCCCTTTTTCTTCTTCTCTTGGCTCTTCTCCTCTTGGCTCTTCTTCTCTGCAGGTTTCTAGCCATTTGCAGGTTCTCGCCCGGAGAAAATCTCGCGAGATCCAGTCAAAGCTGAAGGTATGCGCTTCTCTGCGGGCTGGGCGGGGCTGGTCAAGGCTTGGCTTTGCGCTAACCAATTAGTACTTTAGTTCTTCTTACAGCCGTAGATGGATAGGTTCTCCGTGACTAGAAAATACCAACCCTGGTAAATAGTACTGTAGGAGACCCCCAGTCTGCATAGGGGTGTATTGGCTTGAGGTCACTGTGTGACTCATCATGTAGGCTAACGTGTCTGGGAGAGACTAGAGCAACAAGTTATAGCTAGTAGCTACCATGCATGCACGGCACAGGGCGCAACAGGCAAAAAAATATGGTCATCTGTTGACCACTGAAATACATCTCAATGCTTAATACAGTACTGTACAAAGCTGTAAAGAAATTACATTATAGGAGCTGTCTTTATTATACTGCTTATCCTGTATATAGTAACTCAGCCTGTGGTGTAGCCTAGAGGAATGCTGTGAGCAGTATGATCTGTCTGTGGTGAACGGTGTTGCTGCATGATGGCCTTGTCGCTACAGCTGCACGCCTGTCCCTACTGTACCTATGCCAGCCATGCTTCTGCCTATAGGCTTTCCTCAAATCTTCCTCTGCCTTCAACCCTTCTCTCCGCTCTGACCCCAATCTCCATTGGATGTCTCTGAATGTTCTTCTGTATGAGAGTTAACTACTACAATCGTATGCAAATACCTACATGTTAGAATTAAACCATCATACTCTATACACTACTATAGCAGTATGCTTAGAACAAGTGTCCTACAGTACCTGTATACTTCTGCTATACTATACTACAGAATATATATACATATACAGTGCATTCTGAAAGTATTCAGACCCTTTGACCTTTTCCACATCACGCTACATACAGCCTTATTCTAAAATGGATTAAATTAGCATTTTCCGCATCAGTCTACATACAATACCCCATAATGACAAAGCTAAAACAGGTTAAACATTTTTTTTTAAACAGAAATACCTAAGTATTCAGACCCTTTGCTATGAGACGAGAAATTGAGGTCAGGTGCATCCTGTTTCCATTGATCATCATCCTTAGCTGGTATAGATCATCCTTGAGAAGTTTCTACAACTTGATTGGAGTCCACCTGTGGTAAATACAATTAATTGTACGTGAATTATATAGACACACCTGTTTATAGAAAGACCCACAGTTGACATGTCAGAGCAAAAACCAAGCCATGAGGTCGAAGGAATTGTCCATAGAGCTCCGAGACAGGATTGTGTCAATGCAAAAAATGTCTGCAGCATTGAAGGTCCCCAAGAACAGAGTGGCCTCCATCAATTTTAAATGGAAGAAGTTTGGAATCACCAAGACTATTCCTAAAGCTGGCCGCCAGGCCAAACTGGGCAATCGGGGGAGAAAGGCCTTGGTCAGGGAGGTGACCAAGAACCCGATGGTCACTCTGACAGAGCTCCAGAGTTCCTCTGTGGAGATGGGAGAAACTTAAAGGACTGTCAGACAATGAGAAACAAGATCCTCTGGTCTGATGAGACCAAGATTGAACTCTTTGGCCTGAATGCCAAGCGTCACGTCTGGAGGAAACCTGCCACCATCCCTACAGTGAAGCATGGGGGTGGCAGCATCATGCTGTGGGGATGTTTTTCAGTGGAGTCTAGTCAGGATAGAGGGGAAAGATGAACAGAGCAAAGTGCAGAGAGATCCTTGATGAAAACCTGCTCCAGAGCGCTCAGGATCTCAGACTGGGGCGATGGTTCTCCTTCCAACAGGACAATGACACACAGCCAAGACAACATTTTCTATAAACCTGTTTTTGCTTTGTCATTATAGGGTATTGTGTGTAGATTGATGAGGGGGAAAAACAATTTAATACATTTTAAATTAAGACTGTAACGAAAGAAATCAAGGGGTCTGAATAGTTTCCTGAATGCATATATATATATGTATATATATATATATATATATATATATATATATATATATATATATATATATATATATATATATACAGTGGGGCAAAAAAGTATTTAGTCAGCCACCAATTGTGCAAGTTCTCCCACTTAAAAAGATGAGAGAGGCCTGTAATTTTCATCATAGGTACACTTCAACTATGACAGACAAAATGAGAAGAAAAATCCAGAAAATCACATTGTAGGATTTTTATTTATTTATTTGCAAATTATGGTGGAAAATAAGTATTTGGTCACCTACAAACAAGCAAGATTTCTGGCTCTCACAAGCCCCTCTGTCCTCCACTCGTTACCTGTATTAATGGCACCTGTTTGAACTTGTTATCAGTATAAAAGACACCTGTCCACAACCTCAAACAGTCACACTCCAAACTCCACTATGGCCAAGACCAAAGAGCTGTCAAAGGGTACCAGAAACAAAATTGTAGATCTGCACCAGGCTGGGAAGACTGAATCTGCAATAGGTAAGCAGCTTGGTTTGAAAAAATCAACTGTGGGAGCAATTATTAGGAAATGGAAGACATACATGACCACTGATAATCTCCCTCGATCTGGGGCTGCACGCAAGATCTCACCCCGTGGGGTCAAAATGATCAAAAGAACGGTGAGCAAAAATCCCAGAACCACACGGGGGGACCTAGTGAATGGCCTGCAGAGAGCTGGGACCAAAGTAACAAAGCCTACCATCAGTAACACACTACGCCGCCAGGGACTCAAATCCTGCAGTGCCAGACATCTCCCCCTGCTTAAGACAGTACATGTCCAGGCCCATCTGAAGTTTGCTTAAGAGCATTTGGCTGATCCAGAAGAAGATTGGGAGAATGTCATATGGTCAGATGAAACCAAAATATAACTTTTTGGTAAAAACTCAACTCGTTGTGTTTGGAGGACAAAGAATGCTGAGTTGCATCCAAAGAACACCATACCATACCTACTGTGAAGCATGGGGTGGAAACATCATGCTTTGGGGCTGTTTTTCTGCAAAGGGACCAGGACGACTGATCCGTGTAAAGGAAAGAATGAATGGGGCCATGTATCGTGAGATTTTGAGTGAAAACCTCCTTCCATCAGCAAGGGCATTGAAGATGAAACGTGGCTGGGTCTTTCAGCATGACAATGAAAAACACCGCCCGGGCAACGAAGGAGTGGCTTCGTAAGAACCATTTCAAGGTCCTGGAGTGGCCTAGCCAGTCTCCAGATCTCAACCCCATAGAAAATCTTTGGAGGGAGTTGAAAGTCCGTGTTGCCCAGCAACAGCCCCAAAACATCACTGCTCTAGAGGAGATCTGCATGGAGGAATGGGCCAAAATACTAGCAACAGTGTGTGAAACCCTTGTGAAGACTTACAGAAAACATTTGACCTCTGTCATTGCCAACGAAGGGTATATAACAAAGTATTGAGATAAACTTTTGTTATTGACCAAATACTTATTTTCCACCATAATTTGCAAATAAATTCATTAAAAATCATATAATGTGATTTTCTCACTTTGTCTGTCATAGTTGAAGTGTACCGATGATGAAATTTACAGGCCTCTCTCATCTTTTTAAGCAGGAGAACTTGCACAATTGGTGGCTGACTAAATACTTTTTTGCCCCAAATATATATATATATATATATATATATATATATATGGTCATTGCTTAGGGTCATTGTCCTATATATATTATATATATTTATATGAATATATAATGTACAGTGCCTTGCGAAAGTATTCGGCCCCCTTGAACTTTACGACCTTTTGCCACATTTCAGGCTTCAAACATAAAGATATAAAACTGTATTTTTTGGTGAAGAATCAACAACAAGTGGGACACAATATTGAAGTGGAACGACATTTATTGGATATTTCAAACTTTTTTAACAAATCAAAAACTGAAAAATTGGGCGTGCAAAACGATTCAGCCCCTTTACTTTCAGTGCAGCAAACTCTCTCCAGAAGGTCAGTGAGGATCTCTGAATGATCCAATGTTGACCTAAATGACTAATGATGATAAATACAATCCACCTGTGTGTAATCAAGTCTCCATATAAATGCACCTGCACTGTGATAGTCTCAGAGGTCAGTTAAAAGCGCAGAGAGCATCATGAAGAACAAGGAACACACCAGGCAGGTCTGAGATACTGTTGTGAAGACGTTTAAAGCCGGATTTGGATACAAAAAGATTTCCCAAGCTTTAAACATCCCAAGGAGCACTGTGCAAGCGATAATATTGAAATGGAAGGAGTATCAGACCACTGCAAATCTACCAAGACCTGGCCGTCCCTCTAAACTTTCAGCTCATACAAGGAGAAGACTGATCAGAGATGCAGCCAAGAGGCCCATGATCACTCCCATGATCACTCTGCAGAGATCTACAGCTGAGGTGGGAGACTCTGTCCATAGGACAACAATCAGTCGTATATTGCACAAATCTGGCCTTTATGGAAGAGTGACAAGAAGAAAGCCATTTCTTAAAGATATCCATAAAAAGTGTTGTTTAAAGTTTGCCACAAGCCACCTGGGAGACACACCAAACATGTGGAAGAAGGTGCTCTGGTCAGATGAAACCAAAATTGAACTTTTTGGCAACAATGCATAACGTTATGTTTGGCGTAAAAGCAACACAGCTCATCACCCTGAACACACCATCCCCACTGTCAAACATGGTGGTGGTAGCATCATGGTTTGGGCCTGCTTTTCTTCAGCAGGGACAGGGAAGATGGTTAAAATTGATGGGAAGATGGATGGAGCCAAATACAGGACCATTTTGGAAGAAAACCTGATGGAGTCTGCAAAAGACCTGAGACTGGGACGGAGATTTGTCTTCCAACAAGACAATGATCCAAAACATAAAGCAAAATCTACAATGGAATGGTTCAAAAATAAACATATCCAGGTGTTAGAATGGCCAAGTCAAAGTCCAGACCTGAATCCAATCGAGAATCTGTGGAAAGAACTGAAAACTGCTGTTCACAAATGCTCTCCATCCAACCTCACTGAGCTCGAGCTGTTTTGCAAGGAGTTATGGGAAAGCATTTCAGTCTCTCGATGTGCAAAACTGATAGAGACATACCCCAAGCGACTTACAGCTGTAATCGCAGCAAAAGGTGGCGCTACAAAGTATTAACTTAAGGGGGCTGAATAATTTTGCACGCCCAATTTTTCAGTTTTTGATTTGTTAAAAAAGTTTGAAATATCCAATAAATGTCGTTCCACTTCATGATTGTGTCCCACTTGTTGTTGATTCTTCACAAACAAATACAGTTTTATATCTTTATGTTTGAAGCCTGAAATGTGGCAAAAGGTCGCAAAGTTCAAGAGGTCCGAATACTTTCGCAAGGCACTGTATATATGCCACTTGTCTTCATTCCATCAGAGGACGGCAGACACTAATCCTCATCCAGTTTAGATCTTCATTCAATCCCTCAACCCCAAAACAATTTCAAACACAAAGTGAATCAGCGTACAGTTAAAGTGTGCCTGTGTGCAGTTAAATTGTGTTCAAGTGTATATTACCGTCAGTTAGCATACTGTATAAATAATTTCCCAAAAATGTAGTTGGTAGTCACCCTCTACCTTCATTGAAGTTTATTGGACCTTCTTTATTTAGACTTCTCTATTTATTTTCTAGTAGACTGTATCTAGTAGACTGATTATTGTAACCACCTCAATGTTTGGACATTTATTTGAATGACAGGGAAATACTGTACCCTTCCCTACATTATTGTCCATTGCATAGTTCCTGTCCCAGATAAATTCAGCTCCCATTTCTTTACATCAGGGCTCCTTATGGAGTATTAAGATATAATTACATAACAGATGTTATAGTTAGTTTAGCATTCTGCTCTTGCTTTAGTATTCATTTTGCTGATGATATGCAGCCCACCGGTCATATGTTTAACACCCCTGGCTTAGAGCAAACAGATTTAATGCATTATCCTTAGAATGAGTAAATAATAAAACACTATATGTCCTGCCTTTGTATGTGACGGTTTTTCCAACAGGCTCAAAAGGAGATGATACTAAGTCATTATAAAGTCTTGCAATACATTTATGTGTGCATCATAATGTATAATACCTTCTATCACTATAATGAATTATACCTGTTGTCTTTTAGTTAGTTACCTAACTCTGTCTTTATAATTAATTATAACTGTTGTCTTTTAGTTAGTTACCTAACTCTATCTCTATAATGAATTATACCTGTTGTCTTTCAGTTAGTTACCTAACTCTATCTCTATAATGAATTATACCTGTTGTCTTTTAGTTAGTTACCTAATTCTGTCTCTATAATGAATTATACCTGTTGTCTTTTAGTTAGTTACCTAACTCTATCTCTATAATGAATTATACCTGTTGTCTTTCAGTTAGTTACCTAACTCTATCTCTATAATGAATTATACCTGTTGTCTTTTAGTTAGTTACCTAATTCTGTCTCTATAATGAATTATACCTGTTGTCTTTTAGTTAGTTACCTAACTCTGTCTCTATAATGAATTATAACTGTTGTCTTTTAGTTAGTTACCTAACTCTATCTCTATAATGAATTATACCTGTTGTCTTTCAGTTAGTTACCTAACTATATCTCTATAATGAATTATAACTCTTGTCTTTCAGTTAGTGTTACCTAACTCTATCTCTATGAATTATACCTGTTGTCTTTTAGTTAGTTACCTAACTCTATCTCTATAATGAATTATACCTGTTGTCTTTCAGTTAGTGTTACCTAACTCTATCTCTATAATGAATTATACCTGCTGGCTTTCAGTTAGTTACCTAACTCTATCTCTATAGTGAATTATACCTGTTGTCTTTCAGTTAGTGTTACCTAACTCTATTTATATAATGAATTATACCTGTTGTCTTTTAGTTAGTTACCTAACTCTATCTCTATAATGAGTTATACCTGCTGTCTTTCAGTTAGTTACCTAACTCTATCTCTATAATGAATTATACCTGTTGTCTTTCAGTTAGTTACCTAACTCTATCTCTATAATGAATTATACCTGTTGTCTTTCAGTTAGTTACCTAACTCTATCTCTATAATGAATTATACCTGTTGTCTTTCAGTTAGTTACCTAACCTAACTCTATCTATATAATGAATTATACCTGCTGTCTTTCAGTTAGTGTTAGCTAACTTTTCTTCAGGGATAAGAACATTCATTTTATGTCAACATCCTAGTGGCCTACAGTACATCTAGAACTTGTTCATAATTGATGTTTTTTAGTTTGTACTGACACAGCCTATTAGCAAACCCATAGTTTATCACAATATCCCTAGAATTATATGCCTTTAGATGTGTATACTAATGGTTTCTCTTTCCTTTGATTTAGGCCATGAATTTGGTAAGTGGATTTGACTTCTACGGTTTGCTTCCCTCCTGCTTGGCGGTGCCAGTGGATTGTCCACTCTGCTAATGCCCTCTGCTGGCATGGCAACCCAACCTCACTGCTATCCTATAATAAAGCAGATCTTAGCCATAGGAAACGTGTGTGCTTGGAACCACATTGCTGTGCATCGTACCTGATCATGATAATCATTGATTATCATGTTTTTGCAGGGTGGTTCTGCTTCTCTGAGGACACACTTCTCTGTAACACTTGTTTAGTGTATGCTACGTACAAAAATAAGTCTGCAACAGCAAACATGAACACATATTTAGCAGATGTTATTGCGGGTGTAGCAAAATGCTTCCATGTCCATAGGCTATTATTGATACAAATTGTGATCCAAGAGGATGTTGAGGCATGGTAGAATGTGGATGCAAAACCAGACACTTTTTCTGATCAATACTTTGAAGGACCAATATCACAATCCGATTGAGCATCTCCAAGATAATATTGTAATTATTTTCACTGTGATATTTTGGTCCAATTATGAGGCAACGCATTTATGTAGCGCATAGGTTCAGAGATCTTCTATACTGTTCGCAGTTCTATGACCCCATCCACTACCAATATGTACGGTACTACTTAACCTAGGGCTGCACTAACACTATTTAGTGCTAGAGTCGTCACATTGTAATACTGTAGAGAAACATAAACATTGCCTGTGTTCCTCTACCTGGTCAGAGTCTATAGTCAGTTGTGGCTCAGTAAATCACTGCTACCAGTTTCACACAGTGCACTCGCTGTGTTTTGGTACTTTCATTTGACTTTGTTTACACTAAGGATTTGGCATTTGGAGATTCTTTAGGTCAGATTTAGGTCAGATGAGAATACACCAAGGTGTTGGCCTTTGGAGATACTTCACTTTTCTCTCTTACTCTGCTTTGTACAATGACAATATGATTGCAATATTGCTATGAGGGTTAAGATACTGGTTCAAGTGTGATGAGGCACACACAAAGTGTTGTTTCTGATGTTTCAGTATTTTTTTGTTGCTGGTAGACATACAGTAAAGTTGAATGCTCTCGATTGTCCAGGTACAAACATGCCAAGCTTAACCATAACCATCTACACTTTGCTTTTCTATCTCTGACCATTACAATCAGCAGAACGTTCCAGACAAATCACATTCATTCCAATTGTTATCTGACCACATACTGGCCAATGCGGCCATTAGTCCTACAGTATATATTCATCAAGAGTCCCGTTTCTCTGTTTTGAAACAAGAGGAACTTTTTGTTCTATTTTACTGTCTTTTTTCCATAATAAGAGTGGTTGTGTCAACCACGGTTTCTCACAGACAGTCTGTCTTTCTGCAGGAGGCATTTCCTTCAAGGTCTCTACTAATTACAATCATGTGACTCCTGGAATGTTCTCTTTGATTATGTGGCTTAAAATCTTTTTGATCTGCTTCGTTGAATTAATCATATACATGTTCTCTTCACGTCTTCTTTTTCATTATTGTAGCCTACTAGTACTCCAAACGTAGTTGAAGTTAAGACTGATGTTTCATTTATTTATTAGATTGGCTGTTTGTTTACTAAAGATCCTAATGGGAGTACATAAGAATATCAGATAATGTTATATTTACAGTATAAATACAATAGTGATAGCTAGTAGTAATTGTTGTAACTGTTGTTGTTTTTTAAACTATTGAACCAACTGTGTTCCTCTCGGGCACTGTGAGTAGCCTAATAGTTATGTCAACCAGCTCAGTGTACACTAGGTGTTAGACTGCTCTCTAGTGGTGCATCTCCCTCACTTCCCCCTCCTCGTCAACAGGACCAGGCATCTAAAGACAAGGCCCTCCAGAACATGGCAGCGTTGTCGTCTGCTCAGATTGTGTCTCCGAGCCTGATCAAGAGCCAGCTACCCCCACTGCCCCACTCTCCCTACCCCCCGCAAGCCAGGGTGAGCCCTTCTACACTGAGTTTGGGGTTGCAATGATTGCCTTTTCTCTGCATTGACAGTATTTACATTATTGTTGTACTAGTAATTGATGTAGGCTATGGGAGTACAGTACAGTCCCTGAGCTACTTCATGTAAAGCTTGACCAAATGAGCCTGTGAATATATAACTTGAGGACAGAGCTTTTGTGAAACTCTGTGAAACCGACTCTGTTATCTTTGCCTTCCAGTTTTGGCCAGGCCCTATCCCAGGACAACCCGGCCCCTCTCAGGAGTGAGTATGACTGTGTTTACTATCTGTTGAGTGACAGGTTCAGGTGTTTGGACTGTTCGTTTGATTGGTTGTTTGTTTGTTTGATTGACACTTGTGACTGGAATTGGAATGGCGGGTTCTCTTTGGCACGTTTAACGGATCGCATTTGTGCACATCAGGCTGATTCTAGAGCTCAACCAGGGAAGGACTCCTGGGTTTGGCCGCACCAGCTATGCGTAAGTTTCCTCCTAGTCCAGCTGTAGCACAAGGCAGCACTAACTCTGCTTCAGTATGTGTCCTGCTCCTGCACTAACTTTACGACCAGGGCACAACCAGCTTCACGTCTGAGAGAGAGAAGACCAAACATGCTATGAAGTTGTTTTTAAAGTCGTTCAGTTCTGGCCATTTGGGATATAAAGACGTTACACGGTAGGGTGATTTCATGACAAACTGGGGGCATAATATTACATTAGTCTATGACAGCACCTAACTTGAGATCCATGTTTGTCACTCCAATATTAAAGTAAATCTTCCATTGACATCTATGCATGACTTGCACAAAAAGCATATCTGAAGTTAGGATTTGGCCCATTGTGTACGTTCACGTGTCACACTTAAGCATCGCTCTGAAATTATGTGCCACAATCACACACAGAGAAACATCAATCAAATGTTCAATCCACCAACCAATCAGTGTATGTAAATAGCATCACTAAATGTATGGTGTAGAGTGGTGACAGAGTGAAGCAGAGGTGGACTTACGTCTAGCTGGTGCAGCCACAGACACATGCCTATGTTGAGAAACGTGTCATAATACTGTGGATCCACGTCTGTCTGACATGCCAATGAAGCCCAAAGCCACATGCCACTAGCATAACCAGGTTTCACATGGAATTTCACTTTTGGAAATATGTGGAATAAACACAGCTGGATGAAAACTGAAAAGTTTGACTCCTCAACTGTGTGTGATAATCATTCTCTTTCAGTATCAAACCTTTTGCACCGTCTCCATACACAACTCTACCAGGCCCTCCCCCTCCCCCTATATCAAGTGAGTATGGAGTCAGTTAGCATTCATACAGTACATCCTCATTCATGATCCCTAAAAGAGGGAACTGTCCAATGATGACAGTAATGATACACGTGATATAACATACACATCAGCACTATATCTGGTGCTTAACATTAATACAGAAATTAAACATCAGCTTTGGAGACCTCAGCCTGACTGCATCTCTCTCTCTTCTTCTCTCTGTGTGTTCTGCTGTTCTCTCTCGCTCTCTCTTTCTTCTTCTCTCTGTGTGTTCTGCTGTTCTCTCTCGCTCTCTCTCTCTTCTTCTCTCTGTGTTCTGCTTCTCTCTCTCTCTCTCTCTGTGTTCTGCTGCTCTCTCTCTATCTCTCTCTCTCTGTCAGACTATGAGCCTTTGGCACCCCCCCTCCCCCCGGCTGCTACGGCGGTGCCCGTGTGGCAGGACCGGACCATCGCCTCCTCCAAGCTGCGGATGCTAGAGTACTCTGCCTTCATGGAGGTGCAGAGGGACCCTGATAACGTGAGTCACCAAACCAACCACACTAACCAACCCGTGCTAATCAAAGTTGTCGATAAAGGCCTTTGTTTTATAGTCCACAGAGTCACTGAGTCCAATTTCTAGCGCTAACTCAGTATGGCCAAGCTAGACTTCTGTCATGATGGCTGGTCTGACCATCTTCCTCTCTCTATCCCCTGCAGTACAGCAAACACCTGTTTGTCCACATTGGCCAGACCAACCCATCCTACAGCGACCCTCTGCTGGAGGCAGTGGACATCAGGCAGATCTACGACAAGTTCCCAGAGAAGAAGGGCGGACTCAAAGAGCTTTATGAGAAAGGCCCACAGAACGCCTTTTTCCTAGTCAAATTTTGGGTGGGTGACAAATCACTTTTATTATTGTGTAATCCTCACATTTTCACTGGACAGTGTATGGATTTTAAACATGGTTGAAAGCAGAAAAATGCATCTTTCACACATTTAAACCTACACTGTCACACAATCAGACTCTCACACTATCACACTGTCACACAGTCAATCACACTCTCACACAGTCACACAGCCAGTTACACTCTCACACAGTTGCACAATCAGTCACACTGTCAGTCACACTGTCACACAGTCACACTGTCACAGAGTCAGTCAAACTCTCACACAGTCACACTGTCAAACAGGCAGTCACACTCTCACACAGTCAGACTGTCACACTGTCAGCCTGTCACACAGTCACATAGTCAACCTGTCACACAGTCACATAGTCAACCTGTCACACTGTCAGCCTGTCACACAGTCACATAGTCGACCTGTCACACTGTCAGCCTTTCACACAGTCACATAGTCAACCTGTCACACTGTCCCAGAGTCAGTCAAACTCTCCCACAGTCACACTGTCACACAGTCACATAGTCAACCTGTCACACTGTCCCAGAGTCAGTCAAACTCTCACACAGTCACACTGTCACACAGTCAGTCACACTCTCACACAGTCAGTCACTCTCACACAGTCACACAGCCAAACTTTCACACTCTCACACAGTCACCCAGTCAGTCACACTCTCAGTCACTGTCACACAGTCAAACTGTCACACAGTCACATTGTCACACAGTCAGTCAAACAGTCACAATGTCACACAGTCAGTCACACTCTCACAAAGTCACACTGTCACATAGTCAGACACACAGTCACACTGTCACACTTTTTTTCTTCTCCCCAATGTCGTGGTATCCAATTGTCTCATCGCTGCAACTCCCGTACGGACTAGGGAGAGGCGAAGGTCGAGAGCCATGCGTCCTCCGAAACACAACCCAACCAAGCCGCTTCTTGACACAATGCACATCCAACCCGGAAGCCAGCCGCACCAATGTGTCGGAGCAAACACCGTACACCTGGCGACCTGGTCACCGTGGACTGCGCCCGGCCCGCCACAGGAGTCGCTAGTGCGCGATGCAGTGCCTTAGACAACTGTGCCACCCGGGAGGCCACACTGTCACACTCTCACACAGTCTGTCACAGTCACACAGTCAGTCACACTCTCACACAGTCGCACTGTCACACAGTCAGTGACACTCTCACACAGTCACACAGTCAGTCACACAGTCAGTCAAACTGTAACACTATCAAACTGTCACACAGTCATACTGTCACACAGTCAGTCCCACTCTCACACAGTCACACTGTCAAACTCACACTAAAAGTCACACTGTCACAGTCAGTCACACTCTTACACTGTCAGAATGTCACACTCTTACACTGTCAGTCACACTGTCACACTTTCATACAGGCAGTCATACTCACACTCTCACACAGTCACACAGTCAGTCACACTGTCACAGAGTCAGTCACACTCTCACACAGTCACACTGTCACACAGTCAGTCACACAGTCAGTCACACTTTCACACAATCACGCTCTCATACTGTCACTCTCAATCAGTCACACAGTTTCACTGTCACACAGTCAGTCATACTGTCAGTCACACTGTCACACAGTCACACTCTCAGTCAGTCACACAGTCGCACAGTCAGTCACACTCTCACAGTCACACTGTCACACAGTCAGTCACACTGTCACACAATCACCCAGTCACACTCTCACACAGTCACACTGTCCCTTTTGGTAGTTTGAGTATTCTCTCATTTAGAGTAGAATGAAAAGGGGTTAGGCCTGTTAGACTAGCGTTAATCTGACTTGTCCTGTGTGTGTCCTCTCTCTGCAGGCGGATCTCAACAGCAGTGGCATGCAGGACGGCCCAGGCTCCTTCTACGGAGTCAGCAGCCAATACAGCAGCTCTGAGAACATGACCATCACCGTCTCCACCAAAGTCTGCTCCTTCGGCAAACAGGTGGTCGAGAAAGTAGAGGTGAGCCCATTATCCACTGGGTCTGCTTTATAGTCACAAAACAGCTGACTTAACAGGTTAGATAAAGGTCTAATCAAATTTACTGTCAGACACTATAATTGCATTTCATGCAATCACAATGTTTACCTCAAGTCAGATGTTGTTTTGCTGTTTTGCAGACGGAGTACGCCCGGATGGAGGGAGGGAAGAGTGTCTACAGGATCCACCGCTCTCCCATGTGCGAGTACATGATCAACTTCATCCACAAGCTCAAACACCTGCCAGAAAAATACATGATGAACAGTGTTCTGGAAAACTTCACTATACTTCAGGTAACATAATGCTTTATTACAAGATAATAAGATAGTAACTAATTTACTATTTGGGAATAGACTGTCACTGTATTTCAACCTAGAACAATAGATTATGTTTTTGACCTCATTGTTTTGCTTCATTGTTCCTCCTTTTGTTGTGCTTTGTGAATTGATTGATGTTTCACCTACTATATAGAACTACAGTTGGATGACATGTATTTTACCTGGTGTTGACCTACTGTTCATTCCCCAGGTGGTGACAGACCGTGACACTCAGGAGACCTTGCTGTGTATAGCGTTTGTGTTCGAGGTCTCAACGAGTGAACACGGGGCACAGTACCACGTCTACAGGCTCGTAAAAGACTGACCCACCTACCGCTCTACCACGTCTACAGGCTCGTCGAAGACTGACCCACCCACCGTTCTGCAGGAAGGTTTGGGAATCAGCTGACGAAGCACTGCGTGACAATATGTACAGTACAGACTGCTCAACTGCCAAGTAACATTCAAAACGACGTTAGAATGAACTGACAAGAAAACATTTTAAACTTCCACACATTTATGTGAAATAGGAAAAAGGAGGAAGTCTCTCAAAAGACAAGAAAGGAAATTAGGAGAATTCATTGTTTTGTTTTAAAGGCAACTTTTTAACCCATATAGTTAAATATGCTGAGACAAGTGGGTCAAATTGGTAATGACAGTAAATGTACAGTAGGTTGAGATTCACTGAGGGTATGAGAAAGTGAACAAGGTTAAGAGCTTTGTCTCCAAGGGAACACACTCTAAGCAATATTAGAAGAAGTGGATAGATTGGAATGGTACAGGTACAACAACCATGGAAGAAGAGCAAACACAAAATAATCTAAACGTAGAAGGGCCCTACCGAGGGGTGTTTATAAATGAGATAGGATGGCAACCAAGTGCCTTTCTCCAAAGACAAGTATTGATCAGTTGCCAGCCACTCTGGAATGCCTTATTTACTACCTCTTGTCTTTAAATAAATTGAAATAAAGTGGACAGATGTAAATGCATCATTGAATAGGAGAATAGGAAACTGAACATGACTATGCAGTTCATCCTTTCTCATCTAGATCCTTGAAGCGCACTTCTGATCCAGGAATATTATGTTATGGATTAAACTATTATACATTTTTCTCGTGATGTGTTATAATGAATGGTTACAAGTTTAGCTGCAGTCCACGTGTACAGCAAGGGCATGGCATGATCAGATCATTCAGTTTCCAATCCCTGGGCTTTTACGGGTCTCTAGACAACAACACATCAATGTGCTGTGGTGCACTTAAAAGATCAAGAAGGGGTGAAGCAACAAATATTTTTATTTTCAGCCTTTAATTATGTTATTGAAATGAACCGTTTCTGTACTGGGAGTCAGCGGATGCAACAGGAATATGTGTTACATAGGATTCTTTTGGGGACGTGTTTATATTTGTGATTAACATTAACACTGTTTTCTTAAAAACATGGCTTGAGAATCAAATCAAATGAAATGTTATTTGTCACGTGCGCCGAATACAACCTTACCGTGAAATGTTCACTAGATTAGAATTTGCCAAATTGGAACTGACCAAATTTTACAGTGAGTTTTAACTCATGTAAGAACTCATGGTATTCTAATCCAATCTCCCCATTCAAGAGATCCCAATTGATGGATATCACTTTCAATCTGGCAAGGCGGCAGGTAGCCTAGTGGCTAAGGGCGTTGAGCCAGTAACCGAAAGTTTTGTTGGTTTGAATTCCTGAGCCGGCACAGTGGGAAAATCTGCTGTTCTGCCCATGATGTTGCTTAAGGCAGCCACATTTCGGCTGAATGCATTCAGTTGTACAACTGACTACGTATGCCTTTTCCCTAACCCTACATGGCATGGCGTAAGATAAGTTTCTCTTTCCTAAATTATATTAATAAAAACAAAAGCTCTCTCTCATTTTATGAGCGAACCTTCAAGAAATTAATCTTAATTTGCCAATGCCATCAGCCAATGAAAAAACAATTTTATGTTTTGAAAGAGAGCTATCCTCTGTGCTGTGGTGTGTGACCATTGATTGTTATTTATATTGAAAAGAATGGTGGGAGGGCAGGGCTGGGCTGGGATATGGGCCATATGTGTTTATCCTTTGCCATTGAAATGGTGGTGTTACAAGTATTGCTGAGCTGAACTTTATCCTAATGACACAATAACTTTCATCCCCTAGCTAGGGGATGGTCTCTGCCTTGGACGGTTCACTGGACTTCTGTCATAAGAATTCATACATCAGACTTTGTATGGTGGATTTAGTACACCAGGCTTTGAATGTCATACTTCAAGAGCTAGATTTAAAACAACTGCTTAATCTTTACTAGTGGATTTCTCAATTTTATCTTTTTTTACAGGCCCATGTTTTTTATTATCATTATCATAATGAATTGTTTTCTGTTCGTTTTTGTGACTTTCAGCATCCGGTGAAAACGTGTGTTTTTGTTGACATTGATGATGAGATACTGTATCGTATGTATCATAATCTGAATGGTATGGGCAAGTTTGTTTGGTTAAAAGGTGCTTTATTGTGGCCTTGGTTACCAATTGTGCATTGCATTTTAGTATTTTCTGTTATCTTCAAACTAAGGGGGTTGTATTATATAATCAAATCAAAATGTATAATCTAACAATAAAAGACGCATGGTGCCTTTGGGGCCATTTTCCCCTGAAAACTCATTAAAACAGGTTTGTTCATTTGATTGGTCAATACAGTTTCCTTCACAGATGAAATACATTGTCACTACTGTAGATGGCAGTGTTATACTGTTCAAACAGTATTGCATAAACAGTAGGCCTATGTTGTACTATATACTTTCCTTGGTCCTCTGTTACATTTCTACTGATGACCAGGAGACCACAAGAGTAGGTCTAGTAGGCCCAAGCAGGCCTATGATATGAGCACACTCTTAGAAAAAAAGAGTTCCATTAGGGTTCTTCGGCTGTCCCATAGAACCCTTTTTAAAAAGGTTTCTACATGGAACCCAAAAGGGTTCTTCAAAAGGTTATCCTATGGGGACAGCCAAAAAACCATTTAAGGTTCAAAATAGCATCTTTTTTAAGAGTTTAGGCTTTATTCAGGTATATTGTCAAGATACGCTATATATTTTTTTTTATTAATGTCCCCAGATTCTCAGAAGCTCAAGCCCAGACACATACAATGCATTCGGAAAGTATTCAGAACCCTTGACTTGTTCCACATTTTGTTACATTACAGTCTTATTATAAAATGGATTACATTATTTTTTCCCCCTCATCAATCTGCACACAATACCCCATAATGACAAAGCAAAAACAGTTTTTCAGAAATGATTGCAAATGTATAAAATAAAAATGAAATATTACATTTACATACAATAACAGTCAAAAGTTTGGACACACCAACATAAAAACTATGAAATGACACATTGAATCATGTAGTAACCAAAAACCTGTTAAACAAATCCAAATATATTTCAGATTCTTCAAAGTATCCACCCTTTGCCTTGATGACAGCTTTCCACACTCTTGGAATTTTCTCAACCAGCTTCACCTGGAGTGCTTTTACAACAGTCTTGAAGGAGTTCCCACACATGCTGAGCACTAGTTAGCTGCTCTGCGGTCCAACTCATCCCAAACCATCTCAAGTAGGTTGACGTCAGGTGATTTTGTAGGCAAGATAATCTGATGCAGGACTCCATCACTCTTCTTCTTGGTCAAATAGCTCTTACACAGCCTGTGTTTGGTCATTGTCCTGTTGAAAAACAAATGATAGTCACACTAAGCGCAAACCAGATGGGATGGCGTATTGCTGCAGAATGCTGAAGTAGCCATGCTAGTTAAGTGTGCCTTGAATTTTAAATAAATCACTGACAGTGTCACCAGAAAGCACCCCCACACCATCACACCTCCTCCATGCTTCACGGTAGGAACCACACTTGCGGAGATCATCCGTTCATCTACTCCAAGTCTCACAAAGACACGGCGGTTGGAAACAAAAATCTCAAATTTGGACTCATCAGACCAAAGGACAGATTTCGACCGGTCTAATGTCCACTGCTCGTGTTTCTTGGCTCAAGCAAGTCTCATCTTATTATTGATTTCCTTTTGTAGTGGTTTCTTTGCAGCAATTCTACCCCGAAGGCCTGATTCACCCAGTCTCCTCTGAACAGTTGTTGGGATGTGTCTGTCACTTGAACTCTGTGAAACATTTATTTGGGCTGCAATTTTTGAGGTTGGTAGCTCAAATGAATTTATCCTCTGCAGCAGGTTAACTCTGGGTCTTCCTTTCCTGTGGTGGTCCTCATAAGACCCAGTTTCATAATAAAACTTGATGGTTTTTGCCACTGCACTTGAAGAAACTTTCAAAGTTCTTGAAATTTTCCGTATTGACTGACCTTCATGTCTTAAAGTAATTGACTGTCATTTCTCTTTGCTTATTTGAGCTGTTCTTGCTATAATATGGACTTAGTCATTTACCAAATAGGGCAATCTTCTGTATACCACCCCTACTTGTCACAACACAACTGATTGGCTCAAATGCATAAAGAAGGAAAGAGATTCCAAAAATGAACTTTTAACAAGGCACACCGTTTAATTGAAATGCATTCCAGGTGACTACCTCATGAAGCTGGTTGAGAGAATGCCAAGAGTGTGCAAAGCTGTCATCAAGGCAAAGGGTGGCTACTTTGAAGAATCTCAAATATAAATATATTTTGATTTGTTTAACACTTTTTTGGTTACTACATGATTCCATATGTGTTACTTCATAGATCTGATGTCTTCACTATTATTCTACAATGTAGAAAATAGTAAAAATAATGAAAAAACCTTGAATGGGGTTTTTCTTTTGACTGGTACTGTAAGCATTCAGACCTTTTACTCAGTACTTGGTTGAAGCACCTTTGGCAACGGTTACAGCCTCGAGTCTTCTCTAGTATGACATTACAAGCTTGGCACACCTGTATTTGGGGAGTTTTCCCATCCTTCTCTGCAGATCCTCTCAAGCTCAGTCAGGTTGGACTGTAAACGATTTAATTTGATTGCTTTTCTGATTTTTGTGACCAAGTTACCAGCTGCTAGCTGGACATAATGCTATGCTAGGCTATCGATAAACTTACACAAATGCTTGTCTAGCTTTGGCTGTAAAGCATATTTTGAAAATCTGAGATGAAAGGGTGATTAACAAAAGACTAAGCTGTGTTTCAATATATTTCACTTGTGATTTTCATAAATAGGAATATTTTCTAGTAATATTTATGTCCGTTGCGTTATGCTAATTAGTGTCAGTCGATGATTACGATCCCGGATGCGGGATGGGTAGTATCAAGAGATATAGGCTACTCATTTGCGTTGCGCAAAATTTGGTCATGCAGAAACAAGACACAAAATGTGTGGCTGTTTTATGAAAATCTGTGAATTCTTGGCCAATTAAAATGTTCTGGTTGGTCTCAGGGGATATAAAATAGTTAGGAAGGGAGACTTTGAAAAACAGATTGAGTGAAGTAGAGGCAAATGATGTTGAATCAGCAACTAATGAGCATGGAGAGCCTCACAAGTTTAACGAAATCACCGTATATCTTTTCAGTCTAATCACCTTATACATTTTCAGTCTAATCACCTTATACATTTTCAGTCTAATCACCTTATACATTTTCAGTCTAATCACCTTATATCTTTTCAGTCTAATCACCTTATATCTTTTCAGTCTAATCACCTTATACATTTTCAGTCTAATCACCTTATATCTTTTCAGTCTAATCACCTTATACATTTTCAGTCTAATCACATTATATCTTTTCAGTCTAATCACCTTATATCTTTTCAGTCTAATCACCTTATACATTTTCAGTCTAATCACCTTATATCTTTTCAGTCTAATCACCTTATATCTTTTCAGTCTAATCACCTTATAAATTTTCAGTCTAATCACCTTATATCTTTTCAGTCTAATCACCTTATACATTTTCAGTCTAATCACCTTATACATTTTCAGTCTAATCACCTTATATCTTTTCAGTCTAATCACCTTATATCTTTTCAGTCTAATCACCTTATATCTTTTCAGTCTAATCACCTTATACATTTTCAGTCTAATCATCTTATATCTTTTCAGTCTAATCACCTTATATCTTTTCAGTCTAATCACCAAATACATTTTCAGTCTAATCACCTTATACATTTTCAGTCTAATCACCTTATACATTTTCAGTCTAATACGGTTATTTACCTGCTTTTGTAGCTCTTCATCAGAAGCAGGCTTTGTAGCTCTTCATCAGAAGCAGGCTTTGTAGCTCTTCATCAGAAGCAGGCTTTGTAGCTCTTCATCAGAAGCAGGCTTTGTAGCTCTTCATCAGAAGCAGGCTTTGTAGCTCTTCATCAGAAGCATGCTTTGTAGCTCTTCATCAGAAGCATGCTTTGTAGCTCTTCATCAGAAGCATGCTTTTTGTAAGTAGTTAACGGTCCTCTTCAAGTTTCGCTGGAATTTAGACCGAAAGGATTTGACAAATGTGATTGGTTGACGATATTTTACATTGCAAACTTTGCCTTTACATCTCGCCTTGCGCTGTGCAGAATATCAGATTTCAACAAAGATTGGAGAAGTGTTTAACATCACCAGTACCACATCCTTATGATATATATCATGTCAAAAGAGCAACGTGACTGCAAATGGAGGTCTGTATTATAACGACATCATCTTGACCATAGAAACGCATTGGGCACATTTTGGACATATTTTGGCGAGAATGAAACGTCTTGATTTGCCTCTTCCTATCTGCTGCAAAATATACAGGTTAGAATGTCTTACTGAAACACTGGACAAATCAACTTTTTTTGTAAGTTAGTGGTGTTTGAATATGTTGACAAAATGCAGGACACCCACCTTAAGGAGCCCGTGGCTACGTTGATCGCAATGAGGGGCATTTAACCGCTGAAAATACCTGACGGGCAGTTTTTCTGCCCCCAAAGCCACAGCCAATCACATGCAAGGAACAACGCAGCTAACTTGGCAAGTCTTCCGAGCTTGCTAGGTAGTCTTGTTGGCTGGCTCACAAGCTACCTTGTGATCTACGCTTGTTGTTAGCGTGTATACTAACTGATACGTGTATACTTATAAGGGACACTTCGTGTTTTGTGGATAATATTTACATTTACAGTGGGTGAGCTCCATTCCTTACAGGCTGAACATATTACATTTCAGCCTTAGAGGCTGATAAGTTAGGATGCTGCCTTGTAGGTTGTTTCAAGGACCATGGTGCGGTCAGCCCAACACATCACCAGGGGCACACTGCCTGCCATCCAGGACATCTACAGAACCTGGTGTCACAGGAAGGCAGAGAAGACCATCAAGGACCTCAGCCACCGAGCCACGGCCTGTTCACCCGACTACCATCTAGAAGGCAGAGAAGGTGGAGGTGCATCAAAGCTGGGATCAAGAGAGAGAGACTGAAAATTAGCTTCTCCTGGCCATTAAACTGTTAGTCATCACTAATCGCCTCCGCCAAGTACCCTGCCCTGAATTTAGCCACTGTTACAATCCGGCTACCATCCAGTACTCTACCCTGCAGCTTACATAGTCATTGAACACTGGTCACTTTAATGATGTTTATATATACTGTTTTACCCACTTCATATGTGTGTATTGTATTCTAGTCAAGGCTCCTCCTATAGAACTACTGCTGTACACACCTTTTCTATTCATATACTGTCCATACTGTCTAAAAACACGTCATATACACTACCGTTCAAACGTTTTGGGTCCCTTAGAACTGTTGTTTTTTGTGAATGAAAAGCAAAAAAAAAAAGTAAATTAAAATAACATCAAATTTGTTCAGAAATACAGTGTAGATATTGTTAATGTTGTTAATGACTATTGTAGCTGGAAACGGCAGATTTTTTATGGAATATCTACATAGGCATACAGAGGCCCATTATCAGCAACCATCACTCCTGTGTTCCAATGGCACGTTGCGTTAGCTAATCCATGTTTATAATTTTAAAAGACTAATTGATCATTAGAAAACCCTTTTGCAATTATGTTAGCACAGCTGAAACCCGTTGTTCTGATTAAAGAAGCAATAAAACTGGCCTTTAGACTAGTTGAGTATCTAGAGCATTAGCAATTGTGGGTTCGATTACAGGCTCAAAATGGCCAGAAACTAAGACCTTTCTTCTGAAACTCATCAGTCTATTCTTATTCTGAGAAATGAATGCTAGAAATGCAAGAAATTTCCAAGAAACTGAAGATCTCGTAGAACGCTGTGTACTACTCCCTTCACAGAACAGGGCAAACTGGCACTAACCAGAATAGAAAGAGGAGTGGGAGGCCCCGGTGCACAACTGAGCAAGAGGACAAGTACATTAGAGTGTCTAGTTTGAGAAACAGATGCCTCACAAGTCCTCAACTTAAATAAATAGTACCCGCAAAACACCAGTCTCAACGTCAACAGTGAAGAGGCGACTCAGGGATGCTGGCCTTCTAGGCAGAGTTACAAAGAAAAAGCCTTATCTCAGACTGGCCAATAAAAATAAGAGATGAAGATGGGCAAAGAACACAGACACTGGACAGAGGAACTTTGCCTAGAAGGCCAGCATCCCGGAGTCGCCTCTTCACTGTTGACGTTGAGACTGGTGTTTTGCGGGTACTATTTAATGAATCGGCCAGTTGAGGATTTGTGAGGCATCTGTTTCTCAAACTAGACACTAATGTACTTGTCCTCTTGCTCAGTTGTGCACCGGGGCCTCCCACTCCTCTTTCTATTCTGTTTAGAGCCAGTTTGCCCTGTTCTGTGAATGGAGTAGTACACAGTGTTGTACGAGATTTTCAGTTTCTTGGAAATTTCTCCCATGAAATAGCCTTAATTTCTCAGAACAAGAATGGACCGATGAGTTTGTTTCTGGCCATTTTGAGCCTGTACTCAAACTCATAAATTTGATGTTATTTTAATGAACAAAAAAATGTACTTTTCTTTCAAAAACAAATACATTTCTAAGGGGCCCCAAACTTTTGAACGGTAGGGTATATTTATATTCCGGACTCTCCGGAATGGCTTTGCCATCTTTCAGTGGGTACACAAATGGGTGCCTTTCAGAACCCCTTTTGAACCCCTTTGTTTTGGTTGTGAAAGTGATTTTCTTTTTTAGTTCCCTTTGCTGTGAGAGACATTTTGAGTTTGTCTTTTGGGAACGTAACACCGAACAATACACATAAATCCCCCAAAATGTAAGAACGAAATTGTGAAATATCGCCATGGATGCCCACTAGGTTTGCCTCCAAAAAGACAAACTAAAAGAAAAACCCACAATTTAGGATAGGGAGCAAAAAGAATATGGAACAAAACAAACAGGGGAACCTAAAACTCAACCTAAAAATTGCACCTGAGCTGACGTAAAGGTTTGCGCTCCCAACATCTCTCAAGCTCCAATGGAACACTGGTCCAGCCACTCTTAAATATCACCCGGGCTAGCACAGGTGAAACACTCCCTGATTAATGAGATGGAGAAGCCAGCATACTTACTAACGAGGTGATATCAATCGGTGCGCCCAAGGGTTTAGCTGTCCCATGAGCTCTTGCTTAAGGTAAGGGACATTTAGCTTGCTATCATTCTAACTTATAATGAGCTCCAAACACAAATTAAAGCATGATGTTAGCATAAACTGTACTATTCCTTAGTGTAGCAGTCAATAAAAACGTATGCGCTGATCCACTGTGGGCTCTGCCGCCTTGGCCATACTGTCAATCTATGGTAACGACCCTGGGTTTATAAGCGCGGAAATCAACTATGTCGCTGGAGCATGTTTTTGCGGCATATTCGATAGCGCGCCGGACCTTGGGCTCGAGACCTGCTCCCTGCTGTTTCATCACACTATCATCAATACTTCCACTTCTATTCATAGAGTGACAAAACAAGTTTTGCTATGTTGCGATCATGAGATACATAAATAGTGATCTTGACATTACGAGGGAATAATTGTATTATTCATATGCCCTCTCTGGACTATATATTAGTACACGTTTAGCCACCTAATCACTATAAAACTTCTATTCGATCAAATAAGCCACAACTAGAAGAAAATCCACTACATTTTTTCGACACGAGTAGATCTCCATACAAAAACTCTTCGCTTGGTGAGCAAAAAACAAAAGGAAAAAATGCACCTGCTGGAGAAGACAGATTTTGGGCCCAGTTATCCCTCTCGCTTTCCCTCTTCCTTTCTGGCTAAGTTCATTGAAATTACTGGCCAAATTCATTGAAGTCACTGGCCAATGACCAGCTAGCCAGCTAGTATGATTATTATCTACCTAGCTATTTGTTAAAGTTTACTAGCACCATATTGACACCCAGCACCTCAATGTATGTAGCTAGCTATTAGCTATCATTTATAGGGGCAGTTTCTTTGACGTCGTGAAAGTCAACGTTAGCAAAAAACTTTTTTTGGTGCAGTTTGTTTATGTTGTGGTACACTGACATCGATATATTCTGTAGTGGTCAATATCCAGCTAAGGGTACTGTTAGCGAGCTTGTCTCAACTTGTCTCTTAACTGTAGTTATACTGCACTCTAACTGTAGTTATACTGCACTCTAACTGTAGTTATACTGCACTCTAACTGTAGTTATACAGCACTCTAACTGTAGTTATACTGCACTCTAACTGTAGTTATACTGCACTCTAACTGTAGTTATACAGCACTCTAACTGTAGTTATACTGCACTCTAACTGTAGTTATACAGCACTCTAACTGTAGTTATACTGCACTCTAACTGTAGTTATACTGCACTCTAACTGTAGTTATACAGCACTCTAACTGTAGTTATACTGCACTCTAAATGTAGTTATACTGCACTCTAACTGTAGTTAAACAGCACTCTAACTGCAATCTTTTTTTTGTATGGGACACACACACACTAAACACTGAAACACATTTAACAAACATTACTGCATGGCAGTAGCTTTTTCATGTAATATTAATCTCAGTGTGTCAGTTTTAGCAACAACAAAAAAAGCATTTTCTAAATTCTCAATTCACTTAGACCTATTATTCCATATTAAACCATAGGTCGAAATTGGGTATCGACATGTATTAAACCATAGGTCAAATGTGGGTATTGACATGTATTAAACCATAGGTCAAATGTGGGTATTGACATGTATTAAACCATAGGTCAAATGTGGGTATTGACATGTATTAAACCATAGGTCAAATGTGGGTATTGACATGTATTAAACCATAGGTCAAATGTGGGTATCGACATGTATTAAACCATAGGTCAAATGTGGGTATTGACATGTATTAAACCATAGGTCAAATGTGGGTATTGACATGTATTAAACCATAGGTCAAATGTGGGTATTGACATGTATTAAACCATAGGTCAAATGTGGGTATCGACATGTATTAAACCATAGGTCAAATGTGGGTATTGACATGTATTAAACCATAGGTCGAAATTGGGTATCGACATGTATTAAACCATAGGTCAAATGTGGGTATCGACATGTATTAAACCATAGGTCAAATGTGGGTATTGACATGTATTAAACCATAGGTCAAATGTGGGTATTGACATGTATTAAACCATAGGTCAAATGTGGGTATTGACATGTATTAAACCATAGGTCAAATGTGGGTATTGACATGTATTAAACCATAGGTCAAATGTGGGTATCGACATGTATTAAACCATAGGTCAAATGTGGGTATTGACATGTATTAAACCATAGGTCAAATGTGGGTATTGACATGTATTAAACCATAGGTCAAATGTGGGTATTGACAATGCCAGAACAGTTTGTTGTATTCACCTGATGTTTGTATGGCCTACCTATAAACTAAAGGCCTCTTTTAGGAATGTGTTTTACTTTTGTTGACTAAAGCAGTGAGTATTGACACTGGGTAAAGCTTAGGCTCACCCTTTTGTTGACTAAAGCAGTGAGTATTGACACTGGGTAAAGCTTAGGCTCACCCTTTTGTTGACTAAAGCAGTGAGTATTGACACTGGGTAAAGCTTAGGCTCACCCTTTTGTTGACTAAGGCAGTGAGTATTGACACTGGTTAAAGCTTAGGCTCACCCTTTTGTTGACTAAGGCAGTGAGTATTGACACTGGGTAAAGCTTAGGCTCACCCTTTTGTTGACTAAGGCAGTGAGTATTGACACTGGGTAAAGCTTAGGCTCACCCTTTTGTTGACTAAGGCAGTGAGTATTGACACTGGGTAAAGCTTAGGCTCACCCTTTTGTTGACTAAGGCAGTGAGTATTGACACTGGGTAAAGCTTAGGCTCACCCTTTTGTTGACTAAGGCAGTGAGTATTGACACTGGGTAAAGCTTAGGCTCACCCTTTTGTTGACTAAGGCAGTGAGTATTGACACTGGGTAAAGCTTAGGCTCACCCTTTTGTTGACTAAGGCAGTGAGTATTGACACTGGGTAAAGCTTAGGCTCACCCTTTGTATTCAGTGGAAGAACCCTCATTCTGACTGTGACCCTCCTAGTCTTTCCACCGGCCCCCATTCCTCTGTCCCGTGTCAGTGTGTCCTATGTCAGCAGTGTGTTAGTAGGGTCAGTCTGCTATGGCCCACTGCAAGAGAGGAGATAGACAGTGTGGTGGCCCTCTGCATTGTTAGTCTGTGTGGATTTATGATTTATAGTGCTGCCAGGTGACAGGCCGGTGCCTTCATAGCTGTTTTATTGAACCTCCTTATAATGTTCTCACCTCTATCTCACATAGGACTTTGAGCATAGACTGTGACCATAAAAGTTGCCTAGGCTGGCTAAAGACAGTGGTGAGCTTTCACTCAGTTGCTCTGTGAATGTCTTGTTGAAGGAGTTCCAGTCATAGTTTTCAGTGCTCACTGCTGATCCTAACCAGGGACGTGGCTCCATCCTCACACAGCAGGGACTATAACCTCCGCTGCCACAGAGGCTAGTCTAACCACACTGGGTCTAGTCTAAGCACACTGGGTCTAGTCTAGCCACACTGGGACTAGTCTAACCACACTGGGACTAGTCTAACCACACTGGGACTAGTCTAACCACACAGGCAGCTACTGACCTTTGCTAATGTTTGCCATCAGCTCATTCATTCCTATAAGCATGGCTGACAGCAACACCACCAGGCCTTTTTCCTCAACTGCTGGGGAGTGTTGTTTTGAGAGTATGCATCTCATGTTGCATATCACACATAGGCTTTTAGGCTTAGAATGTTGTGATGTCTATCCTTCCTTTTCACAGGGGTATTCGTTACCTCAGCAAGCACTGTTTGCAGCGCTACGCCATGATCGGAGAGCTGTTGAGCACACACACTGGTCTGTTGTATTCATATTTTGGTGAGGGAGGTCCACTATGTTATGCCCCATTCCACTAATGTCACAACTGTCTACAATGTCTGGGCATTCTGCCAAAGCTGTACAATCACCCTTACATTCATACCATGTACTGTATACATGTACATACATGTACCACAGCCATACCGCAAATTCACCCCACAGCAATCCCTTTCTATTGAGCAAGCTTTTCAGCACTTGATATTTTTAATCATTATTAAGTAGCTGGATGCTTCTCATTGTAAAACAAAAACTGTTTAACCTTTCGCGGATCCCAGCTTTAAGTGTCACTCCCTGACCTTAGAGAGTCTTTTTATTTCTCTATTTGGTTAGGTCGGGGTGTGATTTGGGTGGGCATTCTAGTTTTTCTATTTCTATTTCTTTGTTGGCCGGGTATGGTTCCCAATCAGAGGCAGCTGTCTATCGTTGTCTCTGATTGGGGATCATACTTAGGCAGCCTTTTTTCCACCTTATAGTTTGTGGGATCTTGTTTTTGTGTAGTGCCTGTGAGCACTCCAGTCGTTACATCTCATTTGCTGTTTATTGTTTTGTTGGTGAGTTTCATTTGAATAAACATGTGGAACTCTATGCACGCTGCGCCTTGGTCCGACCATTATTACGAACAACGTGATATTAAGGCCTTATGTTAATCAGAACCCAGCATACACACAGTGATCTCTGCTCTGTATTGTACACTGCAGTCTAATGTCAACCACAAGAAACATTACTATTAATTTGTGAGGTAATTAGTTTGTAATAGAATGACCTCAAAGCAGGAAGATTAGCTAGGTTATTTTTTTTTTATACTTGTTTGACCTCTGTACCCAGGCACAAGATGGAGATTAGTTCAAAGGCCTTGCATTTCTAATCCACTCAGTAATTCTCTAAAAGAGTGGGGCAAATGTTAGTCAGTTTGTTCTTACAGTTTATTCAGAAGTCACATACACTTTGCAGCACATTGACTATGTCTGGACTGGTGTAGTTTGCAGGCTTATCACTAGAGGTTTGCAGCTGTAAGACATAAGACAAATAGGACTAGCCTCAACCCTTTACTTGAACGATACCTACATTAGGACATTATGACTCATACCACATTCATAAGCAGTACATAGGTATATCGGTTATGAATGTGTTATAAAGTCCTTCTGTAGGAAGCATACCCTTAAAGGTGCACTATGCAGAAATCGCTCTAACATTTCCTGGTTGCTAAAATTCGAATAGTTTACCTAATTTCAGTTTATCTGACAAAACAAGCAAGTATAGTATAGAGAATCATTGTTCCATCTAAACCAGTGGTCTCCAACCGGTCGATCTTCAAGGCATTCCTAGACGACCACCAAATATTTCTGTAGAAAAGCCAACGAACTATAAAGGCTTGCGCTCCTTTTATAAAATCGTGTTAAGCTGTTACTGTTACCTGCATTTTATAATTATTAGCAGCTCGTCGTGTAGATTTTAATATGAAGGTATATTTACATTTCTTTGGTCAAAGGAACAACATGAATTTGTGCATGAGGAAGATGCGGTGCGACTCGAATTTCCCCATCAGGTGGAAGACGGTGTCCCCTCTCTCTGGTCAGTCTCACCGGAGGAAAGGAAGGAGAGAGCAGGTGGAAGACGATGTCCCCTCTCTGGTCAGTCTCACCGGAGGAGAGGAAGGAGAGAGCAGGTGGAAGACGGTGTCCCCTCTCTCTGGTCAGTCTCACCGGAGGAAAGGAAGGAGAGAGCAGGTGGAAGACGGTGTCTCCTCTCTCTGGTCAGTCTCACCGGAGGAAAGGAAGGAGAGAGCAGGTGGGAGGCGGTTGGGAAAAATCAATTTGAGCGGTCATCCAAGTCGGAAACTCGGGCATCTTTCTAGAGCTCCGACTTTTCGACCTGAAGATCACTAACGTCGTGATTTGACCTCGTTGACCATCAGATGCAGGTACCATCAGTCCAGTAAAATAAAAAAGCAACATATTTCAATTCATGCTCCACAGTGTCTCACAAGTGCTAAACCAACTGATCTATTTTGTTATCAAAGCTTGAGTTTTGAAATATAGTATGGTCTGGTTAACAATATTGGCAGGCCAATCATATAGCCAATATGCTGTGATAATGTATTAGGCCTACTGCCCAAACCTCATTCCTACAAAACTGTTTGTGTGAGGTTAATGTAAAAAAAAACATCTGAGTGTCACACCCTGATCAGTTTCACCTGTCCTCGTTATTATCTCCACCCCCTAAAGGTGTAGCTTGTTTTCTCCAGTGTATTTATCCCTGTGTTTCCTGTCTCTCTGGGCCAGTGTATTTATCCCTGTGTTTCCTGTCTCTCTGTGCCAGTTTTTCTTGTATGTTTCCAAGTCAACCAGCCGTTTTCCCATTCTCCTTTTCTAGTCCTCCCGGATTTGACCCTTTCCTGTTTCTGGACTTTGTACCTGCCTGCGTGACCACGAGCCTGTCTGCCACTCTGTACCTCCTGATCTGGTTTTGACCTTTTTGCCTGTCCACAACCATTTTCTTGACTACCCCTGTGGATGAATTAACATTGTAAGACTCCAACCATCTGCCTCCTATGTCTGCATTTGGGTCTCGCCTTGTGCCTTGATACTGAGCAGTACATCTCAGCTTGCTTTTTGACTGCGAAAGTGATCTTGACTCAGAAAAGGTTGGTGACCACTGAATCTAACCACTGTGAAATATATTTTCCATAACCAAGAATACTGTATTTTCAGATGTTTGAAGCTGGTGTACAAAACCTAAAATAAACGACAAAAGTAAACTTAAGAACGGGAAACATAGAAATACACATATAGAACATATCTACCACTTCTTAGACTTGGGTTCAATGGGAATGATATATTTATAACTCACATTTCTATGTGAATTTGGTCGTATCTCCCCCCAAATGTTACATATTGCAGCATTAATCTAAAGTGTGATAAAACACACATGTGGTAGCGTACACATGTATCCCAATACGCTATTCATTAAACAGCTATCCATACATGGTCATTCATTTTATACATTTGTATATACAGCTTGATGGTTGGATTTTGTTAGTTAGACATTCTCTTCAGTCCTGACTGTCTCCTGTCCTCTGTTTCCAGGTCCACCATGCAGAATGGTTTAGAGGCAAAGCTGTGGGGATAATAATGGTTAGGATTTTGGGGAGTTTACTGATCCTAGATCTGTGACTAAGGGCAGCCTCTACCTGGAGCCGACACATGTATATGAGATGCATCTATCACTGATGTGGTGTCCTCTTCCTGTTTTGTCCAGCTGCATGCAGGGTACTGTAAATCAAATCACATTTTATTGGTCACACACATATTTAGCAGATGTTATTGCAGGTGTAGTGAAATGCTTGTGTTCCTAGCTCCAACAATGCAGTAGTATCTAACAATTCACCGCAATACACACATCTAAAAGTAAAAGACTGGAATTAAGAAATATATAAATATTAGGATGAGCAATGTTGAAGTGGCATTGGCAAGAGGTGTCACTACAGTCCCTGGTTCAAATCCAGGCTGTGTCACATCCAGCCATGATTTGGAGTCCCATAGGCCGTCATTGTAAATTAGAATTTGTTCTTAAAACTTATTTGGGAACAGTATTGAGTATCTTGGAGGTGCCCAGAGTAAACTACCTGCTAATCAGGTCCAGAAGCTAGAATATGCATGTAATTAGTAGATTTGGATAGAAAACACTCTAAAGTTTCCAAAACTGTTAAAATAATGTATGTGGGTATAACAGAACTCATATGGCAGGAAAAAACCTGAGAAAAATCCAACCAGGAAGTGGGAAATCTGAGGTTTGTAGTTTTTTTTAGGTGATTGCCTATCCAATATACTGTGTATCGTTCATCAATGTTTATGATGAGTATTTCTGTGATTTTATGTGGCTCTCTGCACTTTCACCTGATGTTTGTTTGAGACAATGCATTTCTGAACATAACGCGCCAATTTCAAATTAGGTTTTTGGACATAAAGATGAACTTTATCAAACAAAACACACATTTGTTGTCTAACATGCAGTCCTGGGAGTGCCATCCGATGAAGATCAACAAAGGTTAGTGATTCATTTTAATGCTATTTCTGTCTTTTGTGACACCTCTCCTTCTTTGGAAAATGGCTGTATGGTTTTCTGTGGCTAGGCGCTGACCTAACATAAGCGATTATAAAATGGTGTATAATACTTGTATGTTTGAGGAATTTTAATTATGACATTTCTGTTTGAATTTTGCGTCCTGCAATTTCACTGGCTGTTGGCGAGGTGGGGCGCTAGCATCCCACATATCCCAGAGAGGTTTTAACTGACTTGCCTAGTTAAATAAACATTTGTGGACATGCTTCTAACACTCATTATAATGTTGTGTTAGAATGAAAAGATGTTAATGATCCTTTCTCTGTAGGGCTAGGAGGATGGCATCACTCTAAAAGCAGACAACCCTTTCATGAATCCCAAAGAGCTCTGTCCCTTTAAGAAATGACATCCAAATAGACTACACCCTCTACAAGGTGACAGAGTGGGACAAATAGTTGGATATACAGCTTTTTTTTTTAAATGTGAACTTTCATATTTGACATACGCCTGTGTACTGAACAATAAATGTGCCTACTTTTTACAAAATAAAATAGACATTGATCATTGTGTTGATAGTAAACTTATACACTAGAATATGTGCTGTATCATCCCCAGGGGTCAAGTTGCATGTCTATCCAGTGGAAGTCTCTTTCCACCACCAAGGGTTCTGTCCCTGACCATCCCCTCCCTTCTTCTGACCACGAGGCACTGAGCTGCAGCTGCAGACCCTGACGAAGACACTGCAGGCTGGAGGGACAACACAGGGGAGAGCAGGAATTTGCTGCAGGTACTCATTGTAAATCCAGATGTGGTCCATAACGATTTAATATAGAACTTTTTTTTATTTTTTATATTGTCATTTTGATTCTAACAGCTTCAAGATAATTGATATTCACCACACTACTTTCTAAAATTCTCTATGGACAACACACCATTCCAGTTTCCTTCCCTCACGTAAGCTGAGCTAGTGGACATAGTGACAGAGGACCATGCTGAGGTGAAGGTGGGCCTGCACTGTGCTGAGAGAATGCGCTACTTGAAAACCCGTACTGGGATGATGGGTCTGGCCCTGCTGCTGATGGAGCTGGCCATCGCTGCTGTCCACTGGCTGGTCCTGGGAGCCGACCAGCCCTTCTTCCAGGTTTCCTTCTACGAGCAGTGTGGTCAACATGCTGACAACACCGCTCGCGTTGCAAAATAAATGTACACGCACGTTATTCAATCATTACACCCACACTGCTCATGCTCGCCAACGAGCGTCTGCCTTGCCAAGTGCTAAAATGGAAGTCAGTTCTATTTGTTGACGCTGAACGTGGTGCAAGTCCCGCCTCTACCATCTCCTCATTGGTTTATAGAAGCAGATACCCACGTGCCATCTCCTCCTTGGTTATACCCACATGGGTGATTGAAAGAACTGAGGTCGGTCGGTCGTCGTCGTGGTAGTACTATGAAAGTTAGATGCCAATTGCCACATCAAGTCCAAAGAAGAAAAAGCCTGGAAGGAGGAGAGATGACTAGAAACGATTCGGTTGACCGTTCTGTGTGTGGATTGTTTGTTGGAGTAGAGGACCTTGTGCATTTCAGGTAAAATAACAACTCAATGTTTATATCCCAGGACAAATTAGCTAGCAACAGCAAGCTAGCTAAATATGACAAATTAGCTAGCAAGTGCAAGCTAACTAGCTAAATTACCATAAATGTTTCATGCTTTTCGTCCTGTCCCCAAATTAATGTAATTGGTTCAGTTTGTTTTTGATATTTTAACCTGCGTGTCGTGATCAAGTTTGGTGTAGGGGGACAAAATAAATGTATGCACACGCCCGTCCAGTATGGGCATGGCGTAAGGGTGAGTAATTCAGCATTAGAGTGCCCTGCAGGACAAGAGATCCTGTGACATGGCCAGTTTAAAATGGACAAAACAACTGGGGAAGATGCACAGTTTCCCTCTTAACCTGTACAGAAGGCTTTTATTACGTAGACGTGTTGGAGGAGATGATCAGATCGCTGACTGGTGCACTGTCCCAAAGGGAGAGATTTGGATGCATTTGCTTGTTTTATACAGTGTTTAGAAACCATTGATTTATCAAGTCACTTGCTCTAATCATCATTTATGAAATTAACACATTTTATGGTAACCAATCAATGCACACTTATATAAAGATTCACCATTTCTGATAAGATCAAGTTGTTTGGGTACTTGCACTTCATTAAGAAGATAACACTTTTATTGTATCTACCTTGTAATTGAATGTACTGTAAAATGAAGACCAGTGCAACCATTGCCGCATATGCAAATATAATATGCAATTTTAAAAAGAACAGAACTGTAACCCTGTCATGCTTTTGTCAGGGGTTCAGTTTAGTGCAACGAATGATGGAAAAATATATACAGTGCCTTGCGAAAGTATTCGGCCCCCTTGAACTTTGCGACCTTTTGCCACATTTCAGGCTTCAAACATAAAGATATAAAACTGTATTTTTTTGTGAAGAATCAACAACAAGTGGGACACAATCATGAAGTGGAACGACATTTATTGGATATTTCAAACTTTTTGAGATCTACAGCTGAGGTGGGAGACTCTATCCATAGGACAACAATCAGTCTAAAGTTTGCCACAAGCCACCTGGGAGACACACCAAACATGTGGAAGAAGGTGCTCTGGTCAGATGAAACCAAATTGAACTTTTTGGCAACAATGCAAAACGTTATGTTTGGCGTAAAAGCAACACAGCTGAACACACCATCCCCACTGTCAAACATGGTGGTGGCAGCATCATGGTTTGGGCCTGCTTTTCTTCAGCAGGGACAGGGAAATTAAAATTGATGGGAAGATGGATGGAGCCAAATACAGGACCATTCTGGAAGAAAACCTGATGGAGTCTGCAAAAGACCTGAGACTGGGACGGAGATTTGTCTTCCAACAAGACAATGATCCAAATCATAAAGCAAAATCTACAATGGAATGGTTCAAAAATAAACATATCCAGGTGTTAGAATGGCCAAGTCAAAGTCCAGACCTGAATCCAATCGAGAATCTGTGGAAAGAACTGAAAACTGCTGTTCACAAATGCTCTCCATCCAATCTCACTGAGCTCGAGCTGTTTTGCAAGGAGGAATGGGAAAAAATGTCAGTCTCTCGATGTGCAAAACTGATAGAGACATACCCCAAGCGACTTACAGCTGTAATCGCAGTAAAAGGTGGCGCTACAAAGTATTAACTCAAGGGTGCCGAATACTTTCGCAAGGCACTGTATATATATTTTTGTATATTACATTCCTACATTAATGATGGAAAAAGACTGTGATATATGTTTATATATACAGTACCAGTCAAAAGTTTGAACACTGTGACATCTACTTCCAACTCACACTCTCAAACTCCCAATCACTTGAATTCTGATCACCTGTTCACACACCTGTATGTTATTATCACACACTATTTAGTTCAGTTCTTTGCACCCCATCATTGTGCGGTATTGTTTGTTTTGTGACACACTTCTAGTTGGAGCTCTGTTTTTACTTTAATTTTATCCTCCCGTGTATGATAGTTTTTGGCTGCCTCACTAACGAGGCATTTTGCCTATTCCCTGCCTGTACTTTAGCCTATTGGATTTCCTGGTATCAACCTATTGCCTGATCTCCCGGGAGACGTTACTAGCCTTTTCCCTGCCGGTAATGCTGCCTTTTTGGACCCCCTGTACCTTACCTTCTGCCTGCCCCTAGACCCAGCTACCTGCCTCTTCCTGTGTATGACCTTCTGCCTGCCCCTAGACCCAGCTACCTGCCTCTTCCTGTATATGACCTTCTGCCTGCCCCTGAACCCAGCTACCTGCCTCTTCCTGTATATGACCTTCTGCCTGCCCCTAGACCCAGCTACCTGCCTCTTCCTGTATATGACCTTCTGCCTGCCCCTGAACCCAGCTACCTGCCTCTTCCTGTGTATGACCTTCTGCCTGCCCCTGAACCCAGCTACCTGCCTCTTCCTGTATATGACCTTCTGCCTGCCCCTGAACCCAGCTACCTGCCTCTTCCTGTGTATGACCTTCTGCCTGCCCCTGAACCCAGCTACCTGCCTCTTCCTGTGTATGATCTTCTGCCTGCCCCTGAACCCAGCTACCTGCCTCTTCCTGTGTATGACCTTCTGCCTGCCCCTGAACCCAGCTACCTGCCTCCTGTGGTCCTTTACAAATAAACATCTGCTGCGCCTTGGGCTTGAAACCAGCTCTCTGTTCTCATCGTGTTCATCACAGACACACCTACTCATTCAAGGGTTTTTCTTTATTTTTACTATTTTCTACATTGTAGAATATTGAAGACAAAAAAAACTATGAAATAGCACGTATGGAATCATGTAATAGCCAAAAAAGTGTTAAACAAATCCAAATATTTTATATTTGAGATTCTTCAAAGTAGCCACCCTTTGCCTTGATGACAGCTTTGCACACTTGGCAAACTCTCAACCAGCTTTATGAGATTGTAAGGCGTCTAAGTGCAGCAGGTAAGGCGGAGTCAGGCGCAGGACACAGAGATGAGTAATAAACGTAACTTTACTCAAAAAAAAAATTATTACAAGAAGGAAAATAACCAAGCTCACAAATGAGACCAACTTACAATGAACAAACACGCACAAAACCACAGTGGATACAGAGGGTTAAATAAGGAACATATAATTATGGGAATGGAAACCAGGTGTGTACAATGAAGACAAAACAAATGGAAAATGTGGAGATAGTCACCTGGATTACAGGAGTACCTTCATAAAAATTTATATGTGGAATTTCTTTCCTTCATAATGGGTTTGAGTCTATCAGTTTTGTTGTGACAAAGTAGGGGTGGTATAAAGACGATAGCCCTATTTGGTAAAAGACCATGCCCATATTATGGCAAGAACAGCGAAGAGAAATAACAGTTCATCATTATTTTAAGACTTGAAGTTCATTCAATACGGAAAATGTCACGAACTTTGAAAGTTTCTTCAAGTGCAGTTACAAAAACTATCAAGCGCGATGACGAAACTGGCTCTCATGAGAACTGCTAAAGGAAAGGAAGATCCAGAGTTACCTCTGCTGCAGAGGATAAGCTCATTACAGTTACCAGCCTCAGAAATTGCAGCCCAAATAAATGCTTCACAGAGTTCAAGTAACAGACACATCTCGACATCAACTGTTCAGAGGAGACTGCTTGAATCAGGCCTTCATGGTCGAATTGCTACAATGAAACGACTACTAAAGGACACCAATAATAATAAGAGACTTGCTTGGGCCAAGAAACACGAGCAATGGACATTAGACCGTTAGACCGGAAATTAGACATTAGACCGGAAATCTGATAATGGGCATAATGCCAATCCAGAGATGACGCTAGTGGGGAACCTATCTAGGATATATAAACAGGTGCGTTATGAGTGTCTGATTAAGATGTTGCGTCTTGTAACATGTAATACCCGATTAAAGGATTATGCTTGAACTTCATGGACATGAAAGGCGATTTGTATCAAGGCTGGTTGTTTCTGTCATCAGAGGGAGAATTATGAAATCGCTACAGGCTTAGATTAAAAAGACCTGCATATGTGATTGGCAACACTGTTCAGTGATATTGAAAGAGAGTGCCATATGCTTCAGCGTCACCTAGAAAATCCTTGACGTTTTACAAAGACATTTTGAACCCACTCCTAACGTTATTTATGAAAGATTCAGTTTTAACATGTGAACAAATGCAAGCAGAGATGTCTGGTCAATATGTTGTGAGGCTGCGTCAACTGTCTGATTCATGTGATTTCAAGTAAATGAGAGATGAAATGGTCAGAGACAGACTTGTGATTGGCTGTAAAGATAACAGAGTAAGAATGCTGCGCGAACCACAATTTATGCTAACTAAAGCCACAGATATATGCAGAGAAATCAAACAGACGCAGATCCAATTAAAAAAGATGAACACTGTCCCTGAACAGGCAGAATCTGTCAATTATGCCACTCAGAACAAATACAGAGACCATGTCGATAGAAAATGGAAATATAATTAATCTGACAGTGATGCAAGGCGGAAAAATACTAAAGATGGGTGCATGTACTGTGGATCAACACACACAAGAGTCAAATACCCAAAATAACAATTTTGTTAAAGTGTTTAGACAAAGACAAAGTAAGCCTGTCAATCATGCTAGAACAGGATACATACAGTGATCATAATGATGATGAAGAAGCGGGCATGCTATACATGACAGAAGTGGCAAAGATAAATGCTTTACAAACTTATAGCTTGCCCCACTGACATGTGGTAACTGTGATTATGATCCAAGCAGCACTATCATACACCAGCTAGACAGTGGCTCAACTGTTAATATACTCAGCAACAGAGACTTTATGCAAGTAATGCAGAATGGAGATGCAAAGCCATCGTACAGGATGGAGCAAGGCGAAGGCTGTACGATGGCTCGGGTATTACACCAGTAGGGGAGTGTGGACTACAAGCCAATCATGATTGGGAAACTTATGTGCTAAAGTTCCAAGTGGTGAAAACTTTGCAAAAGCCTCTCCTTTCAGCAGAAACGTGTGAAAAGTTTAAGTTGCTACGGCTCAACCACCAACATGCTGTTCATCATGTCAGCACTAAAGAAAAACCAAAGATCCCACCAGACTTGAACACCTCCGAGGCAATACTGAAACAGTTTGAGGATGGAAGGGATGAGTGCTCTGCTAGGTGAGCTTCACCTGGTGGGGGATGAGTCTGTTAGGCCAGTTCAACAGTTTCCCTGCAGAATTCCCATTCCACTCAAGGAAAATATACTAAAGGTTGATTCAAAGGAGGAACAGGTTGTCATTACGAAGGTCACCAAACCTACTAAGTGGATAAGCAACATAGTTGTGGTGGAAAAGTCTGGCAAAATAAGAGTCTGCCTCGATCCAAGTGCCCTAAACAAAGCCTTATGTAGGGCACATTACCACATTCCTACCATTGAAGAGGTATTGCCAAGCTTGGAGAAAGTTAAAATCTTTTTGGTTATGGATGCAAAAAATGGGTACTGGCAGGTACGTTTGGATGAAGAGAGTAGTTACCTCACCACATTTTGGACACGTAATGGTAGAAACCGGTGGACAAGGTTACCTTTGGAGTGAAACCAGTTGCAGAGGAATATCAGCGAAGGCAACATGAGGCACTTCAGAGACTGACAGGAATAAGCATCATAGCTGATGACATTCTGGTATACGGTGCTACAATGGAAGAAGCAGTGCAGGACCATGACCACAACCTGACTCAGCTCTTACAAAGAGAAAGGGAGATGAATATAAAGCTGAATAAAGACAAAGTTAAGCTCAGGCTCACAAGTATTACATACACGTACATGGGACATCTTTTGACACCTGAAGGCCTGAAGGCAGACTCCAAGAAGGTGGAGTACAGCAAATGCAGCGACCTAAAAATGCAAAAGCAGTGCAGCGACTGCTTGGTTTTGTAAATTACATAGCCACATTCTTACCCTACCTGTCTGACGTCTGACGTATGTGAGTGTAGGGGGGTAGGGTCCCAAAACCCTTCCCCATTATTGATTAAGGGAACCTTAAGATTCATAGGTTTTGCTGCAGGCCTTAAAGATATATACTGTGTGTCTAAAACTCTGCCACTATATGTTGCACAAGCCATCTATATTAGTCTTTGTGGTTATGCTCTAGCTGTTGCAAGAACGTGCCTGCAGGCTAGGTATGAGTCAGACCAGAACTAGGTAAAGAGCTGAGAAGTAAACACTGTCTGGTTTTGACATTTTGATCTTGTGTGACAGTGGACAATGCTAATGAATTCAGAGAAGCTACTGTACTAGGTTACCTCATAAGGTAGCCTCAGCTTATTGCTGCACAAATACACTGACGTAGATGATCTCACCATCAGGGAAGTGATCACAGGTATATAATCAGCTGCACCCTGTGGTTGGTTGCAGACCTTACTCTGAAACATTCATGCTGTGTGTCCATTGTCAACTTCTGTCTACAATTGCATTAATAAAGGTTTGATTGATTTACGTAAAGAAGATATTGTCTGACTGCTGATTTCACCAATAAGCCAATGATTGACAAGGAACCTACCCCGACATGAGCCATTGCGTCGGCTGACCAATAAAGATGTGCTGTGGGCATGGCTTCCTCAACATGATGATGCATTGGAGAAAATCAAGAAATTGGTAAACAACCAAACCAATACTGAGGAACTTTGACCTCTCTGAGGAAGTAACCCTACAATGTGATGCAAGTGACAAAGGCCTAGGGGCAGTGTTCCTGCAGAAGGTGCAGCCCATTGCATTTGCTTCAAGGACATTGACACTCATGGATCAAGGATATGCCTAAAGTGCCATGGTGTTCGTCTGTGACCGTTTTGATCAATACCTCCATGGTAGGGACTTTATCACAGTGCACACTGATCACAAGCCACTTGAGGTTATATAAAAAAAAAACGATTCTGTCTGCCCCGAAGCGACTTCAAGGGATGACGCTAAAGCTTCAGCGTTATCAACTACAGGTCGTATACAAGAAAGTAGAGCTTCACATTACAGATTTCTTGTCTACAGCAGCACTACCAACAATTATTCAGCCGCAATATCGGTCAAATGAGACTGTACATGCTCTACAGGCTGAGTTTGAAGATATGAACCATGTTACTGATCAAAACATCTCCCCGCAGACACCCCGCAGACACGGGATACTATTAAAGCTCATTCAGCAGAGGACAAGACTTAAGACGTCAGTCTTTCATCCTGAGAGGCTGGCCGGACACAAGAAAGAGTACACCCATCCTGGTAAGGGACTACTGAACATACAGAGACGAACTCACAATGCAGGAAGAGGTCGTCTACAAAAGTTCTCTCTCATATCCATGCAGGGCACTCAGGGGCCAAAGTCAGTCTCAGGAAAGCTACTGACTCAGTATTCTGTCCCAACATGACCCAATAAATCAAACATTTTGTGGCTGTGTGCAACATATGTAATGCAAATCTACGAAAGCAGCAAAAGGAAACGCTGCTCCCACATGACGTACCAACACATCCTTGGTCTAAAGTGGGAATGGATCTGTTCACAGTCAAGAGCGTTCCTTTTCTGATTGAAGTGGACTCCAATTCAGATTTTTGGGAGGTGGAGAAAGTGATTGACACAACTGCCGATTACATCATCGACTGTTGTACGCAGCAATTTAGCAGATATGGCATACCTGACAGTGGTGGAGTTACGAATAATGGGCCACATTTCACGAGTCAAGACTTTGCTTTGTTTGCAAAAGCCTGGGAGTTCCATCATGTGACCTCCTCACCCTACCACAGTCAGAGTAATGATAAGGCGGAGTCAGCAGTGAAAATAGCAAAGACTCTCATCACAGGCTATGAAGGAAGGCACAGATGTGTGGCAAGCCATTTCGGCGTGGATAAATTCTCCCACAGAGGGTTTCGGCAGCAGTCCTGTACATAGCTTAATGTCAAGACGCACCCATTCTCTGTTGCCAACAGCTCCCAAGCTCCTCGCACTAAAGGTCATTAGGGATGTTCAGGTACACAAGCGTGCACGTCAGGACAAGTCAAAACATTACTTTGACCAGCATGCAAAAAATCTGCTTGTAATAAAACAAGGCCAGGCTGTCAGTGCTTCTGTCACCTCACACCAGGGATGAAAATAGCAAAAACTCCACATGGAGTCTTGGCACATGCATAGGGCATATCAGCTCAAGGTCATTTTTTGAAACCTTTATTTAACTAGGCAAGTCAGTTAAGAACAAATTCTTATTTTCAATGACGGCCTAGGAACACGGCCTGAACAGCCTGTTCAGGTGCAGAACGACAGATTTGTACCTTATCAGCTCAGGGATTTGAACTTGCAACCTTTCGGTTATTAGGCCAACGCTCTAACCACTAGGCTACCCTGCCGCCCCCGAAGTGGAAGTAAAGGGCCGAAAGTATCGAAGGACATACGCCCAGTTCAGGAGAACATAGACGGGGTAGACCCCACCAGGGCATGTTATCTCTGTAGACCGTGCCTCCACAATTTCAGGAGGCTGTGGAAGAGGAAGGAGAGGCCCTGAGGCTCCCAGAGGTGCCCAACATCCCAGAGGTGCCAGGAGAGGCCCTGAGGCTCCCAGAGGTGCCCAACATCCCAGAGGTGCCAGGAGAGGCCCTGAGGCTCCCAGTGGTGCCAGGAGAGGCCTTGAGGCTCCCAGAGGTCCCCAACATCCCAGAGGTGCTAAATATGCTACCAGTGTGACACACTAGGACAAGGGATGACATAAGACCATTTCCCTTAAGAGATGGACAATTCATTTTTTATCTTAAACCTGTTGATAATGTAAATAAGAATTTTCACTGTGGTATTAAAATGGCATGAGGTGTACAAATTAATTATATATGAAAAGGAAGATGATTAAGATAATCGGCATAATGCCAATCCAGAGATGGTGCTAGTGGGGCACCTATCTAGGATATATAAACAGGTGCATTATGAATGTAAACGATTATGCTTGGATTTGACCAAACTCTCCGACGTGAGTTATTTACATACACATAATAGTCTAACACTTTAGTCTGAGTCCAAATGTGACATTTTTGTTTGCGTATTTTTGAGACGCGGAGTAGGTGAAAGGATGATCTCTGCATGTGTAATTCCCACCGTGAAACATGGAGGATGAGGTGTGATGCTGTGGGGGTGATTTGATGGGGACACGGTCTGTGATTTATTTAGAATTCAAAGCACACTTAACCAGCATGTCTACCACAGGATTCTGCAGCGATACGCCATCCCATCTGGTTTGCGCTTAGTAGGACTACCATTTTGTTTTTCAACAGGACAATGACCCTAAAACATTCCCAAACCAGAAACCGTGGATTGATGGCAGCATTCACGTGAAACTGAAAGCAAGAACCACTGCTTTTAATCAGGGCAAGGTGACCGGAAACATGACCGAATACAAACAGTGTAGCTATTCCCTCAGCAAGGCAATCAAACAAGCTAAGCATCAGTATAGAGACAAAGTAGAATCGCAATTCAACGGCTCAGACACAAGAGGTATGTGGCAGGGTCTACAGTCAATCACAGATTACAAAAAGAAAACCAGCCCAGTCACGGACCAGGATGCCTTGCTCCCAGGCAGACTAAATAACTTTTTTGCCCGCTTTGAGGACAATACAGTGCCACTGACATGCCCGCAACCAAAATATGCGGACTCTCCTTCACTGCAGCCGAGGTGAGTAAAACCTGTTAACCCTCGCAAGGCTGCAGGCCCAGACGGCATCCCCAGCCGCGCCCTCAGAGCATGCGCGGACCAGCTGGCTGGTGTGTTTACGGACATATTCAATTAATCCCTATCCCAGTCTGCTGTTCCCACATGCTTCAAGAGGGCCACCATTGTCCCTGTTCCCAAGAAAGCTAAGGTAACTGAGCTAAACGACTACCGCACCGTAGCACTCACTTCCATCATCATGAAGTGCTTTGAGAGACTAGTCAAGGACCATATCACCTCCACCCTACCTGACACCCTAGACCCACTCCAATTTGCTTACCGCCCAAATAGGTCCACAGACGATGCAATCTCAACCACACTGCACACTGCCCTAACCCATCTGGACAAGAGGAATACCTATGTGAGAATGCTGTTCATCGACTACAGCTCAGCATTTAACACCATAGTACCCTCCAAACTCGTCATCAAGCTCGAGACCCTGGGTCTCGACCCCGCCCTGTGCAACTGGGTACTGGACTTCCTGACGGGCCGCCCCCAGGTGGTGAGGGTAGGTAACAACATCTCCACCCCGCTGATCCTCAACACTGGGGCCCCACAAGGGTGCGTTCTGAGCCCTCTCCTGTACTCCCTGTTCACCCACGACTGAGTGGCCACGCACGCCTCCAACTCAATCATCAAGTTTGCGGACGACACAACAGTGGTAGGCTTGATTACCAACAACGACGAGGCGGCCTACAGGGAGGAGGTGAGGGCCCTCGGAGTGTGGTGTCAGGAAAATAACCCCACACTCAACGTCAACAAAACTAAGGAGATGATTGTGGACTTCAGGAAACAGCAGAGGGAACACCCCCCTATCCACATCGATGGAACAGTAGTGGAGAGGGTAGTAAGTTTTAAGTTTCTCGGTGTACACATCACAGACAAACTGAATTGGTCCAACCACACAGACAGCATCGTGACGAAGGCGCAGCAGCGCCTCTTCAACCTCAGGAGGCTGAAGAAATTCGCCTTGTCACCAAAAGCACTCACAAACTTCTGCAGATGCACAATCGAGAGCATCCTGTCACCGCCTGGTACGGCAACTGCTCCGCCCACAACCGTAAGGCTCTCCAGAGGGTAGTGAGGTCTGCACAACGCATCACCAGGGGCAAACTACCTGCCCTCCAGGACACCTACACCACCCGATGTCACAGGCCATAAAGATCATCAAGGACAACAACCACCCGAGCCACTACCTGTTCACCCCGCTATCGTCCAGAAGGCAAGGTCAGTACAGGTGCATCAAAGCTGGGACCGAGAGACTGAAAAACAGCTTCTATCTCAAGGCCATCAGCCTGTTAAACAGCCACCACTAACATTGAGTGGCTGCTGCCAACACACTGACTCAACTCCAGCCACTTTAATAATGGGAATTGATGGGAATTGATGTAAAAATATATCACTAGCCACCTTAAACAATGCTACTTAATATAATGTTTACATACCCTACATTATTTATCTCATATGTATACGTATATACTGTACTCTATATCATCTACTGCATCTTCATGTAATACATGTATCACTAGCCACTTTAAACTATGCCACTTTGTTTACATACTCATCTCATATGTATATACTGTACTCGATACCATCTACTGCATCTTGCCTATGCCGCTCTGTACCATCACTCATTCATATATCTTTATGTACATATTCTTTATCCCTTTACACTTATGTGTATAAGGTAGTAGTTTTGGAATTGTTAGCTAGATTACTCGTTGGTTATTACTGCATTGTCGGAACTAGAAGCACAAGCATTTCGCTACACTCGCATTAACATCTGCTAACCATGTGTATGTGACAAATACAATTTGATTTGATTTGACACACTTCAAGGGTGTGTAAGGGCTATTTGATCAAGAAGGAGAGTGATGGAGTGCTGCATCAGATGACCTGGCCTCCACAATCACCTGACCTTAACCCAATTGAGATGGTTTGGGATGATTTGGAATGCAGAGTGAAGGAAAAGCAGCCAACAAGTGCTCAGCATATGTGGGAACTCCTTCAAGACTGTGACCTAAATGTAAATTCAGAGTGATGCATTTGCATTGTTTGCTGTTTGGGGTTTTAGGCTGGGTTTTCTGTATTGCACTTTTGTGACATCTGCTCCCTGAATAAATGTGAATGATTGATTGATCATGCAGTATGAAGATCTCTCCATTTCGACATGTGTCACTTGTTCACCACTAGAGAGCAATGCTGCACATGTACAGTAGCCAACAGATACTGACCATCTGTGGATTGCAATCACATTCAAATCTAAACAAATTGGGAATGTAAGGTGATCCATATTTCAAATATGAAATATGCTGACTTTTGTAAACTACAAACTGTTAGTCTGTATCGAAAGCATGATGAATGACAGAAGTTCTGTGACTTCAATACAAAAGTAAAACTCTGCTCTAACGAATCTTTAAACATGCCTGAACATCAACACCTAATTCCATCTAAGGGTTCACCAAAATGGGAAATTAATGCTTGGTGCAGATTGCCAAGTGTAGGTTGGACGCCACCAAAAGCTGTAACTTTGACTGTGGTGCCAAGCTATGCCAATACCCATGGGTGTGGTGCTTGTTGTTTCTGTCTACACCAGTGCATTTTTTACAATGATGATGAGCGGCCGGGTTAACACCATCAAATCTGACAATTTAATTAAACGGTCTTGGTATTTTCCCAGGCTATTCTTACGGCTATTATTCTTCAAAATGAAGAACTAGGCAAGTCAGTTAAGAACAAATTCTTATTTACAATGACGACCTACCGGGGAACAGTGGGTTAACTGCCTTGTTCAGGGGCAAAATGACAGATTTCTTTAACTTGTCAGCTCAGGGATTCAATCCATCAACCTTTCAATTACTGGCCCAACGCTCTAACCACTTGGCTACCTGCCATGGTGACTCAACTGTCTAGCCTCTGGTCTGGTGTGGAAATCACAGTTAGTCATGGATGTTGGTATTATGATGAATGTAGTGATCACCATGGTGAATTCAGCAATTGTATTTATCAAATGTTATTATTGAGCATATTGTTATTATCACAACAACAGATCCCAGGGCCTAGTCTGGGTGTATTCATACACCATTAAAGTGCAATAAATAACTTCATGCTCAAAGGGATATTCAATGCCTTTTTATTTTTTACCCATCTACCAATAGGTGCCCTTTGCGAGGCATTGGAAAACATCCCTGGTCTTTGTGGTTGAATCTGTGTATGAAATTGACTGCTCGACTGAGGGACCTTACAGATAATTGTATGTGTATGTGGGTACAGAGATGAGGTAGTCATTCCAAAATCACATTAAACACTATTATTGCACACAGTGAATCCATGCAACTACTTATGTGACTTGTTAAGCACATCTTTACTCCTGAACTTATTTAGGCTTCCCATAACAAAAGGGTTGAATACTTATTGACTCAAGACATTTCAGATTTAAATGTTTTATTAATTTGTAAACATTTCTAAAAACATAATTCCACCTTGACATCATGGGGTATTGTGTGTAGGCCAGTGACACAAAATCAACATGTTATCCATTTTAAAATCAGGCTGTGACACAACAAAATGTTATCCATTTTAAAATCAGGCTGTGACACAACAAAATGTTATTCATTTTAAAATCAGGCTGTGACACAAAATCAACATGTTATCCATTTTAAAATCAGGCTGTGACACAACAACATGTTATCCATTTTAAAATCAGGCTGTGACACAACAACATGTTATCCATTTTAAAATCAGGCTGTGACACAACAACAGGTTATCCATTTTAAAATCAGGCTGTGACACAACAACATGTTATCCATTTTAAAATCAGGCTGTGACACAACAACATGTTATCCATTTTAAAATCAGGCTGTGACACAACAACATGTTATCCATTTTAAAATCAGGCTGTGACACAACAACATGTTATCCATTTTAAAATCAGGCTGTGACACAACAACATGTTATCCATTTTAAAATCAGGCTGTGACACAACAACATGTTATCCATTTTAAAATCAGGCTGTGACACAACAACATGGGGAAAATGTCAAGGGATGTGAATACTTTTGAAGACACTGTATTGTATGTCTTTCGGGGGGGTTGGGTTAAAAGTGGAAGTTACACTTCAGTTGGACCTTGTATGCAATTCACCAATACAGTGATTTTAATCTCAACATTTTATTATTTTATTGTTATAGGCCTACAACTGTAGGGTCATTCAAGCTGTATTTTTTTTAAACATTTGAAACAGTGCTGTAGGGTAAAATATATAAAAAATATTTGCACACAAGAAAATACAAAACAATAGGTCAATGATCATCAGAGGTCAATTTTACTGCAGTAGCTAAATCAAGTTCACACTGAGTGATTAATGGCCGGAACAAAAATATACTCCTCACACACATGGTTATGGGCTTAAAAAATAAGACATCTGTACAATGTCAGATGTAGAGTTGAAATGCATTACATTTTGAGTTTGCATCCCAATATTACACTTTATATACATCACAGAAGACTGAAATATAACAAAACCGTTTGACTCGCAGCTTTTTTGAAATGTTTATTAATTATGAAATTCTTAAAAATATGAATATAATTACACCCATGCGGCCACTGGGTCAAAAAGCATGTGCCGGAGAGGTAGACAATCCCAAAGAGGTTTTGAAAGGATTCCGCAGCTCCCTCAGTGGCTACGTGACATGAGCTCAGCTGGAATGTCTGAGGAGAAGTAGGCTACCTGTCAGAGCAGGCAATGATGGGTCTGAGCACTGACTTCATACGGGTTTGAGTCATTTACATTTTATAGTCTTCTAAAGAATCACTGGACAGTAGCTGCACAGGAAGACCAATCATTACTAGTAATATGAACATTCATATCAGACACACCAGACACATATTACTTATAATGGGCGTGGTTCATTGTTGAGGGCTGGGCAATCGTGCGCATTTCATATATTAGATTGCCTGTACAAACGCCACCTGTATGGAGCAAGGTATAGTAGGCTACGAACCATAACACTTTGGATTTACAACTTCAAACAGACCTTCATGATGACAATGGACCCGTTGAAATCGGCCATATCCATTGGGAATGTGGAGGAGACATCTCTTGCTTTGCCGTCCGATAACAAACTTAGGTCCAAACAGCAGCGTGTCTTGGATCAGGTGCAAACCATTAAGAGGGGCAAGTCGAAGTACAGTAAAAATGGATCTTTATCGTCGCCAACGAAGTCGCCAACGAGTAAGCATCATTATTAGAATAAAAACGTATTACGTTATTTGTATGCTATTTTATTTGACCTAAAGCCTAATCAGGTTATGGTTTAATGTTCTGACTTACCCCCATTAGATTTGCATTGTTGTTAATGATTTATTAATGAGTAAATTAATAACCCCCATACATTAGATATCATTAACTCCACTGTTGTTAACTCTGTTAAGTAAACAAAGTGCAACATGTGTCATTTTAATATAGTAAACATAGGCTAAAGGACAGTCTATGCTGTCACATCCCGAAAATCTGTCTTCTCGCGAAAATGTCTCTAGCATCAGAACAGTTAGGCCATCGAAATATGATCCCACTATGGAAAGGGGAGTGTCACACTAGTGTAACGGGACTCATACAAATGAAAAAATATTTATTGAGCTTTCTTATAACTCCTAGATATAGGACAGACACTTCAAAACCTCCTTATGATAAAACATTTTGACTCTCTGTTTTGCTATTTATTAATGTGCTATTTACTGCGTTTCTATGCGATATAGTAGTAAAGGCCAAATTAAATATTATATTTAAAAAAAATGTACAGTACCAGTCACAAGTTTGGACACACCTACTCATTCAAGGGTTTTTCTTATTTTTTAAAACTATTTTCTACATTGTAGAATAATAGTGAAGACATCAAAACTATGAAATAACACACATGGAATCACCAAAAAAGTGTTTAACAAATCTAAATAGATTTTAGATTTTAGATTCTTCAAAGTAACCACCCTTTGCCTTGATGACAGCAGTCTAAGGCACTGCATCTCAGTGCAAGAGGCGTCACTGCAATCCCTGGTTTGAATCCAGGGACTGGAACATCACATCTGGCTGTGATTGGGAGTCTTATAGGGCGAGGCACAATTGGCCCAGTGTAGTCTAGGTTTGGCCGGGGTAGGCCGTCATTGTAAATAAGAATTTGTTCTTAACTGACTTGCCTGGTTAAATAAAGATTAAATAAAAAATACAAACATACTGTATATATATATATACCTAAATGTGTCCTAAAAATCAAATAGCTAAATGAGACTACCTTAAAACAATTCCATTTGTTAGCTTAGTAGAACCCGCCCCTGAACGGCGGGCTAACAGTTCACACAGACAATTTAAGTTTTCACATGCATTAACATGAATCATTACGGCTTGGAGACTTGCTTCTTGGCGTCTATTCAGTCACGTAAAAAAAACAAATTAATTAAGAGTGTTACACCCAATATTTTACTGTGATAACTCATATTTACACAGCTTTTAATAGTCATTTAGGATCTCCCATGTTTCTCTCCACAGGTCCTATGTACGTCAGCGTATTCACTGACTCCATTAAGTCACCTACCAGTCCCAATGGAATTGTCTTCTCGAATGGTACAAATGGCCTCTCAAGAACGGTATGAAGCTTTTCTTTTTAATTTTCACATCACATACATACGAAGATAGAATACATTGCCCCATGATTTGATAACTGTGCTAGGTTTATCAGTTGTATTTAACAGTATACAGTTTGGATACTATAGTGAGCATCAGTATTCATCTCATAAAATGATTTCCTAATGAGTGATGGCTTTTAATATGAAAGCAATGCCATCGTGATGGGGTAGTCTGTCTGAGACTAATCTCGGAACACAGAACTGTATCCACTGTGACCAGCTACTAGATTTATGTGAACATTATGTCATGAGTGTAGTCAGGTAGAAGCAGGTGTTACAGATGACTGACTAACCACAGGACTGGGAGTCAACATGTGAGTTTCTGCCCAGTCACCAGAAGAATGGGGAATATTGCTCTTTCCAAGCAGCTCTCCCTCCAGCACAACTCCAGAGAGAGTCATCCTCTCATAGTGGCATCTGACTCATTGTTGTAACACACACCTCTGTCTTAATCATGTACTTTCAAATAGATGAGGCATTATGAGTACTCTGAACTGAACTCTGGTCCAAGCCAAGTTTCCAACCAGCTTTGGAGTTTCTGGTTTCCCACTGCCCTCTGCCAATTAGACAAGTCAATAGTTATCAATAACAATAGATTGATTATATGCAGTACATTATATTTATCTTCACTCACAGTGGGCCACCTTGTGTATATTATGATTTTCAAATGAAGTTGTAAGTGCTACATTTACACTGTAGTCATTTAGCAGACACTCATGCCCATAGCAATTAGGGTTAAGTGCCTTGCTCAAGGGCACATCAATGGATTTATTTATTTTTCACCTCAGGGAGGTGGATTCAAACCAGTGACCTTTCGGTTACTGGTCCAACGCTCTTAACAGCTACGCTACTTGCTGCCAGGTGCTGGTGAAAGTGTTCCTGATTCCAAAGTGTCTGCTAGCATTTACTAAAATGACTTTATTCTGCAGCTTAGCCATGAGCAGAGCACCAAGCGAATGGTACTGTCCTCCAAGGGATCTACTGTTCAGAGAAACATGAGCAGCTCCAGCCAGTGGGAGAGACGATTACCTCTCAGTCCCCCCATAGCCAGGGGTCAGCGCAACAGCAGCCGCAGTGTGCCTGATGCGGACCCCTTCCCCTTCCCCACCACCACACAGCGCCCTGCCCAGGCCCCGGCTTCAGCCCTACAGCAGTTTCAGTCCTCAGCCCCCGCCCGACAGCTCCAATCCAACAGATCCAGCTTCTTCCTTACTGAGAGGGGTAACAGCCAGTTCATCTCCAATGGCAATGGCCCCTCTCAGGTCATTGTCAACAGCAACGATGTGCAGAAAAGGCACAGCCAGTTGATTGGCACCCGTCAGACGAAAAGCAGCGGCCAGATTACCAGCAGCCAAACTCGTATTGAGAGGGCACCATCGAACCCCTCCATGGCCGAGCCCAAGATATCAGTGGTCAAGAGCAAGATTGAAGCAGGGTGAGTGGAATGAGTGAATGTGAGATATTGTGTAAATGCTGCTTTGGGGTTTGATGATGAGTTGATTTTCAAATGTTTCTGAACAGCTGTTGAAACACTATACAGTGCAATCAGAAAGTATTCAGACCCCTTGACTTTTTCCACATTTTGTTACGCTACAGCCTTATTCTAAAATGCATTACATTGTTTTTTCCCCCTCATCAATCTACAAACAAGACCCCATAATGACAAAGCAATAACAGGTTTTTAGAAATATCACATTTGTTGATTCACCTTTGGCAGCGATTACAACCTTGAGTCTTCTTGGGTATGATGCTACAAGCTTGGCACACCTGTATTTGGGGAGTTTCTCCCATTCTTCCCTGCAGATCCGCTAAAGCTTTGTCAGGTTGGATGGGGAGTGACGCTGCACAGTTATTTTCAGGTCTCTCCAGTGATGTTCGATCGGGTTCAAGTCCGGGTTCTGTCTAGACCACTCAAGGACATTCAGAGACTTGTCACCGAAGCCACTCCTGCGTTGTCTTGGCTGTGTGCTTAGGGTCGTTGTCCTGTTGGAAGGTGAATCTTCGCCGCAGTCTGAGATCCTCAGTGCTCTGGAGCAGGTTTTCATCATGGATCTCTCTGTACTTTGCTCCATAGATCTTTCCCTCAATCCTGACTAGTCTCTCAGTCCCTGAAAAACATCCCTTTAGAAAACTCCAAGTGGGCTGTCATGTGCCTTTTACTGAGGAGTGGCTTCCATCTGGCCAGTTTACCATAAATGCCTGATTGGTGGAATGCTGCAGAGATGGGAGAATCTTCCAGAAGGACAACCATCTCCACAGAGGAACTCTGGAGCTCTGTCAGACTGACCATCGGGTTCTTGGTTACCTCCCTGACCAAGATCCTTCTCCCCCGATTGCTCAGTTTGGACTGGCGTACAGCTTTAGGATGTGTCTTGGTGGTTGCAAACTTCTTTCATTTAAGAATGATGGAGGCCACTGTGTTCTTAGGGACCTTCAATGCTACAGAACTGTTTTGTTACCCTTTCCCGGGTCTGTGACTCGACACAATCCTGCCTCGGAGCTCTATGGACAGTTTCTTCAACCTCATGGCTTGGTTTTTGCTCTGACATGCACTGTCAGCTAAGGGACCTTTTATATAGACAGGTGTGTGCCTTTCCAAAATATATCCAATCAATTGAATTTACCACAGGTGGACTCCAATCAAGTTGTAGAAACATCTCAAGGATGATTAATGGAAACAGGATGCACCTGAGCTCTATTTCAAGTGTCATAGCAAAGGGTATGAATAATTATGTAAATAAAATATATATATATTTTTTTATATACATATTTTTTTTGTATACATATACAAACTGTCAAGTTTGGTGGAGGAGGAATCATGGTCTGGGGCTGTTTTTCATGGTTCGGGAGAGGCCCGTTAGTTCCAGTGAAGGGAAATTGTAACGCTACAGCATACATTGACATTCTAGATGATTCTGTACTACCAACTTTGTGGCAACCGTTTGGGAAAGGCCCGTTCCTGTTTAAGCATGACAATAACCCTGTGCACAAAGTGAGGGCCATACAGAAATGGTTTGTCGATCGGTGTGGAATAACTTGACTGGCCTGCACAGAGCCCTGACCTCAATCCCATCTAACATCTTTGGGTTGAATTAGAAGGTTGACCGCGAGCCAGGCCTAACTGCCCAACGTCAGTGTCTGATCCTCACTAATGCAGGTTGCGTTCTCCTGGCATCCGCTAAACCCAGATGTGTCCGTTGGAATGGAAGCCAATCCCTGCAGCAATGTTCTAACATCTAGTGGAAAGCCCTCCCGGAAGAGTGGAGGCTGTTATAGCAGTAAGGGGGGACCAACTCCATATTAATGCCCATGATTTTGGAATGAGATGTTCGAGCAGGTGTCCACATACTTTTGGTCATGTAGTGTACCTTTATGGGGTTTCCCAACAGGATGAATGATTATGGCCAGCTTGCTGATATTACCATGGCGGAGGCGGTGCAGTACCTGTCCAGTGGAGATGTGAACTACCAGCACTATGGCGCCTCATTCATCCAACACTCTACCTACTCAGAGGACAAGGCCAAGCAGGAGGTGAGGACACAGACGTGGGTCTCCAGGACCCGGACTCAACAACACTGTCCTGTTAGAACGTCTAACAGCTTTACCTGTCTCTCAGGTGTTGCGGCTCAAAGGAATCCCTCCTCTGGTGAACTTGCTGAGGAGTCCCAGTCCCCAGGTCCAACAGACAGCCTCGGCCGCCCTGCGGAACCTTGCCTTTAAAGATGCGGGCAACAAGGAGGAGGTCCAACGCTGTGGGGGCATCACTGAGTCCCTGGCCCTGCTCCGAGACACAGACTCTACCGAGACACAGAAACAACTCACAGGTACAGACGACTGTTCTCTTTCTATACTCAACACTTCTCTGTCTAGTGACATCATAGACAGTTGGCAGACATATGCACCGTGTGTGAATGCAAGCGGTTATGAAACACGCTTGTGTTGCTTTCTGATGCCAAAATGTGCATATTTAAATTGAAGGGGCAATCTGCATTTTCTGCATCCATTTTTGGACATCTAAATGAATGATATACCTTTGATTCATGAGGAATATAACTTATAGATGCGTCATGACCTTAGTTCAACTGTCGTACCTTATCATAACCAAAAATGCATGCTTGTTTTACTCCAGTGTTTGTGAACAAAGTAAAACAATCACTATATAGCCTCAAAACATAGTTAAAACAGTCCTTGTATCCATAGCTCTATTATGTCTATTATTTTGGTCGTAATTTCCCAGCCCATCCCTCTGCTTTTTACCGAAACAGGGGTGGGAAGTATGCTTTGTTATTGTTTCAACTGCTAATTTCTGCTTTAAGTGCATTGATGCCATAAAGCACAGGGAAACACTCACTAAACCCTGTCACCTTAATCCTAATCAGTTCTTGCTGTCAGTCGCACAAATGATCTATGGTGTGCTGTTGTACCAGAGAAACTTGATATGTGAGATGTCTCACAGTAGTCTGTTCTGGAGGATAGAGCATCCTGCTCTCTATTGTTCTGTCTTCCTGAAGCCGTGCTATATAAATTGGCTCTAATGCTATCAAATATTTACCCTGGTTTCTTGACTAGCAACAGGACGTAGCTACAGTGTCTATGCTGTACAGTGACAATTACAGAGATGTAGTAGATTGCACTGAAACACCTCACATTGCCTGTCAACCCTGGTCCTGGAGACTCACAGGGATTGCCTGTTTTTGTTCTCTCTCCTAGTTATGCATTAAAAAGTACATGCCATGCCCGTGTCATGCCAGTTTGATCAAAGTGCACTGTGTGGCTAACTAGTATTGCTTTTGTTGAATTTTTGTGTTTGAGTTGAGCTGGCTAAGATCCATGATCATGTCACAGTAGTAGCATTAGAGGTAATCAGATATTTGAACAACTGCTGTTTCTACTGCCACTGAACTCAGAAGTTCTGAACTTTGTCCTGTCTCTCCAGGTCTCCTTTGGAACCTGTCGTCTGCAGACAGTCTGAAGCCAGAGCTTGTGCGTAGCGCTCTGCCTGTTCTGACTGAGACTGTGGTAGTACCTTACACAGGAGGAGTAGATGAGACCAACAAGAACCTGGACCCAGAGGTCTTCTACCATGCTACAGCATGTCTACGGTGAGACACATCGATCAATACTGTAGACCAGGGTGCACACTGCACAGATCTACTGTATACTATCAGTTAGCCCAGAGGTTACAAAGACAAACTTATGAACTGGCAAGTGGAGGAGTATCTACTATCTACTGCTGTTGCGCCTTTGAGCAAGGTACTTAACCAAAATTGCTCCAGGGGCACTGCACTGACTGAACCAGTCACTGCACTCTAGACTGCTCCCAGCCAACAACTTGTCGGTGCTGTCTCAGAGGATTGGGTGAATGGCACAAATGGACGATAAAGTACGGTTTTGTTCTAGTCTGTCATGTCTCCACTGTCAGACTACACAATGCTGACCTGCCTTTACCTGATGCCAATACTACTTTTCCAACAGAAATCTGAGCTGTGCGACGCAAAGCAACAGGCAGGCCATGCGTAACTGTCGAGGCCTCATCGACTCTCTGGGCAGTTACGTTCAGGAGTGTGTAGCATCAGAGAGGCCAGATGACAAGGTGGGCGTGCAACATTAAATATCTTAAAATAACGTTGAAACAAGTGATGATGCATTTATGGAATGCCATTCTTCAGAATTCCAAATAATATAAGTTCTACCTGCATGTGAAAATATCATGGGATACATTTTCTCCATTGCTTACGTTTACTTGATACCTACTTTTTAACTTGATGTTTGAAGAATAACACTATGGATATGTGTATGGTAGGTACAGATTAATGCAAACTAACCAAACCAGTTATTTTGCCTCTGTTTGTGCCAGTCTGTGGAGAACTGTGTCTGTGTACTGCACAACCTGAGCTTCCAGCTGGAGAGTGAGGCCCCGGCCCTGTTCAGCCGGATCACTGCCCTGGCCGGGACCATCAGCCGGGCCAACGCCTCAGCTGAGACCGGCCCCATCGGCTGTTTCAGCCAACAGAGCAGCAAGGTCCAGGAGCAGGAGGTGAGACAGGCATATGGGTCTAATGACATCAAGGGAGAGAGGAGAGAGTTGGGTGGAAACTGTACATAGATACACAATGACATCATCGTGTACTGCACAGTATTGAATGTTTTAAAACACACAAATGTTGTGTACATCAACTTCCATCATAGATCTGAACACCTAAAAAAATCTGATGATTAACGTTCACTCCTGTAGAATCACTTTGACTACCCCGTGATGGAGGAACAGCATCCTAAAGGAGCGGGCTGGCTCTTCCACTCCAAGACTATGCAGAGTTACCTGTCTCTGCTGAGGTCCAGCCAGAGAGAAGACACCCTGGAGGCCTGCTGTGGAGCCCTGCAGAACCTCACCGCTAACCAAGGCATTGTACGAACGACACAGCATTTTTACTCTTTATTTAATTAATTATTTTCACACAAAAATTATTTTAAATGCACCAAATGTGTGTAAAAAAAAAACAACGATTCAAATCATGGTCCTCCCAAAAACTTTTTAGAAACGCTTCATAGACCCCGTTATAAGACCCTCATCTCTGTGTTCACAGGTTTCTAGAGTGATGAGCCAGACCATTGTCCAGAAGCTGAACGGCTTGCCTGAAATCTCTCCCCTGCTGCAATCCTCCAACCCCAGCCTACAGAAGACTGCTGTGGCTTTGGTGGGAAACCTAGCCAAGAACCAACGCCTTCAGAGCATCATGGGTGAGCATGGACACCAATCTTAACCATGTTCATAGTGAAATGGATGGAACCTAGAATGTTAGGCTACCTTGTTTCAATAATGGTTTAGTTTGCATTGAGAGCAAACATCCAGCAGGGTCAGGTTAGCTAAACAATTTTGCCACTTCTATTTTCAGAGAGGATTAAACAAGAGAGGATTAAACATTTCATTTATACCTGATCTGAGTTTGTGTTCGTTTTAACATTTTGTTCTTGTTGTCAAGTTAGCAACACTTCATAGAGTGTGTTTGCGGGAAGTGAATGACCTAATGGGGTGTGTCTTGAAGCCCGACAGACCTTCCCAGAGCTGGTTGGCATCCTCAGCTCATGGACCAAGGAAGGGACAGAGTCTGACGACACCCTGGCTATGGCGTGCCAAACCAGCCACAGTCTTCTGATGAAGGAGCCTGAGCTGGGGAAGCGCGTGCTGAGCAACAACCTGGTCAACTCACTCAACGACCTGAGCAAGAACAGGTAAGGCCTGCTCATTATATTTTATAACAAAAAAGTACAAGATCTGCTCTATCTAAAGAAAACATTTGCAAAATCTAAGAAGCCAGATAACAGAGCTTTGACTTTGAGGTTAATGGCTCAGAATACTCCAGCCTTACAGGGATTGTTCTTTCTCTTGGTAGGCTTTTCCCAAAGGCAAGCAAAGCTGCAGGTGTGCTCCTCTACAGCCTCTGGTCAGAGAAGGACATACAGAGTTTCCTAAAAAAGGTAAGAATTTAGAGCCTATAATTCAAACAAATTCTGTCATACTAATATGGGATATCCCTGTACCTTTTTATTTGTTGAGAGCTATTGCATTTTATCTATCAGTTTACGCTTCAATGCATTTGAAAAATGAGAAAAATGCAATGGAGGCAATAGCTCTTGTAGGAAAGGAGGATCTGAATAGGCTGGCTCAGTCAGGACAAAGATAGGTGTCTTTATGATCACTTTCCACCCCTTCCTTCCCCAGAGGAGGATGACTCAGTGTGGCTGGCTGATGTTGTCTCTACTTGCTGTTTCTATAGCTGTAGAGATCCCTGGTATCTGTCTGTATTAAGTGAGGTGTGCCATTTGTTTCCTCAGTAGTAAGAACCTAGTCCACGCCCCGATCAGGCATTTTTTGACAACAGTGGAGAATGAATGGAGGGATTATGTTCTGTCTGATGGGTGAATACAGTATACAGTACACCTGAACAATGGTATGTACACAGGAGCTGTAGAGCTGCTGCAATCGTACAGCCAATGAATCTAAGGATGCAGGTTCACACCACAGTGTTAGACTCTTATCTGTTCACGCAGGACATCTTATCCCTTGTATTTGAATGCTTACCTGATACTGAACATAGTTTTGCCTAGCTCTCTTACCTCAGTTGCTTGACATTTCAGTTTCACTTAGTGTGAAACCTGCTGTGAGCTAGAAACTGTTACCATGACATTATTTAGGAAAACAATCTGTATCAAGGGGGGATTCTAATGTCTATTTAATCATTTGTCCTACAGCAAGGGATGAATAAGGGTTCCTTTGTGAATGACATCACCAGCGTGGCTCACAGGTCTGTGCAGGTCGTTGAGTAACAAGAAGACAGCTGGCAGGGATCTCACATCACCTCCCAATGTACTTATGGACTATACACCTACTACAGCACATGTCAGACTGTGTCCAGTTTATATGGTTACTAAATGTTTACTTTAGATTTCAAAACACATTAAAGTTAGTCAGATTGTCCATCTGTTATGTTAAATTGTCTTATCCATCTTACGTCCGTATAAAGGTTAGTAATCTTGTATTTCTGGGGGGTTTCTGGGCTCTTTTGTTTTTGCTAGAAATCATTTGTTTTTCTTTTGCATTGTAAACATGTAGATCCTGTTTGGTAATGGCTGGTTACTGGGATTGCTTGAATAAGCCCCCTTAGCTTGCATGACAATTAGGGTTGATTACCCAAAAGCTACTGAAAGCTAATGATCAGATGTTGTAACTCATTTCATTAGATTTATTAAGCTAGAATAGTCCACTAAGTAACAGTTGCCACAGCATACACAAAGCACATCACAAAAAAAAAAAATATTGTGATTGTCACTAATGTTTAACCTACTATGTTCTTCTGTATAGTACAGCCATACTGAAATAATTTTTGATACATGTATCCTTTTGTCCATGCCTGTATGGTTTAGATCTCCCAATATATACTGTTGTTTTTTCCATTTTTGTCCATAAAATACTGTACAATTTTTTTATTTTTTTATTTTGGAAATCTGTTCCCAAGTATTCCCATGAATAATAGAGAGACATACAGTATTTGATTGTATACAAACATAAGCAAGGTATGAAATTATTCCGTTTTTATTTGATCTGTTTGGGCTTCTTGCGGTCAGTTTTCTGTCTACGGCTGAATTGAGTTTTTTTGTTTGTTTTAGTCACCTCTGTGTATTTGAATTCAGATGATGTATTGTATGTATCGCCAAAGACACTTGCTATTATTCTGTTTGTACAACCTCATTGGATAATGGATAAAGAATATTTTCCAAACATTTGTTCATGAGAACTCTTTATGCTTGTTAGCTTTTCTGTGCTGTTTTCTAAGATGATACCAGTAAGTAGCCTTGCATGAGTCTTGGCTCATAGGAGCAGGAGCCTATGATCATAGGAGCCTATGATCTCCTGTTTCTGTAGTGATACCTCCTGGACATGCACTAGTATATCACAGGGACTTCTGATGTGAATGCATGCTTTACTTAACACAACTCTAACAGCCATTGGCAGTGGTAACAAATCAGTAAATGGGAAATGCAACTCTGTGAGGCCTGAAGACAAATGGTGAGTGAAATATGAGGACGGTTAAGCTACACCTGAATAACAGCCAGTGGTGCAGCAGCAGACACACCCTGTGCCCTGGTCTACTCCCATGACCTCACTGTGATTTGTTTAGCTTACCCTGCCTGTCTTGTCTCATGTTGTGGTTGGTCTGGGCATAGGACGCAAACTGTTCTGTGGGCACAATACCAGCTTATGTCTTTCCCCCAGTTTTTACTCTACCTTACTGATTCATGGCTCTGGGATTAGGAAGAGGTATTAGTACAGTAACAACAAACAACGGTGTGCAATTTAAAAAGAAAAGTCAGCCAAGCAAAAACCTGCTAAAAATGAATTGATAAGAATGCTATAATTGCTCAGTGGGAAATGAATATCCAACTGGTCAGTGACAACTCTTTGGAGTTTATGACAGCAACTATGTGAGCTAATTACAGTATTATAGACACTATGTCCTGGGATTTCATATGATCTTCTATGCAGAAGAACCCATTATCTTATAACGACTCTTATGTTGTTTGTGAGCGTCTCAGCTTTTCATAGCTTGTTGTGCAAACCATTCAGTCTCTACAGACGCTTTTGTCCAATGACCCGGCCCAGGCCCCTTCGGGATCCACCCATGTCTCACAAACACCGCTCTAGCTCAGCCACCATTAATCACACATACTAATAGTTGGTATCTATGGATGCAGAATAAATGGAATAATCTGTAAACACATATGGTTTAAAAGGGTTTTGAAGCACTAAATCACGCCGGTGTGATTGTGGGACTCAAGTAATAACCATTGTCACGTTTGTCGTAAGAACGGGACCAAGGCGCAGCGAATGTTGAGCGGATGTTGAGTTCCACATATTTATTTCAAAGTGAAACTTAAAGCAAAAAATGATAAATCAATAAACGAACAATGAAATGTGACTAAGTGGTGCACATGCACAAACACAAAACAATATCCCACAAACACAGGTGGGAAAAATAGCTACTTAAATATGATCCCCAATTAGAGACAACAATTACCAGCTGCCTCTAATTGGGAATCATTCAAAACACCAACATAGAAAAATTAAACTAGAACACAACATAGAAATATTAAACTAGAATACCCCCTAGTCACACCCTAACCTGCTACACCACACAGAAACAAGGGCTCTCTATGGTCAGGGTGTGACAACCATGGCATTAATTCTCATTAAAGTAGATACTTCAGGTTCCCACCAACACAGCCATGGGTATAGGGCCGTGGATAGAGTCAGGCAGAGCATTGTACTGTCTGGATCTTGTGAAGCACCAATCTGTGACATCATTCTTCTACATCCACAGCGTTTCATTGTCTAATTATGAACTGGGCAGTCTATTTAACTGGCAGGAAAATTAATGGCGGTACTCTAATCCAATGGTAACTTTTATGCTTTTCTCTGACCTTAACCTCACTAAAGATATACCTTAACTTAACTAAACCCGACCTTAATGAAGTGTTATATTGATATATTGTATGAATGATCTGGTTATGAACCGGATGAATGTTTAGAATATTGTATCTTTACTGAAAGGATAAGGGATTTGCTTGAATAGGTTTATTACAGTCTCCATGAACAACGTTGCCTTTAAATATCAACAGCTCTATAACATGGATATTCCGCGGTCCGGACTGAATCTAGGCTATAGGCTACTGAAATGATCAGATGTTGTAACTGACATATTGTATTTGTCACAAATGTTTAACCTTGACATTTTAGTCACTTCTGTGTATTTAACCCTTGTGTGGTGTACATGTTTTTGTCATTGTTCCCAATGTTGTCGGGTCTGATGGACCCACAACATTATTTTTAAAACAATACAGCCATAAGAATTTACATAAAAATACTTAATACTTAAGCAAACAATACAGACCGCATACATGGTTAATATTTGGCCCAGCGTCGTTCGGGTTTGGCCGGGGTAGGCCGTCATTGTAAATAAGAATTTGTTCTTAACTGACTTGCCTAGTTAAATAAAGGTTTTATACATTTGTCATTTACCTATGCTGGATCACATTCATCAATAAAAGCTCTATTCGTTTTTTAAATAAAATGTGATTTTTGGAAACAAAAATCAATTATAATCAAGACATGGGTGGAATAAATCATGTTAATCTTGAAGAAATATAACGGTTATCACTATTGATGTTTATTGCTTTGAACTGAACAAATTAGAAGGACAAATTTTACATACAGTATTTTATGGAAATTATAAATGAGCCCCATTGAACACAAATTAAGGCCGGTCTACACACCACATGAGGGACAGAGTGTTACTGTGTGAGTGTTGCAAATGTATTTCTTGCACTTGATGTATGTGTACTGTGTCTTCCTGTCCTTCTTGGGTCCACACAGATCGCATCACTTCTTCTTGTTGCTACCGACTGCAATCTAGAATGATGAAAACACTTAGTTCAGGAATTTTACTAACATCTCACTCACTCACTCACTCACTCACTCACTCACTCACTCACTCACTCACTCACATATATAGTTACAGCAGGTCAAGGTTGGAGAGTCAGACACACACACACAAGCAACAAAATCACTCACACTTACTTCCGGTATTGGAGTTGTTGGTTCTGTGGGTCGGGCGGATGGGGCACCAGCATCCTCCTCCTGAATCCTCCTCACGATGGCTGCAGAAGCTGGGGTCCTTGGGATATGCCTTGCCCAGCTCCTCGAGAAACAGCTGTCTCCTCTGGAGCTTCCCTCTGTTCCATTCTGGGATCAAAGCCATCCAGATGACAAACGTGTTGTAAGCCGAGACGTCGAAGATGTTGAAGAATATCACAAGTGGCCAGAGTAGGGTTCTTCTTTTGCAGCTGTAGCCAGTCAGCAGCTTGTCTAAATTGTCCTTTGAGGCATTGGAATCTATTAAGATTTCTGTATTTTGATGTTCCTGTCCACAGATTCTCCCATCCCTATGAAGCATACTCATGAGTACAACAAGTATGCCTTTCTTTGGCACGAAGGACACTAGGCACGCGTCAGCCGTGAACACAAACTTAGAGGAATTGATAGACCTATTCCATGTATTCAACAGCTGAGGTTGGAGCTTCCCCGTACACTCTTGCAAGTTCCACACATATGATGAAGCAGCATCACAGTCAGCCCAGATCTTGATTCCATATTTAGATTGTATGTACTGCCTGAAAGGGCAGCGGCTCCTAAATGGCATAAGCTGCACATCAACAGTAACATTGGGCCCAGGGTTGAAAAACAGGGGAAGGCGGTCCACCCGCTTGCCCCACACTGACCTGATTGCAGCAAGCTTGTTTCTCTGCTAGCTTGTCTCTCTTCATTGTATAATTTTTAATTTAGTAAACATTGAAAATGGATCCTAAAGACCCAACCTCCACACTTGGGTTAAATTCAGATGAGAAATTGTATATGTAATGTTTAGCCAAAGATAACTTCTGTTATTCTGTTTGTATGATCTCAATGGATAATGGATAAAGAATATTTTCAAAACATTTGTTCTTGAGAACTCATGCTTGTTAGCTTTTTGTGTTGTTAGCTTTTTGTGTTGTTTCCCCAAGTTCACAAATTCTAAGATGATACCAGTAAGTAGTCTTCCACGAGTCTTGGCTCATAGGAGCAGGAGCCTGTTTCTATAGAGTGATACATCTTTACGTACAAATACACCCCCTGGACAGAATGCTAGTCTATCGCAGGGCGTTACCAGTCTTAACAGTGCCAATGTCAATACCGTGTGAATGCATGGTCTACTTCAAATAACGCTTCCCAAACTCTGTCCTCGGGACTGCAAGGGGTGCACTACAAAGCTGATTAAAATGACCAAAGCGTGATGATTGGTTAGACAATCTGGAACTCTCTCTTTCTAAAATTATCCGCCGCCATTGTCGCAACCCCTATTACCAGTCTATTAAACCTCTCTTTCGTATCGTCTGAGATCCCTAAAGATTGGAAAGCTTCCACGGTCATCCCCCTCTTCAAAGGGGGAGACACTCTAGATCCAAACTGTTATAGACCAATATCCATCCTGACCTGCCTTTCTAAAGTCTTCGAAAGCCAAGTTAATAAACAGATGACTGACCATTTCGAATTACACCGTACCTTCTCCACTGTGCAACCCGGTTTCCGAGCTGGTCATGGGTGCACCTCAGCCACGCTCAAGGTACGAAAGGATATCATAACCGCGATCGATAAAAGACAGTTCTGTGTAGCCGTCTTCATCGACCTGGCCAAGGCTTTCGACTCTGTATTCTTATCGGCAGAATCAATAGCCTTGGTTTCACAAATGACTGCCTCGCCTGGTTCACCAACTACTTCGCAGACAGAATTCAGTGTGTCAAATCGGAGGGCCTGTTGTCCGGACCTCTGGCAGTCTCTATGGGGGTACCACAGGGTTCAATTCTCGGGCCGACTATTTCCTCTGTATATATCAATGATGTCCCTCTTGCTGCGGGTGATTCCCTGATCCACCTCTATGCAGATGACACCATTCTGTATACATCTGGCCCTTCTTTGGACACTGTGCCAACTAACCTCCAAACAAGCTTCAATGCCATACAACACTCCTTCCGTGGCCTCCAACTGCTCTTAAACGCTACTAAAACTAAATGCATGCTTCGCTGCCCGCACACGCCCGCCCAACTAGCATCACTACTCTGGATGGTTCTGATCTAGAATACTATCCTTCCAGACTCATATCAAACATCTCCAATCCAAAATCAAATCTAGAATCGACTTTCTACGGCTTTCTAACAAAGCTGTAAAGGCCGTTGTTGGTGGAAGAAGGTGAGGACCAAGGTGCAGCGTGGTATGTGTCCATATTTATTAAAATGAACACGGAAATAACAAAAATACCAAAGAGAAACGATCGAAAACAGTTCTGGCTGGTGCAGACAGACAACAGAAAACAATCACCCATGAAACACAATAGAAAACAAGCTCCCCAAATATGGTTCTCAATCAGGGACAACGATTGACAGCTGCCTCTTATTGAGAACCATACCAGGCCAAACACAGAAATAGCAAATCATAGAAAAACTAACATAGACAACCCACCCAACTCACGCCCTGACCATACTAAAACAAAGACATAACAAAAGAACTAAGGTCAGAACGTGACAAAAGCCTCCTTCACTCATGCCGCCAAACTTACCCTAATTAAAACTGATAATCCTACCGATCCTCGACTTCGGGGATGTCATCAAAAAAATGGCTTTCAATACTCTACTCAGCAAATTGGATGTAGTCTATCACAGTGCCATCCGTTTTGTTACCAAAGCCCCTTATACCACCCACCTCTGCGACCTGTATGCTCTAGTCAACTGGCCCTCGTTACATCTTCTTCGCCAGACCCACTGGCTCCAGGTCTTCTATACATCTATGCTAGGTAAAGCTCTGCCTTATCTCAGCTCACTGGTCACGATAACAACACCCACCTGTAGCACGCGCCCCAGCAGGTATATCTCACTGGTCATCCCCAAAGCCAACACCTCCTTTGGCCACCTTTCCTTCCAGTTCTCTGCTGCCAGTGACTGGAACAAATTGCAAAAATAGCTGAAACTGGAGACATACATTTCCCTCACTAACTTTAAACATCAGCTATCTGAGCAGCAGTTGTAAATGAGAACTTGTTCTCAACTAGCCTACCTGGTTAAAGAAAATAAAATAAAATAAAACGTTTTTTAAAGGCTTTTTAAATCAGCTGTGTGGGGCCCTGAGTACTGAGTTTGGGAAACCCTGAATAACAGAACCATATCAACCAGAGGCAGCAGATCAGTAAATGTGGAATGCATTTAGACAGGCAGCCCAATTGTGATATTTTTTATAACAATAACATCAAATCTTTTTGCATGTAACCTTTTTCAGAGCTAATATGATTGATTAAAATAATAATTATAGTGAGAGAATAAAAATCTTAATTGGGCTGCCTGTCTAAATGTTTACATTCTTTTAAAGGCAATGTTTCCGACGTTCACGGAGATCGCATTCACGGTAAATGCTGCAGAAACAGACACGACTCCTGATAGCCACTTGGTCATACAAGGACGGTTAAGCTACACCTGAATAACAGCAGGTGGTGCAGCAGCAGACACACCCTGTGCCCTGGTTTACACCCATTACCTCACTTTGATTTGTTTTACTTACCCTGCCTGTCTTGTATCATGGGGTGTCAGGTAGCCTAGTGGTGAGACAATTGGGCCAGTAACCAAAATGTTGCTAGATCAAATCCCTGAGCTGACAAGGTAAAAATCTGTCGTTCTGCCCCTGAACAAGGCAGTTACCCACTGTTCCTAGGCCGTCATTGTAAACAAGATTTTCTTCTTAACGGACTTTCCTAGTTAAATAAAAGTTAAATAAAAAATGTTGTGTGGGCATAGGGCAAAAACTGTACTGTGGGCACAATACCAGTTTATGTCTTTCACCCAGTATTTACTGTATCTTACTGATTTATGGCTCTGGGATTAGCAAGTAACAACAAACAATGGTGTGTACAGATTTGTTGGCCCGTTTTATTATTGTCATTGTTTTAATATACACAGTATACACTCTTAGAAAAAGGGTTCCAAAAGGGTTCATCGGCTGTCCTCATAGGATAACCCTTTTTAGGTCCAGGTAGAACCGTTTTGGTTGCAGGTAGAACTATTTTGGGTTCCATGTAGAACCCTCTGTGAAAAGGGTCCTACATGGAATGCGAAAGGAACCAAAAAGGTTTGTCAAAGGGCTCTCATATGGGGACGGCAGAAGAACACTTTTAGGTTCCAGATAGCACCTTTTTTCCTAAGAGGGAAGAATAGGGAATGGAGTTGGGTAATGTTTGACCTTTTAACTGGAGATATATTCTTTGCTTACAACTAATTTTGAGGATGACTACACCCACCAAAGAACACATTATCTACTCTGTCACGTGGTATAGAACCACAGTGTGAAACAATCCCAGATCATCGACACTACTGAGACTTGGCACTTAGCCAGGTCGGCACATAAGTGGTTTTCAAGGAAGGTGTGGTTGTTTTTTTAATGACCATGGCATTAATCATCATTAACATAGATACTTCAGGTTCCCACCAACATAGCCATTGGTATAGAGCCATGGATACTGTACATCAGGAAGACGCAGAGCATTGTATTGTTTGGATCTTGTAAAGCACCACCCTGTTACATAATTATTCCACCTCCACGGTGTTTCATTATCTAATTATGAAAGTGTATATTTAACTGGCAGAAAAGGAATGGTGTCAGAAAGTGATATGCCAACCCAATGTTAAAGGCCCAGTGCAGTGAAAAACGTGATTTTCCGGTGGTTTATATGTATATTTACACACAATGAGGTAGGAATAATACTGTGACATTTTGAAAAAGATGTAAGAGCTGACATTTCAGAGTAAGAGCTTTTTGAGTAGAACGCCTGAGATTTCAGCCTGTATTGGTGGGATGGAGTTTTGGCCTTCCATGGTGACATCACCATGCGGTAAATTAGTTAATAGACCAATAAGAAAGATAGTTCCAAACCTCTCTGCCAATAACAGCTTTTCCTTCCCCACTCAGATCACTCCCATACAGTCTTAGCTGAATGCATTCCTGCTTGAGAAATGTCCCTTTACTAAGAAGCTATTTTTGTTGCTTTTTTACTATTTTAATTGAAAATATGTACACAGAGGTATTTCATTTTTACCCAGAAATAATTTGATATAGAGATAAGAATGGCTGAATTGGACCTGTAATTTGCATGCCTTTACCTAACCCTAACCCTAACCCTAACCCTAACCCTAACCCTAACCCTTAACTTTCCATACTAGAGGTTTCGACCGCATATGGGATCACCTGATTTAAAATTGAGAGATACTCTATCCATCTCGATGACACTTATTTTAAAGGGGTCCTTATTACAGTGTAATTACATGTGTAATTGCACTGTAACACCTATAGTAGTTAACTGTAACAGCTCATAGTTACAATGTACTAACAACATGTACCTGGTAGTAATTGCGGTCTGTAATTAGAGACGTGTAACAACAAATGCTCGTTACCATTCTTGTTACTAATGGTTTCCACTAAATTCAACTGTTTCGCTTCTTCTCAGCTGCATCTGATTCATTAACAACAGTGACAAAAGTTGGGATACCTTGTGGATGCACTGGGTGTCTGAGAGATTATAGCCTATGCTCAATAGGCTCTAATTACTTAACCATGAATGTGCACTGTTCAAAATATATCTCTAGTCAACATTGTTCCTAGCACTTGGCCCCAAAATAAAGCGTAGCATCTTGGTTAACTTGGTTGAGTTAATGCTTACAAATTTAATACGAGTGTAATCCCAGATGAGGAATAAAACATTATTTTAAATCAAATCAAATGTATTTATAAAGCCCTTCTTACATCAGCTGATATCTCAAAGTGCTGTACAGAAACCCAGCCTAAACCCCAAACAGAAAGCAATGCAGGTGTAGAAGAAAGGTGGCTAGAAAAAACTCCCTAGAAAGGCCAGAACCTAGGAAGAAACCTAGAGAGTAACCAGGCTATGAGGGTTGGCCAGTTCTCTTCTGGCTGTGCCGGGTGGAGATTATAACAGAACATGACCAAGATGTTCAAATGTTCATAGATGACCAGCATGGTCAAATAATAATAATCACACTGGTTGTCGAGGGTGCAACAAGTCAGCACCTTTTCATAGCCAATCATTAAGAGTATCTCTACCGCTCCTGCTGTCTCTAGAGAGTTGAAAACAGCAGGTCTGGGACAGGTAGCACGTCCGGTGAACAGGTCAGGGTTCCATAGCCGCAGGCAGAACAGTTGAAACTGGAGCAGCAGCACGGCCAGGTGGACTGGGGACAGCAAGGAGTCATCATGCCAGGTAGTCCTGAGGCATGGTCCTAGGGCTCAGGTCCTCCGAGAGAGAGAAAGAAAGAGAGAATTAGAGAGAGCATCCGTCCGGGTCCTGGAGACCCACGGCTGGTCCTCACCTCCTGCTTGGCCTTGTCCTCTGGGTGTTGGATGAATGAGGCGCCATAGTGCTGGTAGTTCACATCTCCACTGGACAGGTACTGCCATGGTAATATCAGCAAGCTGGCCATCATCATTCATCCTGTTGGGAAACCCCATATTCCAGCAGACAAATCTGGGTTTAGCGGATGCTATTAGAACGCTACCTGCATTAGTGAGGATTGGGCACTGATGTTGGGCAATTAGGCTTGGCTCGCAGTCGACCTTCTAATTCAACCCAAAGGTGTTAGATGGGATTTAGGTCAGGGCTCTGTGCACGCCAGTCAAGTTCTTCCACACCGATCTTGACAAACCATTTCTGTATGGCCCTCGCTTTGTGCACTGAGGCATTGTCATGCTGAAACAGGAACGGGCCTTTCCCAAATGGTTGCCACAAAGTTGGAAGCACATACTCGTCTATAATGTTAATGTATGCTGTAGCGTTAAGATTTCCCTTCACTGGAACTAATTGATCTCTCCCGAACAATGAAAAACAGCCCCAGACCATTTTTCCTCCTCCAGCTAACTTTACAGTTGGCATAATGCATTGGGGCAGGTAGCGTTCTCCTGCCATTCGCCAAACCCAGATTTGTCCGTTGGACTGCCAGATGGTGAAGCGTGATTCTTCACTCTAGAGAACGTGTTTCCACTGCTTCAGAGTCCATTGGCTCTGAAGCAGTCGATGCTGGTGATCTTAGGCTTATGTGCGGCTTCACGGCCATGGAAACCGATTTCATGAAGCTCCCGACAAACAGTTATTGTGCTGATGTTGCTTCCAGAAGCAGTTTGGAACTCTGTAGTGAGTTTTGCAACCGAGGGAGTTTTACATGCTACACGCTTCAGCACTCTGCAATCCTCTTCTGTGAACTTGTGTCACCAACTATTTTGCGGCTGAGCAGTTGTTGCTCCTAGATTTTTCCAATTTCACAATAACACCAGTTGACCGGGGAAGATCTAGAAGGGCAAAAAATTTGACGAACTGACTTGCTGGAAAGGTGGCATCCTATGACAGTGCCAATTCGACACATTTGCCATTACTTATGCCATGTTCATGATAGCTGTGAGAGAGTGACTAACAAAATGAATGGGGGGCCCCATGGAAGTCACGCCCCAGAGCACATGCCCTGCGTGCCCGGTCAGTGATTTGGTGATGAATAGCCCCCTAGCGGCAGGTGTAGCATGGTGCATATCATGTCCCCTACCCTATCAGTAGGTGTTTGAATGTGATGCCCTGCAGAGAGAAGCTAGTGAAGGCTGTAGAGAGAAGTTAGTGAAGGCTGTAAAGAGAAGCTAGTGAAGGCTGCAGAGAAGCTAGTGAAGTTTACAGAGAGAAGCTAGTGAAGGCTGTAGAGAGAAGCTAGTGAAGGCTGTAAAGAGAAGCTAGTGAAGGCTGCAGAGAAGCTAGTGAAGGCTGCAGAGAGAAGTTAGTGAAGGCTGCAGAGAAGCTAGTGAAGTTTACAGAGAGAAGCTAGTGAAGGCTGTAGAGAGACGCTAGTGAAGGCTGTAAAGAGAAGCTAGTGAAGGCTGCAGAGAGAAGTTAGTGAATGCTGTACAGAGAAGCTAGTTAAGGCTGCAGAGAAGCTAGTGAAGGCTGCAGAGAGAAGTTAGTGAAGGCTGCAGAGAAGCTAGTGAAGTTTACAGAGAGAAGCTAGTGAAGGCTGTAGAGAGAAGCTAGTGAAGGCTGTAAAGAGAAGCTAGTGAAGGCTGCAGAGATGCTAGTGAAGGCTGCAGAGAGAAGTTAGTGAAGGCTGCAGAGAAGCTAGTGAAGTTTACAGAGAGAAGCTAGTGAAGTTTACAGAGAGAAGCTAGTGAAGGTTACAGAGAGAAGCTAGTGAAGGTTACAGAGAGAAGCTAGTGAAGGTTACAGAGAGAAGCTAGTGAAGTTTACAGAGAGAAGCTAGTGAAGGCTGTAGAGAGAAGCTAGTGAAGGCTGTAAAGAGAAGCTAGTGAAGGCTGCAGAGAAGCTAGTGAAGGCTGCAGAGAGAAGCTAGTGAAGGCTGCAGAGAAGCTAGTGAAGTTTACAGAGAGAAGCTAGTGAAGGCTGTTGAAAGAAATGTGCCATGGGACAGGGATTAGGCAAATTCCTAGTGTTTGACTCTGCCTGTGAGAATAACTACGTAGTTATTTTATGTAGCTAATCCGGTGAGTGATCCTGTTGCTAAATGCTGACTACCAGCCAGCCCATTATGCCACATGTAATATGCTACAATGTGGGATTTCAGCATTCGGTTCACCTCCCCAGATATTTGCTACACACTGATGTTTTAGGCAATATTGATAGTATTAACGTGGTTTACATCCATATTGAAGTGAGACTGAGTCCAGAATGTTTGTGCAGGTCTGAAACCAGTGAGAAATAATTTGATGTATAACACCGTTAATTTACGATTCCAACAGTGTATGGCCCACAGACTTATAATAACTGTTTCATGTCGTTCTAAGTACATACACTACCGACATGCTCAGGCTAGTCAATATTCAGGCTAGAGCCTGGGAGCTAAACCGTCAGATAAGACCTAAAGATAGAATGTATTAGATACCCTACATGAGGTATCTGACGGTAGGGCTGACGTGCTTACAATACCAGTGTTGGGTCTTCTGTATTTTATTGTAGGGTGTAATACTAGTGGTGACCTCACAGGCAGATTTGAGGCTTTTCAGCTGTTGCGGTTCCATTGTACCCACTGTGTGTGTTTCTGTGTGTGCATACACTGGTGTGAGTGTTGTGTACATGTTGGCGTGCATGCATTTGTTGTTTTGGTTGTTCAGCTATAGGTTGGTGTCTTCTGATACACTTTTCTTTAGCCCCAGGCCTTGGTTGTCTGGATTGTGGTGGGCCGTTTGTGCCACAGCGCCAGCCCCTCTCAGCACCTCTCAACCCCTCTCAGGGTCAGCCTGCAGCTGTCAGCAGATTCATTTCAAACAACTGGGAATGGGCAGAGAGTGGAGAGGATGGAAATTCAAGAGGGGGCAGAAACATGATGAGGCTCAAGGCGAGCCTTTACACTGGGACAGGCTTATCAGTCTTAGCAGGGTATTATCAACGGCTGCAACACTACTGGAGGAAAACTAATATTGTATTATCAACGGCTGAAACACTACTGGAGGAAACCTAGCAGAGTGTTATCAACGGCTGCAACACTACTGGAGGAAACCTAGCAGAGTGTTATCAACGGCTGAAACACTACTGGATGAAAACTAGCAGGGTCTTATCAATGGATGAAACACTACTAGAAGAAAACGAGTCCCAATATTTTGGATTGAGGGTTCAGGGAAGAAATTATAGATTGATAGGATTGATATAATGTACAAGATACAGTGTAGGGGGAAATTAAGATTATAGGGATGTGTGTGTATAGGAATGATCTATACTGAACAAAAATATAAAAAACATGTAAAGTGTTGGTCCCATGTTTTACGAACTGAAATAAAAGACCCCAGAAATGTTCTATACGCACAAGAAGCTTATTTTTCTCCAAATGTTGTGCACAAATTTGTTTACATCCCTGATAGTAAACATTTCTTCTTTGCCAAAATAATCCCTCCACCTGTCAGGTGCGGCATATCAAGAATCTGATTAAATAGCATGATTGTTACAAAGGTGCACCTTGTGCTGGGGACAATAAAAGTTCAATCTAAAATGCATAGTTTTGTTACACAACACAATGCCATATATGTCTCAAGTTTTGAGGGAGTGTGCAATTGACATGCTGACTGTCTGAATGTCCACCAGAGCTGTTGCCAGATAATTGAATGTTAATTTCTCTACCTTAAGCCAACCTCTACCAATGTCGTTTCAGAGGATATAGAAGTACGTCCAACCGGCCTCACAACAACAGACCACATGTAACCACTCCAGCCCAGAACCTCGACATCCGGCTTTTTCACCTGCGGGATCAACTGAGACCAGCCACCCGGACAGCTGAGGAAACTGAGAAGTATTTCTGTCTTTAATAAACACATTTTGTGGGGAAAAACTCCTTTTGATTGTCTGGGCCTGCTCCCTAGTGGGTGGCCCTGTCTCCCAAGTGGGTGGGCCTATCCCCACCCATGGCTGCACATGCTCAGTCATGTGAAATCCATAGATTATGGCCTGATTCAATTATTTATATTGATTGATTTCCTTATATGAAAAAAGAAAATTAATAAAAATTGTTGAAATTGTTGCATGTTGCGTTTATTTTTTGTTCAGTATAGGCCATACAGTATCTTTGTGCTTCGAGGTCCCTCTTTCAAAGTCACTGAGATCAAGCCATGGTATCCTTGGGATGTCCTTACACCATTGAAGTTAAAACGGTTAAGGTTAGGGTTAGGTAAGGGTTAAGGTTAGGGTAAGGATTTTGGGTAGGGATGTCCCAATCTCGGATAGCACTGATCCCAAAATAATGGGCCACTGGGCATTTATATAAATGACCCTAAGAATGATCTGATGTTAATTCCTTAGTGAACCACACCTGTGTGGAAGCACCTGCTTTCAATATGCTTGATATACCTAATTTAATCAAGTGTTTCCTTTATTTTGGGAGTTACCTTAAATCTAGGTCAAGTCTTTGTACTCACACTTTCTGATGATCACTGACTAGATTCCTCAGCACTGTGACTTATATAATGAGTTTTGACAGTGAATACATACATATATCATATTTATAACATACAGTGCATTTGGAAAGTTTAGAGACCCCTTGACTTTTTCCCCAATTGTTACGTTACAGCCTTATTCTCAAATAGATTAAATAAATACAAATCCTCATCAATCTACACCCAAAACCCCATAATGAGAAATCAAAAACAGGTTTCTAGAAATGTTAGCAAATGTATTAAAAATATAAAATATTATTACTTTATTTTCATAAGTTTTCAATCCTTTTGCTATGAGACTCAAAATTGAGCTCAGGTGCATCCTGTTTCCATTGATCATCCTTGATATGTTTCTACAACTTGACTGGAGTCCACCTGTGGTAAATTCAATTTATTGGACATGATTTGGAAAGGCACACACCTGTTTAAATAAGGTCCGATGGTTGACAGTGCATATCAGAGCAAAAACTAAGCCATGATGTCAAGGGATTGTCTGTAAAGCTCTGAGACAGTATTGTGTCAAGGCACAGATCTGGGGGAAGGGTACCAAGACATTTCTGCAGCACTGAAGGTCCCCAAGAACACAGTGGCCTCCATCATTCTTAAATGGAAGAAGTTGACATCCAACATTACTCTTCCTAGAGCTGGCCGCACGGCCAAACTGAGCAATTGGGGGAGAAAGGCCTTGGTCACGGAGGTGACCAAGAACCCAATGGTTACTCTGACAGAGCTCAGGAGTTCCCCTGTGGAGATGGGAGAACCTTCCAGAAGGACATCCATCTCTGCAGCACTCCATCAATCAAGCCTTTATGGTACGCTGGCCAGACGGAAGCCACTCCTCAGTAAAAGGCACATGACAGCTCACTTGGAGTTTGCCAAAAGGAACCTAAATACTCTCAGACCATGAGAAATAAGATTCTCTGGTCTGATGAAACCATGATTGAACTCTTTGGCCTGAATGCCAAGCGTCACGCCTGGAGGAAACCTATCATCCCTACGGTGAAGCATGGTGGTGGCAGAATCATGCTGTGTGGATTTTTTTCAGCGGCAGGGACTGGGACTAGTCAGGATCGAGGGAAAGATGAATGGAGCAAAGTATAGAGAGATCCTTGAGTGCTCCAGAGCACTCAGGACCTCACACCTTCCAACAAGACAACGACCCTAAGCACATAGCCAAGACAACGCAGGAGTGGCTTCAGGACAAGTCTCTGAATGTTCTTGAGTGGCCCAGCTAGAGCCCGGACTTGAACCAGATCTAACATCTCTGGAAAGACCTGAAAATTCTGTGCATTAACACTCCAACCTGAGAGCTTGAGAGGATCTTCACAGAAGATTGGGAGAAACTCCCCAAACACAGGTGTGCCAAGCTTGTAGCGTCAAACCCAAGAAGACTCAAGGTTGTAATCGCTGCCAAAGGTGCTTCAACAAAGTACTGAGGAAAGGGTCTGAATACTTATCTGAATGTGATATTTATTTATTTTCATACATTTGCAAAAAATTCTAAAAAGCTGTTTTTGCTTTGTCATTATTAGGTGCTGTGTGTAGATAGATAGATAGATAGATTTTAGAATAGGGATGTAATGTAACAAAATGTGGAAAAAGCAAGGAGTCTGAATACTTTCCGAACGCACTGCATGTCTATGTATTTCTCTTGGATCACAGCCAACAGACTATTCTATGTCTCCCTGTCAAGTCCATTCAAGTGAGATATACAGTAGTTCCAGTAATGAAGAGGGTGTGGTTTTGTGGTATTGTGTAAGCGTGTTAATTTTATGAGAAAGCAGTATATAAATCTATGTACTCATGTCACTTTATAGTACATGTGTTAGCAATGCTGTTGTAAAAAGAAAACTGATCTTAGATCCCCCACTTTCTCTTTCATGTGAATCGCATGCACATGCTGTTTACTCAGTTTGACACTATGGCCTAAAGTATAGAAAGAAAAGTAAGTGTCAACCTTACACCATATTTCTGCCGTGAGTGTTGGTACTGCAGATCCATTTTCTCTGCCTCAAGTTGATATATCCACTTCCACAGTTCACTAGCCTTTTCTCTATATGAGGGAGAGAGTGGACTTCATAGAACAAAGGGGAAATTAGTGGTGGTGGTTAATTCTGCTCAGTGGTTAACTGAACATCTGTAGCATAATAATAATAATAATCATTTGGTGGGAGGCTTATATTTGTCCTATTTCACACATATACAAGTGTGTATAATTAATAATGAGAGAGTAGTCTTTCATCTGGTTAGAGTAAGATTTTAACATTAATTATTGGAGAATGTCCCTCATACTGTTATCAGAACGACATGCCTGTGTAAAGTTCTTGTGAACCTAGTGACATAGGGAGGATTGAATTCTAACTGAACCCAGTCACATAAGTTTGTCCTCTTTGAGATGGTAAATATTCAGCTACTTTCGTCGTCCACTTAAGATAGCTCTATTCTTCTCTCACTGTTTTCTTTTTTGGCCTGCCATTCTGTTCTGTCTTTAGTTATAATAAAAACAACAGACATTAACTATTATAACACTTCATAAAAACTGTCGCTGTAATGGTGTTTGAAATGTGCTCCTGAACCTTTTCTGAGTTCAATTAATTGAATATAGTTTTGGTTCAGGATACTTACTTTGGTTTAGGTTTTGCTCCATCTTCTCCCCAGGTGGGAAAAGGGAGGATTCAGTTATTGACACAATTAAAGTTAGGTAGAACATTGCAAAACTGGTTTCCACAACCCAACAATATCTGTTTCAATTTCACATGAAAATATACCCCTCCACCCATAACAAGATATTGATTAACAACTGTTCCAGTCCTACTCCCCCCAGCCAGTCCTACTCCCCCCCACCCAGTCCTACTCCCCCCAGCCAGTCCTACTCCCCCCAGCCAGTCTTACTCCCCCCCACCCAGTCCTACTCCCCCCAGCCAGTCCTACTCCCCCCAGCCAGTCCTACTCCCCCCAGCCAGTCCTACTACCCCCCACCCAGTCCTACTCCCCCCAGCCTGTCCTACTCCCCCCAGCCAGTCCTACTCCCCCCAGCCAGTCCTACTACCCCCCACCCAGTCCTACTCCCCCCAGCCAGTCCTACTACCCCCCACCCAGTTCTACTCCCCCCAGCCAGTCCTACTACCCCCCACCCAGTTCTACTCCCCCCAGCCAGTCCTACTACCCCCCACCCAGTTCTACTCCCCCAGCCAGTCATACTACTCCCCAGCCAGTTCTTCTCCCCCCAGCCAATCCTACGACCCCCCCAGCCAGTCCTACTACACCGAGCCAGTCATTCTACCCCCAGCCAGTCATACTACCCCCAGCCAGTTCTAGTCCCCCCAGCCAGTCCTACTACTCCCCAGCCAGTTCTACTCCCCCCAGCCAATCCTACGACCCCCCAGCCAGTCCTACTACCCCCAGCCAGTCATACTACCCCCAAGCCAGTCCTACTTCCCCCCACCCAGTTCTACTCCCCCCAGCCAGTCCTACTACTCCCCAGCCAGTCCTACTCCCCCCAGCCAATCCTACGACCCCCCAGCCAGTCCTACTACCCCCAGCCAGTCATACTACCCCCAGCCAGTCCTACTATCCCCAACCAGTCCTACTACCCCCCAGCCAGTCCTACTACCCCCCCAGCCAGTCCTACTACCCCAAGCCAGTTATACTACCCCCCACCCAGTTCTACTCCCCCCAGCCAGTCCTACTACCCCCCAGCCAGTCCTACTACCCCCCTGAGCCAGTCCTACTCCCCCCAGCCAGTCCTACTCCCCCCCAGCCAGTCCTCCTACCCCCCAGCCAGTCCTACTACCCCCCTGAGCCAGTCCTACTCCCCCCCAGCCAGTCCTTATCCCCCCCGAACCGGTCCTACTACCCCCCAGAGGTCCTACTCCCCCCCAGCCAGTCCTACTCCCCTCCCGAGCCAGTCCTACTACCCCCCAGCCAGTCCTACACCCCCCCAGCCAGTCCTACTACCCCCCAGCCAGTCCTACTACCCCCCAGCCAGTCCTACTACACCCAGCCAGTTCTACTACCCCCCAGCCAGTCCTACTCCCCCCCAGCCAGTCCTACTCCCCCCCAGCCAGTCCTACTACCCCCAACCAGTCCTACTACCCCCCAGCCAGTCCTACTACACCCAGCCAGTCCTACTACCCCCCAGCCAGTTCTACCCCCCAGCCAGTCCTACCCCCCCCCCCCCCCCGAGCCAGTCCTGCTACCCCCCAGACAGTCCTACTCCCCCCCAGCCAGTCCTACTATCCCCAACCAGTCCTACTACCCCCCAGCCAGTCCTACTACCCCCCAGCTTACTTCTCTCCTCTTCTGGGTGTTCTGTCCCTTGTCCATATACATGCTTTTCGAACACAGGCTCTGTCTTGCATGTCAAGCTGCTGCTGTCAATAGTGATGGAGTTAGCCGGTGAGGTATTTAACCCACGGGTTATAGACCTATGACTCGCCATGTTGTTTTAGATAATCAGTTGAGATGAGACCGTGGTATTGAACAACACTGCATTGTCTGGTTCAGCCTGAATCTGTGTGAGTCATACTACATAAGGAAGGTGTGCAGGTGTGGTTTAGGTGTGTCCATACCTGTATCACTTTTACCTTCCTGAGCCCCTAGGGACAGAAACAGATTCTCCAGTCTTTTACCACTCTGCTTAAACACTCTCTTCCACACTGTATACACTCTCTCTTTCAACTCAGGGCAGATTCAACTAATATAGGGACACACCCGCCTGACAAAATCAAATCAAATCAAATCAAATGTATTTATATAGCCCTTCGTACATCAGCTGATATCTCAAAGTGTTGTACAGAAACCTAGCCTAAAACCCCAAACAGCAAGCAATGCAGGTGTAGAAGCACAACAAAAAAGTTACACTTTTAACAACACACCACATACAGTAGCTTCCATTTTCTAGATAAGGTTTTGGTGCTCACTTTGTTATGCTGAATTTAACCAGACCTTCGAATATACCTTTATTATTCCCCACAAACCCTACCACCCCTCCCCCAATTGGAGTAAACTAATAAACAAAAACACTTAGGCTTCTACCTTCAGTTTATACATATTATACACATTTTTCAAACACAATCTATTTTACAATAGTTATATTTTGTTTGTTTTTAGTCCTTCTTCTATTTCTGATGCCCATCCAGTTTGATTTCCATTTGTAACTGTGCTAGTTCACAACATTTCTGAACCTATAAACATTGTGCAGACCCCGTATGTTTTACATTGTTTATCTTGTTATTAGTCCCACCCTTCAGCTCCATTCAACCCCTCCCATCTATCTCAACACCATCCATTTTGGATTTCTATTTGCCATATATTTTTCAACTGTGCTGTGACGCTTCACAAAAATACTGAACCTCTCTATTCTCATAGCTTCTACAGATTGTAAATTAAAGATAAACATTTTGCTAAAATTATTATTAAATTATCGATTGATTGACTATGACTTTTCAAATCACTCAGAGAGAGAGATATTTTACTGGATTTACCAAATATGGATTAAGAGAGGGAGCCGAGTGGCCGGCAGTGGGAGAACGCAATGGAACTAATGTTCTCATCGATGAAACATTCAATCTCAATGTAGTTTTCTGTTCACAAAACCAGAATCTGTTATGAACAGAGTGGACTAAGATGTGTAGACTTTACATTTTGCCAAAGTTTTAAAAAATGTAGTTGTTTAGAAGAAATGCAAAAGCGAATTGAGTTAATGCCTACGCGCACTTCACCGAGTAGGCGTTCCCTAATAGAAATATGCAAATACTCCCTCCTCCTCTAGCTCCTCCTCCTCTGCAAACTCCTCCTCCTCTATATCCTCCTCTGCAACCTCCTTCTCCCCTACCTCCTCTACCACCTCTTCTTCAACCTCTTCTCTTCTACCTCCTCCTTCTCCTCTGCAACCTCCTCCTCCATGGCCTCCTCCACCTCCTCTGTTGCAAAAACAGCGCATATTGTGAGACAGCAAAGCATTCTCCAACCAAGACAGTAGGGTCCTAACTAATGTACTAACAGAAGAGCAAAGTCATAATTCTAATAATTCTATACAGCATTCTATTTTTATGTTTCAATCAATGGATCAAAGCAGTTATTTAGTGAGTCAGCCCTTTTCTCACACAGCTTGATTGAGTGTAACAGCACAGCTGAAATGTATCTCCTCATTGGATTGGTGTCCTCAATGTGAGCAGCACTCTAGGGAGAGTGATACAGCTCGCTACAGCTCTCTCATTGTTGCAGACTGTGCATTTCAAGGCTGAAAATCAAAGGTCACCATTGATTCCCGAGTCATTGTGCCAGTGACAGTGCAGTGGTCGGCAACACTAACTCTGTGACTCTCCCTAGAGGGAAACATGAAACACATCAACAAACCAAGAGTGGCATTCTGCATCTTTTCCCTAGGGTCCCCTATTCTGGACTAATAGCACTATAACACCAGTTCTACAGTCTCTAGCTCTTAGCTCCAACAGTTCAGTAATATCTAACAATTCACAGCAATACACACACATCTAAAAGTAAAAGACTGGAATTAAGAAATATAGAAATATTAGGAAGAGCAATGTGGCATTGACTAAATACAGTGGAATAGAATACAGTATATACATTTGAGATGAGTAAAGCAGTATGTAAACATTATTAAAGTGGCAAGTGATTCCATATCTATGTATATAGGGCAGCAGGCTCTAAGTTGCAGGGTTGAGTAACCGGGGGATAGCCGGCTAGTGATGGCTATTTAACAGTCTGATGGTCTTGAGATAGAAGCTGTTTTTCAGTGTCTTGGTCCCAGCTTTTATGCACCTGTACTGATCTCACCTTCCGGATGATAGCGGGGGGAACAGGCCGTGGTTGATCTTTTTTGCCTTCCTGTGACATCGGGTGCAGTAGGTGTCCTGGAGGGCAGGCAGTGTTGCCCCTGGTGATGCGTTGGACAGGCCGCACCACCCTCTGGAGAGCCCTGCGGTTGCGGGCGGTGCATTTGCTGTATCAGGTGGTGATACAGCTCGACAGATGCCCTCAATTGTGCATCCGTAAACGTTTCTGAGGGTTTTAGGGGCCAAGCCAAATTTCTTCAGCCTCCTGAGGTGTTGCGCCATCTTCACAACACTGTCTGTGTGGGTGAAACATTTCAAATTGTCAGTGATGTGTACGCCGGGGAACTTGAAGATTTCTACCATCTTCACTGCAGTCCTGTGGATAGGGTGGTTCCCCCTCTGCTGTTTCCTGAATTCCACGAACAGCTACTTCGTTTTGTTGACATTGAGGGAGAGGTTATTTTCCTGGCACCACTCCGCCGGGAAGAACTCTGCAGGCACCACTGTGCCAAAGAACACAAGAGCATTGTTCAACAGTAGGCTACCTCTGACTTGTGACCTCTGACCTGAGTTATTACAGGGCCAGAGTCTTCCAAGTGGTCACCAGATAGCATTAGGGACAGCACAGCATAGCCCTGATACACATCACATACAGTACAGAACTAACTGGACATATCTAGATGTATGGGTCATTCTACTGTTGTTATTTTCCAATTAGGAGCAACAGTAAGAAAGAATCAGCTGTCAGTTTAGGAAAAAATTTGCAGACAGATGTATGATATTAATTTGACCACCCCGTTGCAGGAACATTTGCAGTGTATTTGAGGTGTAAAATGTCTTCTAAAGTTTGGAATTTCCACTTTGAAATTTCAGACTTGATTTTCCCTCACGGAAAATGTATCAACCCCTGCAAAAACATGAATTAAGTATAATCCATGTAAAAAATCACATTTCCTGTTGCTACAGGATTATTTTGGAGCAAACTGTCTCAAATTCCAAATCAAATCAAACGGTATTGGTCACATACACGTTTAGAAGATGTTATTGTGGGTGTAGCCAAATGCTTGTGTTTCTAGCTCCAAGAGTGCAGTAATATCTAACAAGTAATATCTAACAATTTCGCAACAATACACGCAATACACACAAATCTAAGCAAAGGAATGCAATTAACAATATATAAATATATGAACAAACAATGTCAGAGCGGCATAGACTAAGATACAGTAGAGTAGAATATAATAGAATACAGCATATACATATGAGATGAGTAATGCAAAATATGTAAACATTATTAAAGTGACTAGTGTTCCATTATTAAAGTGGATAGTGGTTTCAAGTCTACGTATATAGGCAGCATCCTCTAATGTGCTAGTGATGGAAAATTCAAATCCTACATCTGTATATTCCCATTGGATATAAAAGTATTGTTATACACTACAGTTGAAGGGCATAGGCCTATTTCCGTTTTTCACACTGCACCTCCATTGTTCAGTGTCTTATTCCTCTGGCCTCACTTGCATCAGCATGTTAGCAGCACTCTTTATCTCTCTGCCAAATCTGTTAATACATAATATGATTCAGAACATGCCTCCACAGCCTTTCAACGTTTTTTCTAGCTACCCATGTTGCCCCAAATATTTACAGTGTGTTTCTGACCTGTGAATGTAGTGTAATATAGAACACCCCCATCAACTGAATGAGTCACCATTTATAGTGTCGTGGAAATTGCCCAAACATTATGGGTTGGTGGAAATTGCCTAACCATTATGGGTTGGTGGAAATTGCCTAACCATTATGGGTTGGTGGAAATTGCCTAAACATTATGGGTTGGTGGAAATTGCCTAACCATTATGGGTTGGTGGAAATTGCCCAACCATTATGGGTTGATGGATATTGCCCAACCATTATGGGTTGGTGGAAATTGCCTAACCATTATGGGTTGGTGGAAATTGCCCAACCATTATGGGTTGGTGGAAATTGCCCAACCATTATGGGTTGGTGGAAATTGCCCAACCATTATGGGTTGGTGGAAATTGCCAAACCTTTATTTAGTTGGTGGAAATTCCCATCAATTCAGGATGACGGGGTCTCCATTATGTAGACGTGTAAAAATGATGTTGAATAATAATAAACAACGGTTATCAATCGGACTCCATTACTATGTGTATTATGTCCATAATCATATCCAGTGGGTGTAGCCAAGGTTGTGAGCCATGCGTCACCACTCGGAACACTATAAGATGCATGTGTCTAAGTTTACCGTTTTGCGGTTATTAACCCTCCTGTTGTGTTCGTTTCATGTTAATTCATTCTGTGTTCCCGGTCCAAAATGACCGCCCCATTATAGCTGATTCTAAATCCATAATAATAAATATATTATCACCTAATGTTGTGTTAGATCTTTTTATCAACTTCAGTTCTTGTGAACATTTCTTCTATTTTAAGTTTTGAACTTCTATTTTCTATTGATGGCCTGTAGGCCTCATTGACCTGAGCTCATACAACTCGTTTATGAGTTAAAAAAAATGATGCATGGATTATTTTGACTATAACAAATACTCAGATGAAACACATTGTGCTGTTTATCACAGACTACTTTCTGTCAAAGTTTAACAAGGACTCTCTCCTCCTCACCAGTGTCATGATCAAAGATCAAGCCTCACATACAGTATATCTATATATTATTGAAACAATGTTGCAAATGTTCGTGAAAATGCTGACAGGTGTGGTTCCCATGGGGGAATGGTTCCCATGTGAGTTGCCATGGAAGCCAAGAAGGGGAGTGAAGTGTGTGTGCTTGTGCTCAAACACACATACATTTTTTATGATTTGTTTAACCTTTATTTAACTAGGCAAGTCAGTTAAGAACAAATTCTTATTTACAATGACAGCCTACCAGGGAACAGGGGGTTAACTGCCTTGTTCAGGGGCAGAACGACAGATTTTTATCTTGTCAGTTCGGAGATTCGATCCAGCAATCTTTCGGTTATGGGCCCAACGCTACCTGCCGTCCCAAATGCATGTGGGAGCTCTGGGAGAGGAAGTGTGTCCATCTGATGAATGGGCATGTGCCTGAACTCAATTTTATACACTAATTGTAGTCTCACCCATGAATGTCTAATGACTGGTCATTTTTGGCTGGGAACACCACAGGTGTACAAAAGTTCAATAAAACACCCAAAATGTAATGAAAATCATCATGTATCTTGTGTTTTCAGATGCCCTGTGTGGACAGAGTCATGGAACTTTAAATGAACTACATTTTTCAGAGAGAAAACTTTGGTCCAATTGGCCCGGAACACAGCAGGAGGGTTAAGAGGCTAAGGATCAAAGATCCAATATCTTGAAATCAATGTCCTAGCATTAAATTACTGAGTTACCCATAGCTCAGAGATGCACAGTTAGAGACCGAGCATATATGCTATGTATATTATGAACAACATTTCACCAAATAATAATTCAAGGAATATTACTCAGAAATGTGAAGACTATGGTTCATGTACATTTAAAAGTAATCATATTTATTACAGTTACAGAAATAAAAATACAATTAACAGATGGTATGTACCAGAAATAAAAATACAATTAACAGATGTACCAGAAATAAAAATACAATTAACAGATGGTATGTACCAGAAATAAAAATACAATTAACAGATGGTATGTACCAGAAATAAAAATACAATTAACAGATGGTATGTACCAGAAATCTTCACAATAAAAATAATACAAAATATCTTAAATCTTAACAGCATAGAAAATTCACCGCTAAGATATAGAAATGTTTACCAATGACTCCATGATCTAAGTTTATACCCTGCTATTATTCTTCCAACATACTGGGATCGTCAACTCCCAGTATGTCCTACTATCTAGTTAAAATCACTTTGCATGGCCCAAAACATTACAACAAAATAAATAAAACTTAACATGTATTCTCCAATCTAATCACCCACCACACCTCAACAGTTTATGATAGGAGCACCTCGTGTGTTGCTCCTTTCTGAACTTCCTTTGTCCGACGAACAGAATAACACTGTGTTTCTGAAACATTAAACCCATAGCACTTATAGTACAACGAAACATATCAAAATGCATAGCTCTTTATGAACTCTTGAAACAATCCAAACAATTTCATTCAAACAATAACGTTAATTTCGAATTATGTATGCAACAACACACAACCCGTTATTAGGGAACCAGTGTCCAAAAGGTATTTTCGAGAATACTGCCACACCTTCTTTACAGAGAATTGTTAGACTTTTATGGTGGAGTTGATCCGTGATAATAAAACTGAGATCAGCACTACAGTAAATTAACATCCACATATGCTAATGTGGTTATAGAAAAATAATCCTCTGGTTTTTGTAACTGAACTGGGTAACACTTTATAATAACCTTCATGAATAAAACTGCCCTCATGCATACATACCTGGCCTTACCATGACAGACATGAGGTTAAATGCTAAATTAGATACAAGTGATATTACAGTATCTAGTGATACTGCATATCCCTCCACACTTGTACTGAAGGACTTGAGAACTCCAGGGACAAAGCCTGACTGGAAAGCCATGTACTCTTCACAGAAATATCCCATTGAATGAAAAAGTCCATTCAATGGGATATTTCAAGTTAGGATGCAATCCACAGTTAACAAATTCCTTTCAGCTACTAATGCAACATTGTCAGGCCTACTGTAGTAGTTTGAATGGAAATCTGAACACAGACAGCATTGATCGTTTGTTCCGCACTTAGGTAACACTGCCCTCTACCCTCACTGCAGTTACTGCTCTGAGACTGAGGTGGGCCCTGTCGAGACATAACCCCTTAACCCTAATCAAACTCCCTCTGCACCTGTGTAGAGATATTTTTATTTTACCTTTATTTTACTTGGCAAGTCAGTTAAGAACAAACTCTTATTTTCAATGACGGCTTAGGAACAGTGGGTTAACTGCCTGTTCAGGGGCAGAATGACAGATTTGTACCTTGTCAGCTCGGGGATTTGAACTTGCAACCTTTCGGTTACTAGTCCAACGCTCTAACCACCACGCAGCTACCCTGCCGCCCCATATGAGAGGAGTGGATGGGCTTGAGCAATATTCCACAAGTAATACCGGGGGTTGGTAAATAGGCTAATACCTGGTAACAATAATTGTAACAAAGCACACCCTGTCATGACGGTGACGATCATCATGACGATGTTATGACTATGTTCATTATTTGGGTGTTTTTGGAGCCTTTGCTAGTTTTTTCCCCAGAGCACCTGTACTGCACAACGAGGATGAGGAAAGGTATCGCTCATTGGGGTACGTCTGAACCCTTCTATAAAATACCATTTACATTAAAAAAAAGAGAGATTTGGTTCTGAAAAAGCTACCTTCTTTAATGTTCCACCTGGCCTATCAAATTGAAAGGCAGAGGTACTACCATATTGCTCATACCTATTACATTATTTCAGATCTAAACCCGGGGTTGTTTCCGGACAGGGCCAAATGTTTAGTACCGTGGTCTACAAAAAGTTCTCAGTAGATAAAGAGCTATGGTAATATTTGTCATTTTCTATTTGACTCTGATAAAGGAGTACCATCTGTCTATTGAAATAATGATGGCATGTTTGAGTCCATGTATCAAAGTCCATGTATGTATAATGTATGTATAATGCATGTATAATGCATGTATAATGCATGTATAATGCATGTATAATGTATGTATAATGTATGTATAATGTATGTATAATGTATGTATAATGTATGTATAATGCATGTATAATGTATGTATAATGTATGTATAATGTATGTATAATGTATGTATAATGTATGTATAATGTATGTATAATGCATGTATAATGCATGTATAATGCATGTATAATGCATGTATAATGTATGTATAATGTATGTATAATGTATGTATAATGTATGTATAATGTATGTATAATCCATGTATAATGTATGTATAATGTATGTATAATGTATGTATAATGTATGTATAATGCATGTATAATGTATGTATAATGTATGTATAATGTATGTATAATGTATGTATAATGCATGTATAATGCATGTATAATGCATGTATAATGTATGTATAATGTATGTATAATGTATGTATAATGTATGTATAATGTATGTATAATCCATGTATAATGTATGTATAATGTATGTATAATGTATGTATAATGTATGTATAAAGCATGTATACTGTATGCATAATGTATGTATAATGTCCTAAAGTATTGCTTTCTGATGATTGGAGTAAGGTCTTGAAATATTTAGTTATATTTTTTTACGTCAGTCATTTCAAGACAATCGTAATTTACCCACAGTTTCCCAAGAATGTTTTCTTTCTGAACTGGTTGTTACTTTCTTAAGGACACCATCAGGAGAGTGTAGTTGTGTGAATGGTATGCACTCTAGTAGATGCTTTACAGTTATCATTTGGTGTTGAACGCTAACCACAATAGTCGGATGAGCTAAATAAGACATTTGCATAAATAATAATATGTTTATTATTGTAGTAGAAGGACATGCCACGATGAATGTACAGCAAGCAAAACACCTAAAGCATCTTCAGCTGTAAAGTAAAGCTGGCTTACCTTACTTTATCATTTATTCTCAGGCCAATATCATCAGTAAGGAGCAGAAATTGTCTTCATGCCCTTTTTCACCCATAACAAAATAACATAAAATTGTGATTAGCCTACAGCTTGTGCTGTATTAACCATGCTGAACTAAGAATAAAACAGTTGTATTAATGGCACTGAAAGACAAAGTAGATGTCCAGGACTAATAAAAATGAAAGAAACACGAAACAAGGTAACCAAATGTTTAGTATTCTCTTCTGTGTCTATGGAGCGGGGCCTTTGGCTGCGTCAAACATCTTCTTTCTGCCCTCCATGCCAGACATGGCCTCCACATTCTTCCTCCAGTCACTGACCTCTACTGTCTTCTCCTGCAGGCACACAGACAATGGCAGTCACTATCATGACAGTAGGATTTCAGTTTGTCAGCCCTACGACTGGTCAGCTTCAAGGTACAAAAACAAACTGTAAGATCGTGTCATTTATGTACAGACTCAGGGAAACGTTGACCTGACAATTTAAACAAAACTCCAAACAAAACTCCAGAGTATATTATTAAAAAAACAACAACCAAAGTCATTGTTGCATCACACTATTTGTAAAAACGTCTAGCAGGAACTCGTCAGAGTGATCGACCTTACCCATTATTAACTTATGGTGATTGTTTAGGTTCTGCTCACTACAGTGTTGTCCGGTTAGAACACCATGTTGAGGCCCATTACTCTCTTGATAGTCACCACACACACACACACACACACACACACACACACACACACACACACACACACACACACACACACGTGCACACACACATACACACACACGTGCACACACACATACACACACACGTGCACACACACACACATGCACACATGCACACACACACATGCACACAGCTGCTTCTATTGAAGGTAGTTCTTTGTGTGTAATAATGCAAATGACTTGGAATCTTATTTTTTTGTGGTTGTATAAGGCAAAGATATGCACACATGTAAACAGTATTAGTTAACTATGCAATATATATTTACATGAATAAATGGCAAATGGCAATGCACGAAGGGCTATAAACACAGCGTCAATATAAACATAAAACTAAACATTCACCTCTTGGAAAGAGAGGAACTAATTGCTTGGCTTGAGAAGGGAAAAAATGTATGGCACTCTCTCTGCAGCCTGTTGTGAGAATCTCCAGGGATGAGATCTTATCTGATCTGCCCCCACAGGGTCGTAAATTAGTTTGAGCATGAGCAAGCTTCAAGAAAATCAAATCAAATCAGTAGTGTCTGGGATGACTCTGGATGCTCGCCCATGGCCAGAGCAACAAAACACTTTAATAAAGGCCACTATGGAACATGTTGCTGTAGCGTTTTCATGCAAAATACTATGTTTACCAATAAAACACCTTAATAAATGCCACTATGGAACATGTTGCTGTAGCGTTTTCATGCAAAGTACTATGTTTACCAATAAAACACCTTAATAAAGGCCACTATGGAACATGTTGCTGTAGCGTTTTCATGCAAAGTACTATGTTTACCAATAAAACACCTTAATAAAGGCCACTATGGAACATGTTGCTGTAGCGTTTTCATGCCAAATACTATGTTTACCAATAAAACACCTTAATAAAGGCCACTATGGAACATGTTGCTGTAGCGTTTTCATGCCAAATACTATGTTTACCAATAAAACACCTTAATAAAGGCCACTATGGAACATGTTGCTGTAGCGTTTTCATGCCAAATACTATGTTTACCAATAAAACACCTTAATAAAGGCCACTATGGAACATGTTGCTGTAGCGTTTTCATGCAAAGTACTATGTTTACCAATGCAACAATTAAACAACTTCTGTAAAAGAACTTGTGCAACCAATGTAATAACAACACTGATGGCAGTACAGATTAACACCACATACGATAAATAATACACAATGCATTATTGGCATTAAAGAATGACATTAAAGAATAGTTACAGCCATACAGTAGAATATTTCATCAAAATACCTTTAAGTAATTAGTGGTATTTACCTATTATTACACAGCATGTAGACCCACCAATAAACCCCCCTGCAACTTACATTTCTATTCATGCAAAACATTCAGACATTGGTGTTACTGACAACAATAAAAAGTCCTCAGAAAATGTGTGTTCTCCCTTCAGATGACGATAACACTCTGACCTGAGTTGACGGGTGCAGTGTCCAGATGCTCATTTCCAAGTGTTTTGATTGGTTGGGAATGGCAGGGCCATGACGGGTGAGGGATAACTAAGGTAGGCTGAACAGCCAAACTAACAGGATTTAATGGAATCTGAAAGGACTAGAAGGGAAACTTCGGTACAGAGGAGAGGAGCAGGAAAGTCTATATTTTTTTTACAGCCACCACAATATATCTTATGGAAATATGTGACCCGATTCAGGAAACTAGGCTTATGTCGCAAGTCACGACTTTACAGAAGAGCCGTTTGAACGTATTTTTTATTTTTTTTATCAACATTTTATCAAAATCACTGGCTTACGGTGCTCTTCCATGCTGTCCCTGGGAGGGGTGCGTCACTTGAGTGGGTTGAGTCACTGACGTGGTCTTCCTGTCCGGGTTGGCGCCCCCCCCTTCAGATTCATGAAATCGGGGAGATCTTCATGGGCTATACTCGGCCTTGTCTCAGGATAGTAAGTTAGTGGTTGAAGGTATCCCTCTAGTGGTGCGGGGGCTGTGCTTTGGCGAAGTGGGTGGGGATATATCCTGCCTGTTTGGCCCTGTCCGGGGGTATCGTCGGACGGGCCACAGTGTATTCCGACCCCTCGTGTCTCAGCCTCCAGTACTTATGCTGCAACAGTTTATGTCGGGGGCCTAGGGTCAGTCTGTTGTATCTGGAGTATTTCTCCTGTCTTATCTGGTGTCCTGTGTGAATTTAAGAATGCTCTAATTCTCTCTCTCTTGGAGGACCTAAGCCCTAGGACCATGCCTCAGGGCTACCTGGCCTGATGACTCCTTGCTGTCCCCAGTCCACCTGGTCGTGCTGCTGCTCCAGTTTCAACTGTTCTGCCTGCGGCTATGGAACCCTGACCTGTTCACTGGATGTGCTACCTTGTCCCAGACCAGCTGTTTTCAACTCTCTAGACAGCAGGTGCTGTAGAGATTGTGATTATCATTATCTTTGGTCAAACCCCACTACAAGCGGTCTGGCAAGAACCAGTCAGATGTTCCAAATCCATAGTTTTATTCTATAGTTCACCAGCACACATAAGTACACACAAAGATCACTTCTTTAAAATAAACACTGAAAACTCAGTTGCGAGCCAAACTTGCATGATTTAAGGGAAACTGAAGGGACTGTGAGGGAAAGTCAGGTAGAGAGGAGAGGAGCAGGACTGAGCAGCACTATTGCTTGCTACCTTTGGTCTGATGAGGACCCACTAACTATACCACGGCAAACAAAACATACCTTCTCTGTGTCCTCCTTCTTAACTGACTTCAGGTTTGTCCGGAGGTCCATGGAGACCTTGTGTTTGGAGCCCAGAAGGGAGCGCAGGATGGCATCAGCAGAGACCCTCACCCTCCTCAAGTTGGGCCGCTTGAACTTCCCTCTCAGGTCCAGAACCTTGATGTTCAGGTCCTTGATCTGTGGGACAGAAGAGGTGGACAATCATAGAGATAAAACTGAAGTTGCTTCAATCTTTATGAGCTACACAACAGGCATCTGCGACCACAATGGAAATAAGTATCAGATTTTTTTGTGCAATCTCTGCAATTTATTTCTTATTTACATAAGTATTCAGACCCTTTGCTATGAGACACGAAATTGAACTCAGGTGCATTCTGTTTCAATTGATCATCCTTGAAATGTTTCTACAACTTGAATGGAGTCCACCTGTGGTAATTTAAATTGATTGAACATGATTTGGAAAGGTACACCTTTCTATATAAGGTCCCACAGTTTACAGTGCATGTCAGATGAAAAACCAAGCCATGCGGTCGAAGGAATTGTCCGTAGAGCTCCGAGACTGGATTGTGTCAAGGCACAGATCTGGGGGAAGGGTAGCAAAAAATGTCTGCAGCATTGAAGGTCCCCGAGAACACAGTGGATAATTGTCTGTCCTCGGTTGCAACACTCACTACTGAGTTCCAAACTGCCTCTGGAAGCAACATCAGCACAACAGCTGTTGGTCCGGACCTTCATGAAATGGGTTTCCATAGCTGAGCAGCCACACACAAGCCTAAGATCACCATGCGCAATGCCAAGTGTAGGCTGGAGTGGTGTAAAGCTCGCCGCCATTGGACTCTGGAGCAGTGGAAATGCGTTCTCTGGAGTGATGAATCACGCTTCACCATCTGGCAGTATGACGAATGAATCAGGGTTGCCAGGTGAACTCCACCTGCCTGAATGCATAGTTACAACTGTAAAGTTGAGTGGAGGAAGAATGGTCTGGGGCTGTTTAAATGGTTTGGGCAACTCCATATTAAAGCCCATGATGTTGGAATGAGATATTCGACGAGCTGGTGTCCACATACTTTTGGTCATGTAGTGTATGATTCAAGCAGCACCATGTAGGCTACGTTACCTCTCTGGTGTTGTGCATGACTTTGACTTCAATGTCGTATCGTTCCTCATCCACCACATCAACCTTAGCATGTAACTCCTGACATAACTCCTGTTGGGGAAATTAGAATCAGCAATGAGCTACCCAGCACCCAGGATCATAAACAGTCAACATGTTTATTGAACATATGTATGGATGGGAGTACCTGGAGCTCAGCAAAGGACATGCCACCAGTCTGCAAGGGAGGAGCTCTCTCAGCCAGATACCTCTCCTTCTCCTCCTCTTTATCCACTGTCTCCTGCTCAATCTCCTCCTTCGCCTTGGCCACCATTAAGCTCTGAAAATACATTTCAGTTTGAAAATGTATTGCCACATGATAGGTAGTTGTCAAACAGTCAAGTGTTATTGCTGTAGTCATAGTGTGGCTATAGACTCACCTTTAGCATGAGCTTACGGGAGGCAGATATCTTCGACTTTTGCTTCAAAAATATTAAACCAATTTGATTAATTTAGTTATAGTCAAATTATGATTGACAGTATGTCTCAATTTACCAGAGTTGATCAGCATTTATGTAATACAATTAGAGCTCTTACCTCTTGTCTGTAAAGAAAAAACACATTTTAGTGTAAACATCATTTTGCATTAGAGATAAAGTATCTGGAATGCTTCCTAATGTGGCAGACAGAATTTATCAGGCAGCCATTGCTAGTGTTTCTTATGATAACTGCCATGTGATGTCTGACCCTTCTCTTAAAGGGGACTGCTGGAAAAGAAAATGGAAACCTGATATACTTACACTTGATCCGGCATCTTGGCAATGTAGATTCCCCTAGAAGACAAAAATAAAACTTATTGTTTCTGAAGTGACAGAGACCACAAATCTATAGCAGTGGTTCCCAAACGTTTTATAGTCCCGTACCCCTTCAAACATTCAACCTCCAGCTGCGTACCCCCTCTAGCACCAGGGTCAGCTGTACCCCCTCTAGCACCAGGGTCAGCTGTACCCCCTCTAGCACCAGGGTCAGCTGTACCCCCTCTAGCACCAGGGTCAGCACACTCTCAAATGTTTTTTTTTGTTGCCACCATTGTAAGCCTGCCACACGCACACACTATAAGATATATTTATTAAACATAACAATGAATGTGAGTTTTTGTCACAACCCGGCTCGTGGGAAGTGACAAATAGCTCTTATAGGACCAGGGCACAAATAATAATATAATAATAATCAATAATTGTGTTCTTTATTTAGCCATCTTACATATAAAACCTTATTTGTTCATCAAAAATTGTGAGTAACTCACCACAGGTTAATGAGAAGAGTGTGCTTGAAAGGATGCCCATAACTCTGCAATGTTGGGTTGTATTGGAGAGAGTCTGTCTTAAATCATTTTTCACACACCTGCCTGAATTTAGTTTTCATGCTTGTGAGGGCTTAGAATCCACTCTCACATGGGTATGTGGTTGCAAAGGGCATCAGTGTCTTAACAGCCCAATTTGCCAAGGCGGGATACTCTGACCGCAGCCCTATCCCTGGCAGTGGCTTCTGATTAAATAACATTTTCACAGGACAGTTTGTTGCAATTTAGATTGAGGCTCTCTTATTCAAATATCGGTGAGTGGACTGGAGGCAGGGCATCAAATGGATAAGCTTGAGTTCATTTGCACACAGAAAACCATACAATGATGGAAAGACCTGTGTGTTGTCCTTGTTAATGCAGACAGAGAAGAGCTCCAACTTCTTAATCATAGCCTCAATTTTGTCCTGCACATTGAATAGAGAAAGGCGAGAAAAAACCTCACCCAGTCGTGTGAGAAACTCGTCATCATGCAAGCATTCAGACAAGTGAAAATTATGCTCAGCAAAGAGAACTTTAAGCTCGTTTCTCAATTTAAAAAAAAAACATGCCAATACTTTGCCCCTTGATAACCAGCGCACTTCTGTATGTTGTAATAGCGTTACATGGTCGCTCGGTAGCTCACCATATAAGACACTTCTAGCCCCTTCTTATTAATGGTATCTGTTGCTTTTATACATGTCTTACTACTCGAAAGTCGTCTTAATTCTCGCTCAAACTCCTGTGGATTATTTTTCTAATTGGCATGCTTCGTTTCTAAATGTCTGCAGAAGAGTGAAGGTTTCATTGAGTTGTGAGATAGTACATTTGCACATATAACACACTGTGGCTGAGGAAAGGCACTACTCCTAATATAAGTGAACCCCAAAACAATGTAGTTCTCATTATATTTGCGCCTCTTCGATGGTCCAATGTCCCTGTCTGTTCGGTGCTTTCCGGGTCAGGGGTCAGTAGCTCCTCGGCTGCATCAGATTCACAATGTCCATGATAGCTGGGCTAACAACAAATGGAAGCAGAACAACTTGTGTCGTCGACAGGTGCAGTACTGTTGGTAATAGCAGTACTACCAGTAGGGCTGGTATGTGTGTCTATGAACATGGGCCTTTTTTAAACATTTTTTATCAATTTTCGAGCAAACGGAATGAGCAGCAGCTACGTTTGGCTACATACAGACCATTAGTGGAATTCTCGCCAGAGAGTAACGGTTAATGTAATTGGATGTTAATTATTTGACTAAGCTACCTGTATTTGACATTGTTGTTATTTCGCTGAACACCAGATGGTTTAATTTTATTTTTGGCAGTGAAACAAGGCTACACAGGCTAGATAAAAAAGCCCATTACATCATCACGGCTGTTATACACCCCCTTCTACAGCATATTATCATGGTTTTTATTCTCCACTAACTACATAACATTATCATGGTTGTTACTCTCCACCAACTACAGTATATTATCATGGTTTGATATTCTCCACCTACTCCAGTACATTATCAACAGGTTAAAAGTGGTCACTCAGGGCTCCAAGTGGTTTACTTAACCAGACCCTACTACTACGGCCTGGAGCCTGGGTTATGGAGCCTGGTGTCTGGAGCCTGGGTTATGGAGCCTGGTGTATGGAGTCTGTGGTCTGGAGCCTGGAGACCGTAGCCCATCCCCCTTCTGCTGACAATGGCTCTCCCCCAGAAAATAAAGTGATGGCAGACAGAGGGAGAGGCGTTCATCGTCTCTGGCGTGGTAACTATTCCAGACAGATAACAATCCCAGCTTTCTCCTGCTCATTTCCACTGGATAACGCTCCACAAATAGACCTGTCAGGCTGCCTTCTCCTTAAAGGGACCAGGAGGTTGGGATTAAGAGGTTCTTTTTTAGAATTCCAATTCCATGAGGAATGTCGCAGTGTCCAGTTTAGATGGGAACCCAGTTTGAATTATTAGTAATATGAAACAATGTGGAATACTTAGAGGTTATGGAAATAACTGTTAAACATTAAAAGCCTGTACAACTTCTTTAATTCTGTTGGAATTTATTGTCTGAGTCATATGTTTAATGTCACAGTCAAATCCCACAAAGAATATACAATTAATTGGAACAAAATATCAATTGGAAAACTCAAATCAGTTGGAAACCTGAAAGTCAAAAATAAATTTCCCAAACAAATGAATTGTAAAAGGAAAATAAGGAAAAACTATATTTTAATTCCAGATTTTTCTAATAGGCCTATCCTTAAAATGTGATTTCTTTAGATTTGCTTCTGATTTACAGTTTAATTTTGCCCTTATGTAATTTGTCTAAAATCTAAAAAGTAAAATAAATAGTAAATTACTCAATAAATGCCGATTTTCTACATACTGAAATACACAGATAATTATGATAAAACAATGAATAATGTTCTGCAATTATACCTGAACCTCAAATTCAAAGAATACAGAAAAGTATTGTCTCCTCAATATCAGAATGAGAGAGGAGTCCTGTCTTACCTTCCTGTGCTGAGGGAGATGTTCCGTAGAGGCTCAGAGTGCTGGGAAGGAGAATGCACCAGAGTATTTAGCTGTCTCCCATTGTCCTTCCTGCCCGTCACTGGGACCTCAGAATAGAACATACCCTAGGGCTGGTCTCTCTTATCCACTGCTTATAATGCTGAACTTTCCAGTCCTACCTTTTGGTTAGGGATGTTGGGGGTTGGACATTGTTATCTTATCTCAGTCACGGTGACTGACAAGCCAGCAATGAAAAGTATGTCAAGGAAGTTGTTCAAATAAACATATCTCTATATTCTATTCTCTTCAGACCATATGATGGAGCTTTGCTAAGTGATCCAATAGGTTGGCTCTGCAGGCAGTTTGGTTGCTATGTTCTCTGTTGGCTGGAAATGAGAGAGATTCTGCTGGTAGTTTGGTTGCTGTGTTCTCTCTTGGCTGGTAATGAGAGAGATTCTGATGGCAGTTTGGCTAATGTGTTCTCTCTTGGCTGGAAATGAGAGATTCTGCTGGCAGTTTGGTTACTGTGTTCTCTCTTGGCTGGTAATGAGAGAGATTCTGCTGTCAGTTTGGTTACTGTGTTCTCTCTTGGCTGGTAATGAGAGAGATTCTGCTGGCAGTTTGGTTGCTGTGTTCTCCCTTGGCTGGAAATGAGAGAGATTCTGCCGGCAGTTTGCTTACTGTGTTCTCTCTTGGCTGGAAATGAGAGAGATTCTGCTGGCAGTTTGGCTACTGTGTTCTCTCTTGGCTGGAAATGAGAGAGATCCTACAGGCAGTTTGGTTACTGTGTTCTCTCTTGGCTGGAAATGAGAGAGATTCTGCTGGCAGTTTGGTTGCTGTGTTCTCTCTTGGCTGGAAATGAGAGAGATTCTGCTGGCAGTTTGATTACTGTGTTCTCTCTTGGCTGGAAATTAGAGAGATCCTGCAGGCAGTTTGGTTACTGTGTTCTCTCTTGGCTGGAAATGAGAGAGATTCTGCTGGCAGTTTGGTTGCTGTGTTCTCTCTTGGCTGGAAATGAGAGAGATTCTGCTGGCAGTTTGATTACTGTGTTCTCTCTTGGCTGGAAATTAGAGAGATTCTGCAGGCAGTTTGGTTGCTGTGTTCTCCGTTGGCTGGTAATGAGAGAGGGTTTTCAGGCAGTTTGGCTGCTGTCAGTGCTTCATTTGTAAATTGGGAGGTGCCGGAACAAAAAATGAGCCCGGGAGGGTGGTGACCTGCTGATGTACCAGAAATCAGAAAAACAAATCACCTTTATAATAAAGTATTGCATGCGTTATCACCACTTTTGAGTACAGGCATAGAACAGTAGAGGCGCTTGCAGAAGTTGCACACATGGGGGAAAAAAATTGTAGCCTAGTGTCTGGGAAAATGTTGGTATTTTATAAATGCATTTCATACACTTCTACATCATTTTAGATGATGCAGACTTTAGCAGAATATTTTTTAATACCTCACAAATGATCGAAATGACAGGATACTTTGACACTGACAAACTGACAATCTGAGATGAATAAAAATGACCTTGTCTTGAATACATCAGTAGCCCGGTTCTAGGTGCGTGTGAGGACACATGTTGAACAATATGAGGAGGAAATTATAGTTCTAAAAAAGCTTTCCAGTTTCACTGACTCACCCAACGATGTGCAGCTCCCTCACCAGCAATTGGCCGATGCGCCAGTACCAAAAACGTATCTCTCTCTTGTTTTACATTGCTGTTCCCTCAATAGGCCTATTTGGAAGTTGATAACTTGGTAGCCTACAGCAGACAGATAAGAGTCTTCTCTTTTCAGCAGGAGACATTGCTTTCCAACCTGTGTTTTCACGCTATTGTATTTGAAATATTCCAAAGGCCTATTTTGGCTTCATGCTGTTCACTGACAGATTTGCAACGTGTTCCCGAATGTAGGAATGCCTTGTGATTGGGCTACACACAATCCACAGCTTGGCTATAAACTATTGATTCTCTGTGGCTAAATTAAATTATTATTTTTCATGCCACTTGAGGTACCAGATCCTGGCAAATGGGTTCCGGAACGATACAGTCCGAAAATGAGAGGCTCAAATTAAGCACTGGTTGCTGTGTTCTCTGTTGGCTGGTAATGAGAGAGATTTTACAGACAGGCACTGCCCCCTGAGAACAGCAACCCCCCCATGGCCTGATTAGAAAATTAACTGCAGACAATGTTAAGCCCTGGAGTTGATTACAGGAATGCGATCATATCCACCATACAATAGCAAGGGACTGTACCACCATCTGATCCTGTACTCTTTGATCGGGTTATTGCATGCATGTGCTTGTTTGTTTGTGTGGGCGTGTGTGTGGGCGTGTCCGTGTGCATGTGTGCAAGCATGCATGTGTGTGGGTGTGTGTGCTTCACAAGGACAATAAATCCCCAAGGTACTTAATTGAGTAAATCAGATTGGACTGGTTTGTGCTTGGCCCTGCTGGGATTCTGAGACAGAATTATAATTCAACTGAGAGTAGTTTTTAATAGAATGGCATGGTCAATTGAAGTAAATTAAAACTGTGAGGAGGCCATTAATGACAGTCTTCAACGTCTTAAGTCTAAAGATGTTTATACGAGTTAATATAGCCTCTGTTTAAATCATAAAATGCTTGTTTGGACAGGTATATTCTCTAACACCACACCACTCTATATTGCCATTTGATTCAGTGGCCATTGCTGTGGTTCAATTCACAGTTGAGCTCTTGTTCTCATGAACCAAATTCTAAACCATCATGCCCCCCATGGTTACTGTCCAGAGTCAATAACGAACTAGGCCTGTTGTCACTGGCCCACCCTGCCATATGAAACAGGTGCTGACATTCTGGACTGTAGTGTCAACTATGGGTGCGTTTGTAAATTCACTCCGCTGATCTAAGCCGATTTCAGAGCACTCTCTTCTGTTCTGTATGTTAGCTTGGGTGCTTGATAATGGTTGTACTGTCTGAGTGCTCAGATCAACCTTTTTTTGCTCCATTTTTGTTTTATTTGTGCAGATAAGAAGCAAGGGTCACACTTTATGTGGATAGTCCGGATAGTCCATCTGTAGATGCTCTTCAGATATGCGCTGCAGATGGTCATACTATCAACAAACTATCTGTTGATAAGCAACTGCTTGCTAAGGTTACGGTTAGGTTTAGAATAAGGGTTAGGGTAAAAGGTTAATGTTACCTCATTTGCACTCACTGTATATAGACTTTTTGTTTTATTTTGTTCTACTGTATTATTGACTGTATGTTCTGTTTATTCCATGTGTAACTCTGTGTTGTTGTATGTGTCGAATTGCTATGCTTTATCTTGGCCAGGTCGCAGTTGCAAATGAGAACTTGTTCTCAACTAGCCTACATGGTTAAATAAAGGTGAAATAAAATAAAATAAAAAGGCTTAGGGTAAGGGTTAAGTTTAGGGTTTGGATAAGGGTTAAGGTTAGGGCTAGGTTTAGTAGATAGTTAGTTGAAATGTTACTGATAGTCTGTAGAGCAGGGCTCTCTAACCCTGTTCCTGGAGAGAGAACCTCCTGAAGGTTTTCAATCCAAACCTGTTCCTAGAGAGCTACCCTCCTGAAGTTTTCAATTCAACAGCTCATCAACCAGCTAATTATTAGAATCAGGTGTGCTAGATTAGGGTTGGAGCAAAAACCTACAGGATGGTAACGCTCCAGGAACAGGGTTGGATTGAAAACCTACAGGATGGTAGCGCTCCAGCAACAGGGTTGGATTGAAAACCTACAGGATGGTAGCGCTCCAGGAACAGGGTTGGATTGAAAACCTACAGGATGGTAGCGCTCCAGGAACAGGGTTGGATTGAAAACCTACAGGATGGTAGCGCTCCAGGAACAGGGTTGGATTGAAAACCTACAGGATGGTAGCGCTCCAGGAACAGGGTTGGATTGAAAACCTACAGGATGGTAGCGCTCCAGGAACAGGGTTGGATTGAAAACCTACAGGATGGTAGTGCTCCAGCAACAGGGTTGGATTGAAAACCTACAGGATGGTAGCGCTCCAGGAACAGGGTTGGATTGAAAACCTACAGGATGGTAGCGCTCCAGGAACAGGGTTGGATTGAAAACCTACAGGATGGTAGCGCTCCAGGAACAGGGTTGGAAAACTTTGCTGTAGAGCACCTGCAGTTGGGCAATACCAGAGGTGTCAAAACCATTCAACGGAGGGCCGAGTGTCTGCAGGTTTTTGGTTTTTCCTTTCAACCTAGACAACCAGGTGAGGGGAGTTCCTTTCTAATTAGTGATCTTAATTCATCAATCAAGTACAAGGGAGGAGCGAATACCCGCAGACACTCGGAACTCAGTGTAATGAGTTTGACATGTGGACTAAACAAATAAAGTTTTACCCAAGCAAGTATATCACGTTTATGGTTGCCTGTTGGTACAATAGGAAGATTGTCAGTTGTGATGTGACACTTGAGAACTACTGATGAATGGCATGACAGTTCATTTTAATCCCCACTTGTAAATGGCAGCATGATCAGTTATATATGTCAGAAGGATCAGTTAATTCCCCCTTATAAATGGCAGGAGGATCAGTTAATTCCCACTTATATGTGGCAGAAGGATCAGTTAATTCCCACTTATATATGGCAGGAGGATCAGTTAATTCCCACTTATATATGGCAGCATGATCAGTTAATTCCCATTTACTGCCATTTACATATGTCAGAAGGATCAGTTAATTCCCACTTATAAATGGCAGGAGGATCAGTTAATTCCCACTTATATGTGGCAGAAGGATCAGTTAATTCCCACTTATATATGGCAGGAGGATCAGTTAATTCCCACTTACATATGGCAGCAGGATCAGTTAATTCTCACGTATATATGGCAGCAGGATCAGTTAATTCCCACTTATCTTATATATGACAGGTGGATCAGTTAGTTCCCATTCACTATATATATATGGCAGGAGGTTCAGTTAATTCCCCCTTACATATGGCAGGAGGATCAGTTAATTCCCACTTATATATGGCAGGAGGATCAGTTAATTCCCACTTATATATGGCAGCATGATCAGTTAATTCCCATTTACTGCCATTTACATATGGCAGGAGGATCAGTTTATTCCCACTTATATATGCAACAGGATCAGTTAATTCCCACCTATACATGGCAGGAGGATCAGTTAATTCCCACTTATATATGGCAGCATGATCAGTTAATTCCCATTTACTGCCATATACATATGGCAGGAGGATCAGTTAATTCCCACTTACATATGGCAGGAGGATCAGTTAATTCCCCCTTATCTATGGCAGGAGGATCAGTTAATAATTGTTTTGCTATTGTATCTAACTCTGTCAGTATGGATAGGAGAGTTCAGCGTGAGATGCAAGACCTGCTGTTCAGCTGTAAAACTAAAACAGCAACATTTCCATTTCCAAATTGTTTTTTTTCTTGAACCAATGGAATTCTCTAATGCCCTCTTGTGGCATTCTGCAGTTGGTGAAAACAGATCTAGTAACTAACAAAAATCAAATCAAATACAGAATAATTTTGGATACTGTAAAAACACTACTACCTGGTTGACTCTCCTCACGGTTGCTTCCTGATTCCATACCAGCATGTGTGTGAGCAGCAGTTTGTATACAAACACTAATTAACATCCCAGTAGCCAGGTCACACGCCACCTACTGGCCGTTTAGATAAGATGGCGTGTGCATGGCATAGTTTTGTATGGAAATACAAAAGACAGATTGGCCACCTGCCAGTCCTACCCATAGCCCCATTCCAGCTGCCCAGTGTGCCAACCCCGGGGAGAGGGCAGTACCAGGGCTGTGCATTAGGACCATGCATGGTTGTGTCGGCTGTTTGGAGTGTTAATCCATGTGGATAAAAATAAAATAGATATATTATGTCGTTCCCCCACTTCTAAAACCAAAGTTGCACCCCTGCAACTAGTTTGTTAGTTTGTTTCCAAATGTGCTGTTGTCATGTCTCAAACACATCATTTCCTCACATTACCATAATTTAATTAAATACAATGTTTTTTTCTATTAGTTTTTTATTTGGTGTTTAAATGTGCACAGTTTTTGATACAGCACATCCACTGTGTTGTAAATATCATAGGATAATATCAGTGCCAGTTTTCTCCAGAATGTATAGCCTTGGACAATAATTGTACATGATGACTTTGTTCTTTCATTCTGCCGCTGATAATTTGCTCTGTTAAGTAAACTCGCCAACAGCCAAACAACTCTACAAAACCAGGGTGTGTCTATCTGACTGTACATATCTGATTCACTTTATGTACATTCAAAATTCTAAACGGAACGCTCTTGTGAATGGAGTTTATTAGGTCAAAATGAACAGGCTAATAAGTCCTTTTTTTCTTTCTCATAGTGGTTAGGAAACATTTCTCATGCAGAGAATTAACCTCATCAATATCAGAGCTTAGATAGAAAACATCAGCAACTTACTCTTCTGGCAAGATAAGCATTTAGGTAAGCTGTGCACTGTGTGTTGCTGTTGAGCCTCTGTGACTGAAGCAGTAGTGAAATGGCAGTATTAAATAGAGGTTGATTTGGGAATCCTGGGATTTGCAGTCCAAATGTCTAGGTGTCTATCAGAGGAGGCCATAGCTCTACTGAGCATGTGCCAGAGCCCCTGCCCCCTGGCCGAACCCAAAGCCCTTGGGACCAAAGGATTTGGCATAACATGCTGTGGATGAAAAGGTGATGAACTTTATATAAGAATGTATTTACATACAAAGGCATGTACATTTATAACAGATGCTAAAGTTTAGTTTTTTCTCCAGTATATTTACATTCCGTTTTGTTGAATTTATTTAGCTAGGCAATCCACGAGTTGTCTACACATGTGTTTATCAATAATTCTAAAACAGAGTATTTACATACACTACAGTATGTGCAATTCTCATGTTAACTCGACACTTTAATTTAATGCATTTAGGCAATTGTGTCTTTGCCATTTATTGTACACATTTGTTTTACATGAATAGAAAATACACACCTTTGCAGTAGATTTCTCCATCTTTGTCGGCCACAGTGGTTGACTCCAGCCCCTTGCCGCATTTGGCACAGCGGAAGCAGCTCTTGTGCCAGGACTGACGGAGATAGATATGGAGAAGTAAGTGTTGTTCTGTATGAGAACACAGACAGCAAATCCCCCTGCATCTATTTCAGTTGACATGAACTCTAAAGCCAAAAGATACATGTAGTCATTTAGTACTTTTACATACGGTATACAACGTTTAGTAGAAGCAGGGTTTTGAGTTGGCAAGATTATGAGCTACTTCCTCTCAAAACGACCTGATTATCCCAAAACTCAGACTTACATTTCCACCTCCGAGCACCTTCTCGGCAGAGTACACAGCCTTGGCACAGCGCGGGCACACGTCTGAACTGCCAAACTTGGTGGCCAACTTGGAGGCGTTGGGGTTGTTGGTGGGACAGTGGGCTGCTGGCCTGTGGATGACAAGACAGGTTTGTTATGATTACTCTACATATTCAGGCTTTGATGTCTGTAAGTACTGCTGTTTTTTCCCTGGTAGACCTATGTCACTGACCAGATTCCACTCACCTGGTTTCCCAGGTCTGATTAGAAGGGAAGGATGAACATCAGCAGTGAAAGCCCTGGGGTGTAATCATTAATCCAAACACTACCAAAACAAGAGTTTCTATTGGACAAATTCAGGCAGGTCCCTTCCAGTCTCATTCCATTTGCTTTTGCTTAAGAAACGTTTTACAACAGAATTGACGTAATGAATACACCCCTCGTATAGAGTGTATACAATATTAAACTCTCTGAGATTCCTTCCTTACTCTTCAGGTCTGATTCCAAGATGTGCCCCCGTGTCCATGCTCAGGGTGCCTGCTCCTCCGCCAAAGCCATAGCCTTTTGGCCCATACTTCTTGCCGTAGCAGGACTTGCAGTAGATCTCATCCACATGACAGGTCACTGTTGTGCTGTCCAGGTTCTTCTTACATGCCACTAAGAGTAGAGGAGGAGGTAATATAATTAGAAATATAGCTTAGAGCAGCAATGAACAGGGTTCAAACTATGACAGAAAGAACACAAGATCAGTTGGATAACAAAGCAAATCACTATCATGTAGGAACTATCTCCATGTGTAACTCTGTGTTGTTGTCTGTTCACACTGCTTTGCTTTATCTTGGCCAGGTCGCAGTTGTAAATGAGAACTTGTTCTCAACTAGCCTACCTGGTTAAATAAAGGTGAAACAAAAAAATAAAACAAATAAATCTTCCTTTAAGTACAATCAGTGCATTATGAGAAGAAGACTTGCAAATCATTTTTAGCATTAGCATTAGTGCTAACATGCATCTATAGGTACCGCGATGAATGTCTGAATACATATTAGTTGATTAGTTACTTTCATTGATCGTGTCTTAGTGTTAAACAAGGCTTAATGTATTTCATAGCTTGACATTTCTATCCACTTTAGCAGGAATTGTTGAGCGCAGTGCTCATTCCAACAAGCACTAACTGGAGATAAAGCTGCAAACATTGTAGCTTGATGTACTTGGCTCTGTCAAGAGTGGAACGCATGATCTTACTAATTGTGAGAATGGGTGGTCTCATCATTGAACGTCAATTTGTTCAATGGTTTTTATATCCTTTCATGATCCATTAAACCTCATAGCACAACACATTTTTGATACTAATATATAAATGTGGTTTTCGTTCTTCAAAACATGCTTACAACATTGTGTAAAAGTATCGTAAGGTAAAAAATACCCACAATCCTCTGATAACAGAACAAATTCTTACATTTATGGGAAATATTAAAATTTAGTAAGTTAAACAATTTTCCTTCTAGTTGTTTTAAAACACACATAGTTGTTTAGATTACACTTTTATCTTATATTGAATACATTTTTTGGGGGTGGGGGGGTTGGTTGGACAAGTAAAGTACTAATTATATTCAAGAAAAGATGACAACTACATTTTTATGTCAATATAAATATATTTTCAAGTATAATTTACTAACAACCTGAATAATTTCTGACAGTGTGTTTGTAAGGTTTCAAATTACATGAAACTCAACCGTTTATCTTTTCCTGGGGAGACAGGCAGCCAAGCGGTGGGCCAGTCACCGAAAGCTGACGAGGTAAAAATCTGTTGTTCTGCCCCTGAATAAGGCAGTTAACCAACTGTTCCCTGCTAATCTGTCATTAAATAACGGTTACATAACTAATTTACCACCTGTTGATGTAACTAGGCAGAATGAAACTCCATCCCACCAGAACAAGCAGAAATGGCAGGTGGTCATTTCAAACAGCTTTTTATTCCAAGTATATTTAAAACACAGGTAAATCAAGTTTTGGACTGTGCTTGGCCTTAAAGTGGTCAATGCTGTGCCATATCGGCAGCAACACCAGCAGTTTAGACACTACAGTGCAACACTAACAATCTTAGGTCATTTTGTAGGTTAACAGACCTTGCAGTTTAATGTTTCAGTCCTTTTATGACATTGAAATGACACTGTGACCACCACAGTCTGTGTTAGTTAACATTTGATCTTCTGACTCTGTGGGTGAGAGATGAGCCTCGTTAGCTCACACAAACACATGCTGTGTACCTTTTCTCCCATAGAAGGGCTACAAGGCCTGTGACACAGCCATTTCTCTCTCTCCAAATAAGGGCACACAAATGAGAACTGAGAATGTTTGGATGCTCTGCTTCCTCTCTCGGTACCAGAATAATTCACATTCCAGCCTGAGCTCTGAATATCAGCTCAGAGTAATTGGTGCATTGGTAGTCAGTGTGGTTTATGAAAGAACGGGAGGACCTCACTCCGTTCACTTACTGCACAGAAAGCAGCACTTGTGGAAAAATTTCCCTTCACACTGCACTTCCTCAGCAAAGTACACCGTCTTCCGGCAGCAGCCGCACTTATTTCCTCCTCCCAAAGGCATCCTGCGGAGTCACAGTGGAGACTTAGTTCCATACATAGAAGAAGAGCAGCAGGTTTGTACTTCCTGTGTTTTGACACTCACTCAATGGGAATAGACCCTTATATAGAAATTAAGTCTATATCTACAGTCCCTGGCACGCATTGGATGGGAGGAGACCTACAGACCTTGTGATTTGACCACAAAAAAAACTGTGTGTACTAAAAAAAACTGTACCTAGGGCCCAGGGCCTTTCTGGTCAGGTGATCAAGAACTCTTCAAATGAGTGAACATACAGTATTTACACAACAGAGCCTGGTTATCCATTGTATAGACCCTTTCTAAATGTGTAGTATCTCAGGAATTTACTCAGAAAATGAACTCCTCTGAGTTAAATAAAAAGCAGTCTGATGACCTATAGGCCGGAGAGGGAGCACATGTGTCAAACTCCCAGTAATTTATTGAGTAAATCACCAAGGTTTCAGCATCTTCACAATAAACCTTGGTGATTTACCCAATAAATTACTGGGAGCATAAATATTGATTGTGCTACTCTATTTTTTATAGCGTACTCCTTCTGAGTCAAAACTGCTGCAGGGCTTGACTACAGTACTTTATTATCTTTTATCAGGAAATACAAAGTTCCTCCTGATGTTTAACAACTGCTAGGGAGGTTCCAGGCCACTCATACAGAACACTCATTGTATCAGCTGAAGGGAGGACGGCTCATAATAATGGCCAGAACGGAGCAAATGGAACTGAATCAAACACATGGAAACCATGGGTTTGATGTATTTGACACCATTCCACCAATTCTGTTCCAGCCATTACCGCAAGCCTGTCCTTCCCAAATAAGGTGCCACCAACCTCCTGTGCTTTAAATAGAGAACGACTGCTGAATTTAAATAATAAATTGCTGTTGAGTGTATTGTACTCGACTCCATCTTGTTGAAATATGAATCCTATGACGTCACACATACAGGCTCTAATCTGCCATTTGGGTAAACAGGAAATGGTCTGCATTTCATTTTTTAAATTACACCACCATGTTAGTAGCCACTTCATGGCCTTAGACAGTCACTGACCCGGGCAGGCATTAGACAACAGAGATTAATGCAATAGAACAATTCAAATGCTGAAAAATGTCTATTGTAAACAACTGCATTTGACAATTTAGAGTATTATCCGACATCACCTCTATCACACTAATCGACTGGTTACCACAATAACAAGATCATTTATTGCAACATCAGTTTTCCTGTATAAAGGGTTAAAAGTGAAACTTGAGTACTGAGAAACAGAGATCATTTTGATCAACACATTGCATAGGAAGCTGGTCTTGCGACATACAGATGTAGTATCCTAATTTGAGACAGTTTGCTACAGCAGGAAAGTGATCCTGCAGCAATAGGAAATGTAAAATATTATGTGGATTATAATTAATGGTACATTTGTCATTAGGGTAAATCAAGTCTGAAATATTTAAGTGAAAAACCTTGAATACACTACACTTTTGCATTTCCTGCTGTGCAGAAATATTCTCAGCAACTATAGTGTGATCAAATTAAGATCTCTACACGAAAGTTACTCATCATATCACATCCTGAGTTCTGAGACTTCTTTCCTGCAGATTCTCAGGAAATAGAACCCTTAAAAAGCAGTTTTTAAAGCAACAGATGTGATCTACCCTTCAAACTCACATAGATATCGTTCTCAAAGTTATACTCTTGGCAGAAACTCAGCAGTCTGAAAAAGTTTCAGAATACACTCCCTGCTCACACACCCACACTTCAGGCTTTGAAAGTGAAAAAGCAGAAGAATGTGCAGTCCCGGATAGGAATAAAAGTTTTGAATATGTTATCTGTGGACTGTAACTGTATTCTATACATCATGAAAGCAGTGGTTACAGTAGCTTGTAGTTGTTGAAGATGGTCCCATCTTACCTGTTGTTTTTTTGTGTGTCTGTGTGGCCTGGCAGATACTTCCTGGTCGTTAAGTGATCTCTGATGAGTGGAGCTCAGACGAGTTCAGGACAGGCTTCAGTCTAAGACAGCAGCAGAGAAAGAAGCTAGGCTGGGACTGAGGGAGGAGGAGTCTGCTGGATACACACGTAGACTAAAAGAGAGACATGGAGAGCGGGAGGAGAAAGAGAGGATGAAGGAAAAGAGGAAGAGACATGAGAGATAAGCAGGTTTGTGAGAGAGATGGGGAGAGGTAGAGAGATGCAGAAACAGGGTTAGAGAGAGGCTGAGAGAAAGAAAGAGAGAGAGTATGAGAGAGAGAGAGAGAGAGAGAGAGAGAGAGAGAGAGAGAGAGAGAGAGAGAGAGAGAGAGAGAGAGAGAGAGAGAGAAGCCCCGTTTATATATGGTGCTGACATGCAGCCCTTTGTCCTAATCTTGTCTACATTCTGATTGTGCCCACATTTTTAGACAGGAGTAAATGATTAAAATACTCATTGTGGTCTGATTGTGACTTCCTGACTAACTCCAGAGGTAGTCAGGCAAGCATTGTGTCTGGATATCAATCAAGTGTAAACAGACTTGGATTGTCAAACCATTTAAATCATTATCATGGCCTCTAAAATCATTGAGAGTAAGCACTATTGACTTATGGCATCAGTAATAGTCTTAAAATAAATACATTCATATTATTTTGAAAGAATGTCTGTCAAATAATTTGCGTACAGGGAGGCATCAGATAATCTGGTCACAATGAGGACACAGCTGACGGATAAGACACATTTTAATAATGGGTGTAGGCACGTCAAACCTTATTGATTAGATCACGAAAGTCACGTTTGGGCAAGGTGTAAACGAGGCAAGAGAGAGAGGGAAAGAGGCAGAAAGAGAGGGAAGGAAAGGGGATGGTATGATGGAAAGAGGAGATTAGACATCATCTAGACCAGCAGGCCAGTGAAGCCAAGACAGCCTCCTTCTACAATCTGGTTTTACTGCCCTCTTCCTGTGATGGGTAGCAGCACCATTAAATTACCTAACTACTGTATCTTCTTCAAATCCAATAACCTCCAATCAGTCACATCCACAATGGTCTGGTAACATTTACTGAGGTATAACACAGCCAAGATGATTTTCCCAGGCAGCATGTGAGACTCATGTTGTAAAGACTTCTTCTTACCAAGAGCGAGCTATGATATGCAAAGCAAAACATAGTATGTTATGGCTTGAAGATAAAACAGCTTCTGCAGTACTAGATTGGTTTGTGGAGTTCTCCAGTCAGTGAAGTGCTGAGTGCTGGCCACTGCCTTACAAGGTGTTTGTTATGATGATTGCAGACTGCAGGCATGTTTGCTGAAAGGATTACTCACTTTCTCCAGGGGCGGGGCTATTAGGTGAAGCTCAAGTTTAAAAGTAAGCCTACAATTATTTGGGAATTTTGGAGCACGAAGATAAATAATGTTACCTAGCCTAAATATGGTTGTTGGGACAAACGTGCTATGAGAGAGACATTTTTAGAGAGCGAGAGAGAAGTTACATTGATTCAATTGCTCGGTGAAAAGGGCATGCATGACACAGTAGGAGGCAAACTGAAAAGAGGGAAATTGATGTGAAGGTGGCTGAAATAAAAGGTGATACAAAATTAAGCAAAATTGGCAAAAATATTTACAAATATTAACAAAAAGAATGTAGAAACACTGAAAACCCTAAGCAGGCATTCCTGACAATATAACTAACAGGTAGTGTCTTCCTGGCTCTGTCCAGCCTCCCAATGAGCAAACTCAGACACCAGCCTGTGCAAAATATAGTCACCTCTCCCATAGCATGCGTTTAAGACAGGCAGCCCGATTCAGATTTTTTGGGGTCTTTTGAACTGTCACATCAGATCTGATTGGAACAAAGACCAATTTGTGAAAAAAAGGTCATAATTGTTGGGCTGCCTGTCTAAACACAGGCATAGGAGCGCACACCTTTGAGCATACCAGGGCCGGACTGGGGCCAAAAATCGGCCTTGGCATTTCAAAAGGCGTTTTCACACAGTTGTATTTTAGAAAAAATGTTTTGTCCAGTTGCTTTTAAATGGCCAAATGTCAAACAAACTAAATGCCTAAACAAAACTATGTGTTCATGCAAGTGATTTGGTTATTGGAGAAAAATGTTCACATTAAATCCCTCTATTATTATCAAGAAGCATAAACACTCCAGAGTTGGGAAATACGTCTTCAAACCAATTTGATATGAAAGCCCCCTAACACATTGGCCCATTTTTTCACTTGAGGTACTCAGTGGTAGCCAGATAATTGCAATTGCCCGAAATGCCAGATGGCCAGTCCACCCCTTGAGCATACCAATGTCAGTGGCCCACAAACTAGTCAGGGGACAAATCTAATTATTTAAAAAGACACAGGCACAATACCTCAATAAAAACAATCACAACCATACGCCTACAGCAGACCATATACCAGGTAAACCCCCTTTCAACATACCTGTGAGTACTCTAACCAACAATTTATTAGCTAATTTTATACATGAGGCTCAAACCAAACAACACAGTGTACCAATACCAATAATGTGATTACGGACCGCAATTTGGGGCATTCCTGCATGTGGACATTCCTGCATCTGCATCACTTATAATTTGTGAAAATAAATACAATGAATTAGAATCTAAAGAGCAGCTTGAAGTGATACAGTCCTCTGTGTGCTCAACCCACCTCAGTTCTCTCTCCATCTGCCCTCTTCTGTCACTTTCTCTGTGTCTTGTCAGTTGTTGTCATACTGTAGGTTGTTGTTTGTTACTGTCTCATTTGTATATCCTCTTCTGTTATGGCCTGTTCTGTTCTTCTGGTGTCTTTCCATCATATCCTATTCTTCTGTTGTTGTCTCTGTGTCTTGTCTGGTGTCTGGTGTCTCTTTCCATCATATCCTATTCTTCTGTTGCTGTCTCTGTGTCTTGTCTGGTGTCTCTTTCCATCATATCCTATTCTTCTGTTGCTGTCTCTGTGTCTTGTCTGGTGTCTCTTTCCATCATATCCTATTCTTCTGTTGCTGTCTCTGTGTCTTGTCTGGTGTCTCTTTCCATCATATCCTATTCTTCTGTTGCTGTCTCTGTGTCTTGTCTGGTGTCTCTTTCCATCATATCCTATTCTTCTGTTGCTGTCTCTGTGTCTTGTCTGGTGTCTCTTTCCATCATATCCTATTCTTCTGTTGCTGTCTCTGTGTCTTGTCTGGTGTCTCTTTCAATCATATCCTATTATTCTGTTGCTTTCTCTGTGTCTTGTCTGGTGTCTTTTTCCATCATATCCTGAGTGGCGCAGCGGTCTAAGGCTCTGCAGCTCAGTTTCAGAGGTGTCACTACAGACACACTGGCTTGAATCCAGGCTGTATCGCAGCTGGCTGTGATTGAGTGTTGCACAATTGGCCTAGCGCTGTCTGGGTTTGGCCGGTGTAGACCGTCATTTAAATAACAATTTGTTCTTGACTGGCTTGTCTAGTTAAATATCCTCTGTGTCTTGTCTCTCTCTACTCTTCTGTTGCTGTGTCTTGTGTATATTTTTAGTTTTGCAATCCAGAACGGGCAAGGGCATCTTAACTTGTTTTGGGCCTGTGTCTGGGTCACCTAAATCATCGTCTTCCGTACCAGTTGCCCCTGCCTGCTGCTGTTCTAAGTGCCCCACTGGCCTGTTGTTCTGTAACAAAGTTCTGTATGTCAATCCAAAAAAGTATACTATAAATACAGGTAAAAAAACAAATGGTCTCCTTCTTCATTCCACAGAAATCACAGAAATATTCAGCTTTAATCTTCCTTTACCTTGTTACTGATACATTATTTGTTAGGAATTTTCCATGCTTTTCCCCATTGTTTCTTACATCAACCACAGAGGAATGTAAAAGAAATACAACCCCCCTAGGAAGTGCATCAAAAACAATTGCATATTCTTTCGGGGTTATTGGAATTCTAAACTTATCAAGAAATTCCCCATATGAGAGTAGATATCCATCCTCATTCAGTAACTGACCAACCAAAATAATTGTAATCTCAAACCAGTTACGAAACAAAAGAGACTTATTTTTAAATCGTATATCTTTGTTGTTCCATAGAAAGTATCTGTGAGGGGAAAAATGATGTTTAAATGCCAACATCCAAGTTAAAAGTGCCTGCATATGGAATTTGGTCAATTTTACTGTCCTCACCAAACATCACCGGCACATACCCACCGGCGCTGGACCAGACAGGACTGGCAAAAAGTGCTCTTCACTGACAAGTCGCGGTTTTGTCTCACCAGGGGTGATGGCTGGATTCGCATTTATCGTTGAAGGAATGAGCGTTACACCGAGGCATGTACTCTGGAGCGGGATCGATTTGGAGGTGGAGGGTCCGTCATGGTCTGGGGCGGTGTGTCACAGCATCATCGGACTGGGCTTGTTGTCAATGCAGGCAATCTCAACGCTGTGCGTTACAGGAAAGACATCCTCCTACCTCATGTGGTACCCTTCCTGCAGCCTCATCCTGACATGACCCTACAGCATGACAATGCCACTAGCCATTCTGCTCATTCTGTGCGTGATTTCCTGCAAGACAGGAATATCAGTGTTCTGCCATGGTCAGCAAAGAGCCCGGATCTCAATCCCATTGAGCATGTCTGGGACCTGTTGGATCGGAGGGTGAGGGCTAAGGCCATTCCCCCCAGAAATGTCTGGGAACTTGCAGGTGCCTTGGTGGCAGAGTGGTGTAACATCTCACAGCAAGAACTGGCAAATCTGGTGCAGTCCCTGAGGAGGAGATGCACTGCAGTACTTAATGCAGCTAGTGGCCACACCAGATACTGACTGTTACTTTTGATTTTGACCCCCCCTTTGTTCAGGGACACATTTTTCAATTTCTGTTAGCCATACAAATATCATACAAATATTTATACACGTTTAAGTTTGCTGAAAATAAACGCAGTTGACAGTGAGAGGACGTTTCTTTTTTTTGCTGAGTTTATATGAAGATGTTAGTTAGCTAATGTTAGCTAAACACGCTGAAACTTTTTCATAGCTAGCTTGTTGGTTGGAAATCATCAAAAAATATATTTCAATGGCTTGATTAATTACAAAACAATTCAAAATGGCTACATTGTATGGCTAAATAAATTTGTTTTGTTGCAACTACAGCCTAAAATTGTTCCTCAGCTAGAAATGTAATGACCTCTCATGCCGCCATCTTGAGCCCCCCCAAATATCTAGACTCTGACTGAGTGACAGATGTTTTGCTCATCATATGCTCCTGCTACTCTGTTCTTTATTTTACTCTTATTATGATCTATTCTGATGCCTAGTCACTTTACCCTTCCTTCATGTACATATCTACCTGAAGTACCTCGTACCTCTGCACATTGATCTGGTACTGGTACTCCCTGTATATAGCTTAATTAATGTGCATTTTATTTGTCTTGTGTTACTACATATATATTTTTTTTTACTCTGTATCTTTGGGAAGGGCTCCTAAGCAAGCATTTCATGCTAAAGTCTACACCCATTGTATTCGGCGCATGTGGCATAAAATGTTATTTGGTTTTGAATTTGCATTGCGGGATGGAGGAGCACAAACTAAATATGTTAGAGAGGTACGCCTAGGCCAACTTTAATGCTACTTTCATACCAGCAGACTGCACTCTCTTCACAGAAATTGCTTCAGTATGGACCAGTTACATTATCCCCTGTTATATATATATATATACCAGCTATATTATCTAGCTATATGAGTTAACAACCCAGGTCGCATTTTATTTGGATAGTCCGGATAGCCCATTTGTAGATGCTCTACAGATATGCTCTACAGATGGTCATAGTATCAACAAACTATCTGTTGATAAGCAATTTGTTGATAAGCAACTGCTTTCTAATTCCTTCATACTTTTTTCCTACTTGTATTTTTTTTATACCTTTATTTAACTAGGCAAGTCAGTTCTTATTTACAATGACGGCCTACACCGGCCAAACCCGGACGACACTGGGCCAATTGTGCGCTGCCCTATGGGACTCCCAATCACAGCCGGTTGTGATACAGCCTGGATCAGGCTGGAGAGAGCGATGCTTGGTCTGCCAGGCTCCTCCAGCCTCCATGCTCCTCACTCTCATAGGAAGAGACATTCTACACCGAAGAAACCTATTTATAGTTTGGCCCCTGGACATCCGCTCTGACTTGTAGTGTAGTAGGCTACGGGATTGTCTGTGTGTATGTTGGGAGGGGGCAGAGACTGAGAGACCAAGAGACCGAGAGACTGAGAGAGAGAGAGAGAGAGAGAGAGAGAGAGAGAGAGAGAGAGAGAGAGAGAGAGAGAGAGAGAGAGAGAGAGAGAGAGAGAGAGAGAGAGAGAGACATAGATCAGTGGATTAAGACATACGAAAGAGAGGAAGGAACTGGTCTGAGGTCCATTGTTACATTGTGAAGAAGAGGAAGAGTTGTGATTAATCATTGGATATTTTTTTTTACCCATTGAGATCAGAAGACCTTTTTCGAATGGAGACCTGGAGTGGGAGTGTTGGTCCAATCCAGTCTATTTACATGGAGCCCAGAAGATCTTGACTGGTTGCCAGAAGTCTTCTTTCTGGTGAGTGTTTCCTTTTGGCACTGCTCTTGAAAGCAGCTTTGCCAAGATTCCCTCTCAGGTGTGGAAGGCAGAGCTTAGAGCTCAGGGAGGATAGCTTCTGACCTCATGATAACAATGTGCTTGGCACTGGATTTCAGTGTCTTCTGTGATGCTTTTTAAGTAGTTTGGATTATATATTATATAGCCATTTTAAAGTAAGCAATTGATTGAGGTTTAAATTGGACTAGTTTTGCTATGGGATATTTTGACATTGAAGGTGGTCTCAAAATGATATGGAAAATATGTAAATTATCTGAACGTCAATGCACGTAGACCAAATGCTTTCTGAGATATTCTACAATTGCCATGTTTTCTAATAATAATTATAAACTGGGTGGTTCGAGCCCTGAATCCTGATTGGCAGAAAGCCGTGGATTATCACGGCTTTCTGGTATGAAAAAACATGTATTTTTACTCTTGTAATTATGTTGGTAACCAGTTTATAATAGCAATAAGGCACCTTTGGGGTTTGTGTTATATGGCCAATATACCACGGCGAAGGGCTGTGTCCAGGGTCTACGTGTTGCGTGGAGCGTAGAACAACCCTTAGCCGAGGTATTCTATATTGGCTATATCATACCCCCTCAGGCCGTATTGCTTAATAATAACACACAGTCTAATAATAATATAACGTATAATTAACTATGTGTTCCAGTGTCATAGATATTTAGTTAAAATATTTAACTAGGCCTTAATTCTAATATTACCACACAAACAAATATTACCACAAACACAAATTATGGCTGGTACTCTGTTCAGAGGTGCTATGTCCTCTGCCGGGAAACGCTACAGAGCAATGGTATATCATTTTATGATTACTGACAACTGCACTGGAAGACGTGATAATGATGTGAATGTGGATGGGCTGTTTTGTCAGAAGGGTATAATGCCTAGTCTTTGTCTGTTGTTAGGACATCTCTGCAATCAGCTGACCCTTCCTCCCAACACACGGTACTTTTCAACAGTACTGCTTTTGTTCCCTAGAGAATATATGGTCTGCTTTTACTAATGTTAAAACTCAGCATTTCCAGTGTTGGATTTCAATGTTTGGTGATTAAAACAACAACAACAGTAAACAAACAAACAAACACATTATTGAAAAATGAATACATTTACTAAATGCTCACATCAGCTTTTTGTGATGATGTCATGTCACATAAAGGGTCTAAATAAGGATATCCATTTTAAGATCCATTTCCTTCAATGACAACAGTTCTCCTCTATCTTCTGGGACAATAATACGCCATTAGATGAATTTCAGGGGGGAAATTAGATAATTGAATTGATTCCAGAAGGGGTCGTTGGCAGGTCTTTATAGTGCTGCATGGAGGACCCTCTCTCATTCAATAGGCCAGAAGCTCTATTCTGTCATCGCTCAGCCTCCTGTTCAAGGGGGTATTCATTAGAGCACTCCGTAGCGAAACTTTTTGAAATGGAAAAGGTTTGGCAATGTAAATAATAGTTTTTTATTTGACAGGTTTAGGTAGTTGCTCCCATTTCCTTTCTGTTTGGTTCCTAATGAATACACACACTCCAAGTGAATAGAGGATATGATGATGGCTGTTGTGTTGCGGTGTGGTGTGCCAGGTGTGGAGGGAAGCAGTGTCACTAACATACCAGTAGAGGGCCCTATCTACTGTGTGAGAGGACACAAGCTGCAGTTTGAACAGCACTGCCTCTTGAGACACACCCTTCTCTCTCTCTCTATCACTCACTCACTCTCTCTTTCTTTCTTTCTCGCTCTCTTTCTCTCTGTCTTTCCCTCTTTCTCATTTTTGAAGGTTAAGAGGTATAAAAATCCATTGGCAGGTGTCTGTCTGTCAATCCAGATAAGATGACAAGACTCTCACTGATATCAACACTATGAGGCAAGGCATGCATTATGACATAATAGGAGTTATCATCGAAGTCACATACATTATTTAACTGTTGACCTTATCTTGATGGACAGTAAGGACCCTACTTCCAGTGTATTGTGACTATAGTCTGGTAGATGTTTATGTTAGTTGTTTTAAATGCTCAAAATTGCAGCTCCAGATTGAAATGTGCCTTATTTTACATTCAGTGTAAGCAGTTGAAGCTGCGGTGGGGATGAAACACCTTCTTGGGTCTCAGCTCAGCAAGGGGTTTTGACGAGTGTCGGTTATGGAGTGTCTGGTAGCCTACCAAGTCTTAGTTTCCTCCCGTGCTGTACCTGTAAACACAGCTTGACTTGATCAAGGCAACTCATTAGCCATTCAGTTGGAGGTGTTAATGCGTGTGTGTGGCTGCGTGTACACACAATACCCCATAATGACAAAGCAAAAACAGTTTTTTAGAAATCTTGGCAAATGTACAGCACCAGTCAAAATTTTGGACACACCTACTCATTCAAGGGTTTGTCTTTATTTTACTATTTTCTACATTGTAGAAAAATAGTGAAGACATCAGAACTATGAAATAACACATATGGAATCATGTAAAAAAGAAAAAAAAAGTGTTAAACAAATGTAAATATATGTGAACCGGTTCAGGATACTAGGCGTATGTCGCAAGTCACAGCTTCACAGGAGAGCCGTTTGAACGTGAAACTTAATTTTTTAATCAAAATGCGTATTTTTGGGGGCAGAAATGCCTTCTCGAACATGTTAGGTTTTTGTGCCTTAAACACAAACGTATATTCCATCTGTAAATACAAATAAAATGGTTACATTTGGTCCGTAAACATCTGCCAAGAAGCGTAATGACATTTTTGCCAGCAGGGCTGGTTGGGCTGTTTTCATGTTATCCAGGGGTAAACAAATAATTGACCAGAGCGTCAAGTGTGCACTCCGAGAGCGAAACAGGACGGGTGGGGCTGAAAACGTACCCAAATGAAATTACCTATTTCTCAGGCCCAGAATCTAGAATATGATTAGGATAGAAAACACTCTAAAGTTTCCAAAACTGTCAAAATATTGTCTGTGAGTATAACAGAACTGATATTGCAGGCAAAAACCTGAGGAAAATCCAGAGGAAGTAAGTGCCTTCTATTTTGAAAGCTCCCTGTTCCATTGCATGCCTTCTCTCCATTTAAAGGGATATAAACCAGATTAATTTTCCTATTGCTTCCACATGGTCTGGACAGTCTTTAGACATAGTGTCAGGCTTTTATTCTGAAAAATGAACGAGAAAGACCACATCGTGTCAGTGGATGGCTGGGGGCCAGCAGAGTTTTGCATACGCAAGCAGCTTGGAGCAGACATTTTCTCTCTCTCCCCTATTAAAAATTCTACGTTCCGGTTGAAATATTATTTATTATTTATTGCAAAAACAACCTGCGGATTGATTCTAACAATAGTTTGACGTGTTTCTACGAACTTTACGAATACTATTTGGAATTTGTCTGCCCCGTCGTGACTGCTCGAGCCTGTGGATTTCTGAACATAACACGCCAACCGAATGGAGCTATTTTGAATATAAAAATAATCTTTATGGAACAAAAGGAACATTTATTTTGAAACTGGGAGTCTCGTGAGTGCAAACATCCGAAGATCATCAAAGGTAAGAGATTCAGTTTATTGCTTTTCTGACTTTTGTGACCAATCTACTTTGCTGCTAGCTGTTTGTAATGTTTTGTCTGCTGAGAGAGATGTCCTTACATAAATGCTTGGTTTGTTTTTGCCTAAAAGCTTTTTTGAACTCTGACACGCCAGGTGGATTAACAACAAGCTAAGCTGTGTTTTGCTATATTGCACTTGTGATTTCATGAAAATGTTATATTTTTTGAAATGTTATTTGAATTTGGTGCTCTGCAATTCAGCGGATGTTGACGAAAATTATCCCGCTAAAGGGATGGGTGCGCCAAGAAGTTAAGAAGGTGTGAACAATGCTGAATGGGTGTAGACAAAGAAGTGCTCTTCACTAGATTCCAAAACATTTAAAGGCGATTTTCTCAAAAGTGAGTTTACAAGTTGATAAACTTTCAAAGCAGAATTACTTTCACATTGTTCCTCAAATGCAGTGTATGATATACCATTTTGTAGCTCTGAGGCTCTACTTTTATCCTATGCAAAAAACACAATTTCACATTTTGCTATATATATGTAAGACCAAATCCAGGTGTTGAGTCACATATTTTAGATTTTAGATTCTTCGAAGTAGCCACCCTTTGCTTTGAAGACAGCTTTGCACACTCTTGGCATTCTCTCAACCAGCTTCATGAGGAATGCTTTTCCAACAGTCTTGAGGGAGTTCGCACATATGATGAGCACTTGTTGGCTTCTTTTCCTTCACTCTGTGGTCCAACTCATCCCAAACCATCTCAATTGGCTTGAGGTTGGGTGATTGTGGAGGCCAGGACATCTGATGCATCACTTCATCACTTTCCTTGCTCAAATAACCCTTACACAGCCTTGAGGTGTGTTTTGGGTCATTGTCCTGTTTATAAACAAATGATAGTCCCACAAAGTGCAAACAAGATGGGATGGTGGTTAAGTGGGAGATGGGATGGTAGCCATGCTGGTTAAGTGTGCCTTGAATTCTAAATAAATCACAGACAGTGTCACCAGCAAAGTGCCCCCACATCATCACACCACCTCCTCAATGCTTTACGGTGGGTACCAGACATGCGGAGATCATCCATTCACGTACTCTGCGTCTCACACATACACTGCGGTTGGAACAAAATATCTCAGATTTGTACTCATCAGACCAAAGGACAGATTTCCACCAGTTTAAGGTCCATTGCTCGTGTTTATTGGCCCAAGCTAGTCTCCTTTTCTTATTGGTGTCCATGAGTAGTGGTTTCTTTGCACCAATTTGACAACGAAGGCCTGATTCTCCTTTGAACAGTTGATGTTGAGATGTGTCTGTTACTTGAACTCTGTGAAGCATTTATTTGGGCTGCAATCTGAGGTGCAGTTAACTCTAATGAACGTATCCTCTGCAGTAGAGGTAACTCTGGGTCTTCCTGTGTCTGTCCTCATGGGAGACAGTTTTATCACAGCACTTGATGGTTTTTGCAACTGCACTTGAAGAAACTTTCAAAGTTTTTGAAAATTTCCAGGTTGACTGAATTTCATGTCTTAATTGGACGGTCGTTTATCTTTGCTTATTTGAGATGTTCTTGCAATAATACGGAATTGTTTTTTTTACCAAATAGGACTATCTTCTGTATACCACCCCTACCTTGTCACAACACAAATGATTGGTTCAAATGTATTAAGAAGGTGTGCTTTTTTTAACAAGGCACACCTGTCAATTGAAATGCATTCCAGGTGACTACCCCATGAAGCTGGTTGAGAGAATGCCAACAGTGTGCATTCAGCAAGAAGTGCAGACATAGATGGTCGCCTCGCTTTAGGTCCTTAGAAAACTATGCAGTTATTAGTTTTTTATGTATTATTTCTTACAATGTTAACCCAGAAAATCTCAAGTGTTAATTACATACAGCTGTGAAGAACTATTGGATATAAAAGCGATGTCAAATTACCATCATTATGAACAGGAATATGCCTTTCCCGAAGTGGATCCTTTGTTCGGACCTCCACCCTGGACGTGCGATCTTATCCTAGAGGCCAACCCAAAACAATGCGGTCGCCGCAGGAGAGGCAGACGGAGTGGCCTACTGGTCAGACTCAGAAGGTGAGCACACCATCCACCATTTCCAAGCATATAACTCGCCAATGTCCAATCTCGAGATTAAAAGGTGGACAAAATTAGGGCACGAGTTGCCTACCAGAGAGACATCAGAGATTGTAACATTCTCTGTTTCATGGAAACATGGCTCACTCGGGATATGTTGTCAGAGTCGGTACAGCCACCCGGTTTCTTCACGCATCAAGCCGACCGAAACAAACATCTCCCTGGTAAGAAGAAGGGCGGGGGTGGATGCCTTATGATTAACGACTCATGGTGTAATCACAACAACATACAGGAACTCAAGTCCTTTTGTTCACCGGACCTACAATTCCTTACAATCAAATGCCGACCACATAATCTTCCAAGAGAATTCTCTTCGATTAAAGTCACAGCCGTGTATATCCCCCCAAGCAGATCCCTCGTCGGCCCTGAAAGAACTTCACTGGACTCTATGTAAACTGGAAATCATACATCCTGAGCCTGCATTTATTGTAGCTGGGGCTTTAAAAAAAGCTAACCTAAGAAGCATACTTCCTAAATTCTATCAGCATATCATATGCGTGACAAGAGCTGATAGCTTTCTGGATCATTGCTACTTGAACTTTCGCCATACATACAAAAATCTGTTGCTCCCAGCCTATAGACAGAAACTAAAACAGGAAATGCCCGTGCTCAGGTCAATACAATGCTGGTCTGACCAATCGAATTTTACACTAAAGAATGCTTCGATCATGTGGACTGGGATATGTTCCGGATAGCCTCAGACAATAACGTTGATGTATTTCCTGACTCGTGAGCGAGTTTATTAGCAAGTGCATCGGAGACGTCCTACCCTCTGTGACCATAAAAACCGTCCCTAACCACAAACCATGGATTGATGGCAGCATTCGCGTGAAACTGAAAGCGCGAACCAACACTTTTAATCATGACAAGGTGACCGGAAACACAACCGAATACAAACAGTGCAGCTAATCCCTCTGTAAGGCAATCAAACAAGCAAAGCGTCGGTATAGAGACAAAGTAGAGTCGCAATTCAACGGCTCAATCACGAGATGTATGTGGCAGGATCTACAGTCAATCACTGATTACAAAAGAAAACCAGCCCCGTCGCAGACACCGACATCTTGCTCCCAGACAAATTAAACAACTTCTTTGCTCGCTTTGAGGACAATACAGTGCCACTGTCACAACCCACTACCAAGCCTGTGGACTCTCCTTCTCTGTGGCCAGCGTGAGTAAAACATTTAAACGTGTTAACCATCGCAAGGCTGCCGACCCAGAAGGCATCCCGAGCCACGTCCTCAGAGCATGCGCAGACCAGCTGGCTGGTGTGTTACGGACATATTCGACCAAACATATTCAACCCTGGGTCTCGACCTCGCCCTGTGCAACTGGGTCCTGGATTTTCTGACGGGCCGCCTCCAGGTGGTGAAGGTAGGTAACAACATCTCCACCCCGCTGATCCTCAACACTGGAGCCCCACAAGGGTGCGTTCTCAGCCCTCTCCTGTACTCCTTGTTCACCCATGACTGCATGGCCATGCATGCTTCCAACTCAATCATTAAGTTTGCAGAAGACACTGCAGTGGTAGGCCTGGTTACCAACAATGACAAGACAGCCTACAGGGAGGAGGAGAGGGCCCTTGGAGTGTGGTGTCAGGAAAATAACCTCTCACTTAACGTCAGCAGAACAGGTGAGATGATCGTGGACTTCAGGGAGCAGTGGAGGGAGCACCCCAGTAGTGGAGAAAGTGGAACGTTTTGAGTTCCTCTGTGTACACGTCATGGACGGACTGAAGTCGTCCACCCACACAGACAGCGTGGTGAAGAAGGCGCAATAGCACCTCTTCAACTTCCGGAGGCTGAAGAGATTTGGCTTGTCATCTAAAACACTCATAGGCTTTTGCAGATGCACAATCGAGAGCATTCTGTCGGGCTGTATCGCCGCCTGGTGCGGCAATTGCACCGCGCTCAACGGCAAGGCTCTCCAGAGGGCGGTGGGGTCTGCACAGCGCATCGCCGGGGGCAGACTGCCTGCCCTCCAGGTCACCTACAGCACCCGATGTCACAGGAAGGCCAAGGAGATCGTCGGGAACAACAACCACCCCAGCCACTGCCTGTTCACCCCACTATCATCTAGAGGGCCAATTCAGTGCAGGTGCATCAAGCCTGGGACCGAGAGCCTGGGGTTCAGCTTCTATCTCAAGTCTACCAGACTGTTATATAGCCATCACTGGCATAGAAAGGATGCTGCCATCATACAGACTCAAATCTCTCCACTTAAATAAATTGACTTAATAAAGGTATCACTGGTCTAAATAACACCACTTTACTAATGTTTACATGGAGGTATCACTAGTCACTTTAAATAATGTCACTTTAATAATGTTTACATATCCTACATTACTCATCCCATAAGTATATACTGTATTCTACAGCATCTACTGCATCTTGCCCATGCCGCGCACCATCGCTCATCCATATATTTATATGTACATGTTATTCATCCCTTTACATTTGTGTGCATTTGTGTGTATAAGGTAGTTGTTGTGAATTTGTTAGATTACTTGTTAGATTTTACTGCATTGTTGGAAATAGAAGCACAAGCATTTCGCTACACTTGCATTAACATCTGCTAACCATGTGTATGTGACCAATAACATTTGATTTGATTTGAAGCTGTCATCAAAGCAAAGGGTGACAACTTTGAAGAATCTAAAATATAACATGTATTTTGATTTGTTTAACACTTTTTGGGTTACTAACTGATTCCATATGTGTATGGAGACCCTTTACTCAGTACTTTGTTGAAGCAGCTTTGGCAGTGGTTACAGCCTTGAGCTTTCTCGGTTATGAAGCTACAAGCTTGACACACCTGCAGATCCTCTCAAGCTCTGTCAGGTTGGATGGGGAGCTTCGCTGCACAGCTATTTTCAGGTCTCTCCAGAGATGTTCGATCGGGTTCAAGTCCGGGCTCTGGCTGACTCAAGGACATTCAGAGACTTGTCCCGAAGCCACTCATGCATTGTCTTGGCTGTGTGCTTATGGTTCTTGTCCTGTTGGAAGGTAAATCTACGCCCCAGTCTGAGGTCCCGAGTGCTCTGGAGCAGGTTTTCATCAAGGATCTCTCTGTACTTTGCTCCAATCACCTTTCCCTCAATCCTGACTAGTCTCCCAGTCCCTGCTGCTGAAAAACATCCACACAGCATGATGCTTCCACCACCATGCTTCACCGTAGGGATGGATGGTGGCAGGTTTCCTCCAGATGTAACGCTTGGCATTCAGAGTTCAATCTTGGTTTCATCAGACCAGAGAATCTTGTTTCTCGTGGTCTGAGAGTTCCTTAGGTGCCTTTTGGCAAACTCCAAGTGGAGTGTCTTGTGCCTTTTACTGAGGAGTGGCTTCCTTCTGGCTTTTCTACCATAAAGGCCTGATTGGTGGAGTGCGGCATAGCTGGTTGGCCTTCTGGAAGGTTCTCCCATCTCCACAGAGGAACTCTGGAGCTCTGTCTGAGTGACCACTGGGTTCTTGGTCACCTCCATGACCAAGACCCTTCTCCCCCGATTGCTCGTTTTAGCCGGGCGGCCAGCTCTAGGAAGAGTCTTAGTGGTTCCAAACTTCTTCCATTTAAGAATGATGGAGGCCAAAGTGTTCTTGGGGACCTTCTGTGCTGCAGAAATGTTTTAGTACCCTTCCCCATATCTGTGCCTCGACACAGTCCTGTCTCAGAGCTCTAGAGACAATTCCTTTGACCTCATGGCATGGTTTTTGCTCTGACATGTACTATCAATCAATCAATCAGTCAAATGTTTTTTTATAAACCCCTTTTTACATCAGCCAATGTCACAAAGTGCTGTACAGAAACCCAGCCTAAAACCTCAAACAGCAATCAATGCAGATGGAAAGTCAACTGTGGGACCTCATATAGACAGGTGTGTGCCTTTCCAAATCATGTCCAATCAATTTAATTTACCACAGCTGGACTCCAGTCAAGTTGTAGAAACATCTCAAAGCATGATCAATGGAAACAGGATGGACCTGACCTCAATTTCGAGTCTCATAGCTAAGGATCTGAATACTTATGGAAGTAAAGTATTTCTGTTATTTATTTTTAATACATTTGCAAAAATGTCTAAAAACCTGTTTTTGTTTTGTCATTATGGTGTATTGTGTGTATAATGATGAGGAAATGTTTTTATTTAATCAGTTTTAGAATAAGGCCAGAACGCAACAAAATGTGGAAGAAGTCAAGGGGTCTGAATACTTTCCAAATGCACTGTATGTGTGTATTCTCATGTGTGTCTGTTTTGTGTCCTCCCCCGTGACATAGCTTTGACTCTAATCACTGCTCTTGTTCTGACTCACTTCTCCTCCAACGCAGAAAAGAGGAAGAGGACCACAGTAATTACCACAGCATCTCTACGTCTGACATTTATGTTAGTCAATCCACAAACCAGTTGACTTTTATGGAGAACAGCCTTGTTCTCTCTCCAGTGATGGAAACATATTTAGCCATTAACTATCCAACCCAACGTCTAATTATTTTCACCACAATGTCTGTTCTGTTATTGCTCACAATTACACCTGTGATACTGAGTTTACTATGTGGTCCATAACATCCTCCACATTCATGTGACAAAATCTGCTCTGTATTCATGGATTCTGGTTAACTGGGATTCTAGGATTCCCTGATTCAGTGATTCGGTGATCCACCCTTCAACATCCCCCCTCTGAGACACAGTGTGGCATGTAGATCCTCCCTTCAATGCTGAATAGGACATGGTGTGTGCAGTACATCCTTGTTGGCCAGAATTCAAAGTGAGGGCCATGATACTTCCGGCGCCAACAGATATGGCCGCCTCGCTTCGCGTTCCTAGGAAACTATGCAGTATTTTGTTTTTTTACTTGTTATTTCTTACATTGGTACCCCAGGTAATCTTAGGTTTCATTATATACAGCCGGGAGGAACTACTGAATATAAGAGCAACGTCAACTCAGCATCATTACGACCAGGAATATGACTCTCCCGAAGTGGATCCTGTGTTTTGCCTTCCATCCAGGACAATGGATCGGATCCCAGCAGGGGACCCAAAACAACGACGCCGTAAATGGGGCAAACGAAGCGGTCTTCTGGTCAGGCTCCGGAGACGGGCACATCGCGCACCACTCCCTAGCATACTACTCGCCAATGTCCAGTCTCTTGACAACAAGGTTGATGAAGTCCGAGCAAGAGTAGCATTCCAGAGAGACATCAGAGACTGTAACGTTCTTTGCTTCACGAAAACATGGCTCACTCGAGAGACGCTAACGAGTCGGTGCAGCCAGCTGGTTTCTTCACACATCGCGCCGACAGAAACAAGCATCTTTCTGGTAAGAAGAGGGGTGGGGGGGGTATGCCTTATGATTAACGAGACGTGGTGTGATCATAACAACATACAGGAACTTAAGTCCTTCTGTTCACCTGACTTTCATTCCTGACTGTTCATTCCTCACAATCAAATGTCGACCGCATTATCTACCAAGGGAATTCTCTTCGATTATAATCACAGCCGTATATATTCCCCAACAAGCAGACACATCGATGGCCCTGAACAAACTTTATTTGACTCTATGTAAACTGGAAACCACATATCCTGAGGCTGCATTCATTGTAGCTGGGGATTTTATCAAGGCTAATCTGAAAACAAGACTCCCTAAATTCTATCAGCATATCGATTGTGCTACCAGGGCTGGTAAAACCCTGGATCTGTCACGTTCGTGGTATGTAGGAGACGAAGGCGCATCGTGATGTGAATACATACTTATTTAATGAAGAAAACTCTAAATAAACGTACAAAACGACCGTGACACTATAATATAATATTGAAGCCACAGGCAACTAGACATAGACAATAAGCCACGACATACCCAAGGAATATGGCTGCCTAAATATGGTTCCCAATCAGAGACAACGATAAACAGCTGCCTCTAATTGAGAACCAATCTAGGCAACCATAGACATACATAACACCTAGACTAGTAAACACCCATAGACATACAAAACCCCTAGACAGGGACAAAAACACATACAATCACCCATGCCACACCCTGACCTAACCAAATTAATAAAGAAAACGAAGGACAATTTATTCTAAATTCCACGACGCATATAACGCCCTCACCCGCTCTCCTTTCGAAAAGCTGACCACGACTCCATTTTGTTGCTTCCAGCCTACAGACAGAGACTAAAACAAGAAGCTCCCGTGCTCAGGTCTGTTCAACGCTGATCCGACCAATCTGATTCCACGCTTCAAGATTGCTTCGATCACGTGGATTGGGATATGTTCCGCATTGCGTCCAACAACAACTTTGACAAATACGCTGATTCGATGAGCGAGTTCATTAGAAAGTGCATCAGCGATGTTATACCCACAGCAATGAATAAAACATTCCCAAACCAGAACCCGTGAATTGATGGCAGCATTCGCGCAAAACTGAATGCGCGAACCACTGCTTTTAACCAGGGCAAGGTGACCGGAAACATGACAGAATACAAACAATATAGCTATTCCCTCCGCAAGGCAATCAAACAAGCTAAGTGTCAGTATAGAGACAAAGAGTTGCAATTCAACAGCTAAGACACAAGAGGTATGTGGCAGGGTCTACAGTCAATCACGGATTACAAAAAGAAAACCAGCCCCGTCGCGGACCAGGATGTCTTGCTCCCAGACAGACTAAATAACTTTTTTGCTCGCTTTGAGGACAATACAGTGCCACTGACACGGCCCGCTACCAGAACCTGTGGGCTCTCCTTCACTGCAGCCGTGAGGAAAACATTTAAACGTGTTAACCCTCGCAAGGCTGTGGGCCACCATGGGCCACCATTGTTCCTGTTCCCAAGAAAGCTAAGGTAACTGAGCTAAACGACAACCGCCCCGTAGCACTCACTTCCGTCATCATGAAGTGCTTTGTCAAGGACCATATCACTTCCCCCCTACCTGACACCCTAGACCAACTCCAATTTGCTTACCTCCCCAATAGGTCCATAGACGACGCAATCGCAACCACACAGCACACTGTCCTAACCCATCTGGACAAGAGGAATACCTATGTGAGAATGCTGTTCATCGACTACAGCTCAGCATTTAACACCATAGCACCCTCCAAACTCGTCATCAAGCTCGAGACCCTGGGTCTCGACCACGCCCTGTGCAACTGGGTACTGGACTTCCTGACGGGCCGCCCCCCCGGGTGGTGAGGGTAGGTAACAACATCTCCACCTCACTGGTCCTCAACACTGAGACCCCACAAGGGTGCGTTCTGAGCCCTCTCCTGTACTCCCTGTTCACCCACGACTGCGTGGCCATGTGTAACCGGTGCTATACTGCACCGCTGTAACTCTGCGTTGTGTGTGGTTGATTGAGACTATAGAAGTGGACTTTGGAGATCAGGTAGTTTTAATCAAGCAGAACTCATTCTCTGCATCCTGCATCTACATCCAAAAGGAAAGAAAACATTTGTAGAGCACATATGTTTCTGCGAATCGTCGCCTCTTTCTCCCTCAGTGCATCAAAATTATTTTAGAATACAAAAATTAATACAGTCTCTCCTTACACAACATACATAACATATTTTACATAGATAAAACCACATACCTGCATCTAAAAGGAAATAAAACATTTGTAGAGCACATATGTTCTGAGAATCGTTGCCTCTTTCTACAACAGATGCACAATAGGAGGGACTGGGATCATTCGAGGAGCTAGCCATCGTTCACACATACAATAGCCTGCTAATACCGTAGCTAGCTATTAACCACATGTTGAATTCAGAATGTTGATATCATCCTAAAAAGTACAATTACAAGTGCATCTTAACAATACCATCCACTTATGAGTAACCTCTAAATATACATCATTATTCATGAACAAAACACTGTGTGAATGACATTGTACTTAAAATAATCAAACTTTTCTGAAGACAGAAGAAGCGTGCCTACCTCTCTCAGTGCTTCAAAATGATTTGAGCACGAGCACGCAGGGCAAAACGTAAGTACACACTCCCCTTCTCCCAGGATGCAGGCATGCATATTAATGAATCAACACGACATATTAATATATGAACCTGGTGAAATTCACATAATACTTTAACAACTGTTACACATGCAACCCTCCAACTCAATCATCAAGTTTGCGGACGTCACTACAGTGGTAGGCTTAATTACCAACAACGACGAGACGGCCTAAAGGGAAGAGGTGAGGGCCCTCGGAGTTTGGTGTCGGGAAAATAACCTCACACTCAATGTCAACAAAACAAAGGAGATGATTGTGGACTTCAAGAACCAGCAGAGGGAGCACCCCCCTATCCACATCGACAGGACAGTAGTGGAGAGGGTAGTAAGTTTTATGTTCCTCGGCGTACACATCACGGACAAACTGAATTGATCCACCCACACAGACAGCGTTGTCTTTAACCTCAGGAGGCGCCTCTTTAACCTCAGGAGGCTGAAGAAATTTGGCTTGTCACCAAAAGCACTCACAAACTTGTGTAACCCAGATGCACAATCGAGAACATCCTGTCGGGCTGTATCATCGCCTGGTACGGCAACTGCTCCGCCCACAACCGTAAGGCTCTCCAGAGTGTAGTGAGGTCTGCACAACGCATCACTGGGGGCAAACTACCTGCCCTCCAAGACACCTACACCACCCGATGTCACAGGAAGGCCATAAAGATCATCAAGGACAACACCACCCGATGTCACAGGAAGGCCATAAAGATCATCAAGGACAACAAACACCCGAGCCACTGCCTGTTCACCCGCTATCATCCTGAAGGCTAGGTCAGTACAGGTGCATCAAAGCAGGGACCGAGAGACTGAAAAACAGCTTCTATCTCAAGGCCATCAGACTGTTAAACAGCCACCACTAACATTGAGTTGCTGCTGCCAACATACTGACTCAACTCCAGCCACTTTAATAATGGAAATGGATGGAGATTGATGTACAAAACGTATCACTAGCCACTTAATATAATGTTTACACAGCCTACATTACTCATCACAGATGTATATGTATATACTGTACTCTATCATCTACTGCATCTTGCCATCTTTATGTAATACATGTATCACTAGCCACAAACTATGCCTCTTTATGTTTATATACCCTACATTACTCATCTCATATGTATATACTGAACTCTATATCATCTACTGCATCTTGCCTATGCCGTTCTGTACCATCACTCATTCATATATCTTTATGTACATATTATTTATCCCTTTACACTTGTGTGTATGAAGTAGTCATTGTAGAATTGTTAGGTTAGATGTTGGTTATTACTGCATTGTTGGAACTAGAAGCACAAGCATTTCGCTACACAAGCATTAACATCTGATAACCATGTGTATGTGACAAATACATTTGATTTGATTTGATTTTGATTTGATTTGATGATGATGAGTGTGTGACCCTCGGGCAGAAAACTAAAAACACACAGTGACAATGAGAATCAGCCCTATTTTCTCCGCTACTCCGACTCTGTCAATTACTCAGGATTAAGAGCAGGAATCAGAGAGGAAAGATGTTCTACTTCCTGAGTAAGTGGCTCTATAGCTGACAGGGTTTTCAGTCACTGTTCAAAATGGAGTCTAAGAGCATCTTTCCCATCTTTCCCAGCAGGTAAAGCTTTACATTCCTTTGCTGTAGGCTACGATACTGTGTGTTAGAGAGTAGATGCCTAGATGCTGGACCGGCGCCAGCGGGTCCATTTGCAGGGAGATTAGAGAAGCATTGCTGCAGAGTGTACTGTAGCAGGAGAATATTTGTGATGGAGAACTGTTACGCAAGCAGATGGCAGACTTCCTCATAGAACCAGACATCGAACAGAGGGCAAACAGAACTGTTCCAGACTGCCGGACCACTCTGGGTCGAGACGACCACAGTTTTTTCAGATAACCGTATTGACTTAGGTGTTAGCGGAGTAACAGTGTCATTATCGAGGACACACTGGATCAAAGTGCGGTGTTAGATTATTCCATTATTAGGGGCTGTTTTTCCACTAGCTTGAGATGATGAAGAGAAATGAGTTGGTGAGGCACACCTGAATAAGCGTTTCTCTTCCATGTGTTGTCAGCTGTCCGAAGCTCCTCTGATGTTGAAAGCTTCTCTGCACCTAACTGACAACAGGTTAGCTCAGACCAATATTTCAGGTGCTACAGTAGTGGAGGCAAGTTGTAGGTGTTGTTTTGTCAACCATTTAATGACATTACTAGTATGTGTGTTTCTCAATATGCATACTACCATGCTCCACACTCTCATGTTCCTAGTGCATTCTCCAAGGACCTACTTTCTTGTGAGGAAGAGAGTGTGAAGAACGCATAAAACATTACATTTGAGAAGCACTCACACTCCCCCTACTGTATTACCTCACACTGCACCTCTCCATTCACGGGACCTCCTTCCAGCAAGGACATTGGCAACAATAGAGACGGAACAAGATATACACAAAGCAAACATTTTACTTCATAATTTTCAGCTAGCTACAGTTTAAGTCGGAAGTTTACATACACCTTCGCCAAATACATTTCAACTCAGTTTTTCACAATTCCTGACATTTAATCCCAGTAGAAATTCCCTGTTTTAGGTCAGTTAGGGTCACCACTTTATTTTAAGAATGTAAAATAAACCAGAATAATAGTAGGAGAATGATCTATTTCAGCTTGTATGTCTTTCATAACATTCCCAGTGGGTCACAGTATTTGGTAGCATTGCCTTTAAATTGTTTAACTTGGGTCAAATGTTCCGGGTAGCCTTCCACAAGCTTCCCGCAATAAGTTGGGTGAATTTTGGCCCATTCCTCCTGACAGAGCTGGTGTAACTGAGTCAGGTTTGTAGGCCTCCTTGTTCGCACATGCTTTTTTGTTCTGCCCACAAATTTTCTGTAGGATTGAGGTCAGGGCTTTGTGATGGCCACTCAAATGCATTGACTTTGTTGTCCTTAAGCCATTTTGCCACAACTCTGGAAGTATGCTTGTGGTCATGGTCCATTTGGAAGACCTATTTGAGACCAAGCTTTAACTTCCTGACTGATGTCTTGAGATGTTGCTTCAATATATACACACAATGTTCTATTTTGTGAAGTGCAGCAGTCCCTCCTGCAGCAATGCACCCCCACAACATGATGCTGCCACCCCCATGCTTCACTGTTGGGATGGTGTTCTTCGGATTGCAAGGCTTCCCTTTTTTCCTCCAAACATAACGATGGTCATTATGGCAAAACGTTCTACTTTTGTTTCAAAAGACCAGAGGACATTACTCCAGAAAGTATCTTCAATGTCCCCATGTGCAGTTGCAAACCGCAGTCTGGCTTTTTTACGGCGGTTTGGGAGCAGTGACTTCTTCCTTGCTGAGAGGCCTTTCAGGTTATGTCAATATATGACTATATTTACTGTGGATATAGGTACTTTCGTACCTGTTTCCTCCAGCATCTTCACAAGGTCCTTTGCTGTTGTTCTGGGATTGACTTGCACTTTTCGCACCAAAGTATGTTCATCTCTAGGAGACAGAACGCGTCTCCTTCCTGAGTGGTATGACGACTGCGATCATGGGTGTAGCGTCTGACAGAGAGAGGGATTATGGGTGTAGCGTCAGACAGAGAGAGGGATCATGGGTGTAGCGTCAGACAGAGAGAGGGATCACGGGTGTAGCGTCAGACAGAGATGGATCATGGGTGTAGCGTCAGACAGAGAGAGGGATCATGGGTGTAGCTGTAGACAGAGAGAGGGATCATGGGTGCAGCTGTAGACAGAGAGGGATCATGGGTGTAGTGTCAGACAGAGAGAGGGATCATGGGTGTAGTGTCAGACAGAGAGGGATCATGTGTGTAGCGTCAGACAGAGAGAGGGATCATGGGTGTAGTGTCAGACAGAGAGGGATCATGGGTGTAGCATCAGACAGAGAGAGGGATCATGGGTGTAGTGTCAGACAGAGAGGGATCATGGGTGTAGTGTCAGACAGAGAGGGATCATGGGTGTAGCGTCAGACAGAGAGAGGGATCAAGGGTGTAGCGTCAGACAGAGAGAGGGATCATGGGTGTAGTGTCAGACAGAGAGGGAACATGGGTGTAGCGTCAGACAGAGAGGGAACATGGGTGTAGTGTCAGACAGAGAGGGAACATGGGTGTAGTGTCAGACAGAGAGGGAACATGGGTGTAGTGTCAGACAGAGAGGGAACATGGGTGTAGCGTCAGACAGAGAGAGGGATCATGGGTGCAGCTGAAGACAGAGAGAAGGATCATGGGTGTAGCTGTAGACAGAGAGAGGGATCAAGGGTGTAGCGTCAGACAGAGAGGGATCATGGGTGTAGCATCAGACAGAGAGGGATCATGGGTGTAGCTGTAGACAGAGAGAGGGATCAAGGGTGTAACTGTAGAGAGAGAGAGAGGGATCATGGGTGCAGCTGTAGACAGAGAGAGGGATCAAGGGTGTAACTGTAGAGAGAGAGAGAGGGATCATGGGTGCAGCTGTAGACAGAGAGAGGGATCAAGGGTGTAACTGTAGAGAGAGAGAGAGGGATCATGGGTGCAGCTGTAGACAGAGAGATGGATCATGGGTGTAGCATCAGACAGAGAGAGGGATCATGGGTGTAGCATCAGACAGAGAGGGATCATGGGTGTAGCTGTAGACAGAGAGAGGGATCATGGGTGTAGCGTCTGACAGAGAGAGGGATCATGGGTGTAGCGTCTGACAGAGAGAGGGATCATGGGTGTAGCGTCAGACAGAGAGAGGGATCATGGGTGTAGCGTCAGACAGAGAGGGATCATGGGTGTAGCGTCAGACAGAGAGAGGGATCATGGGTGTAGCTGTAGACAGAGAGAGGGATCATGGGTGCAGCTGTAGACAGAGAGAGGGATCATGGGTGTAGTGTCAGACAGAGAGGGATCATGGGTGTAGCGTCAGACAGAGAGAGGGATCAAGGGTGTAATTGTAGAGAGAGAGGGATCATGGGTGTAGCTGTAGACAGAGAGAGGGATCAAGGGTGTAATTGTAGAGAGAGAGGGATCATGGGTGTAACTGTAGAGAGAGAGAGGGATCATGGGTCCAGCTGTAGACAGAGAGAGGGATCAAGGGTGTAATTGTAGAGAGAGAGAGGGATCATGGGTGTGACTGTAGAGAGAGAGAGGGATCATGGGTCCAGCTGTAGACAGAGAGAGGGATCAAGGGTGTAATTGTAGAGAGAGAGAGGGATAATGGGTGTAACTGTAGAGAGAGAGAGGGATCATGGGTGTATTGTCAGACAGAGAGGGATCATGGGTGTAGCATCAGACAGAGAGAGGGATCATGGGTGCAGCTGTAGACAGAGAGAGGGATCATGGGTGCAGCTGTAGACAGAGAGAGGGATCATGGGTGCAGCTGTAGACAGAGAGAGGGATCATGGGTGTGACTGTAGAGAGAGAGAGGGATCATGGGTACAGCTGTAGACAGAGAGAGGGATCAAGGGTATAACTTTAGACAGAGAGAGGGATCATGGGTGCAGCTGTAGACAGAGAGAGGGATCATGGGTGTAGCGTCAGACAGAGAGAGGGATCATGGGTGTAGTGTCAGACAGAGAGGGATCATGGGTGTAGCGTCAGACAGAGAGGGATCATGGGTGCAGCTGAAGACAGAGAGAGGGATGATGGGTGTAGCTGTAGACAGAGAGAGGGATCAAGGGTGCAGCTGTAGACAGAGAGCGGGATCATGGGTCCAGCTGTAGACAGAGAGAGGGATCATGGGTGCAGCTGTAGACAGAGAGAGGGATCATGGGTGCAGCTGTAGACAGAGAGAGGGATCAAGGGTGTAGCGTCAGACAGAGAGAGGGATCATGGGTGTAGCGTCAGACAGAGAGAGGGATCATGGGTGTAGCATCAGACAGAGAGAGGGATCATGGGTGCATCTGAAGACAGAGAGATTGATCATGGGTGTAGCTGTAGACAGAGAGAGGGATCAAGGTTGTAACTCTAGAGAGAGAGAGGGATAATGGGTGTAATTGTAGAGAGAGAGAGAGGGATCATGGGTGTATTGTCAGACAGAGAGGGATCATGGGTTTAGCATCAGACAGAGAGAGGGATCATGGGTACAGCTGTAGACAGAGAGAGGGATCATGGGTGCAGCTGTAGACAGAGAGAGGGATCATGGGTGCAGCTGTAGACAGAGAGAGGGATCATGGGTGTAGCGTCAGACAGAGAGAGGGATCATGGGTGTAGCGTCAGACAGAGAGGGATCATGGGTGTAGCGTCAGACAGAGAGGGATCATGGGTGTAGCGTCATACAGAGAGAGGGATCATGGGTGTAGCATCAGACAGAGAGAGGGATCATGGGTGTAGTGTCAGACAGAGAGGGATCATGGGTGTAGCGTCAGACAGAGAGAGTGATCATGGGTGTAGTGTCAGACAGAGAGGGATCATGGGTGTAGTGTCAGACAGAGAGAGGGATCATGGGTGTAGTGTCAGACAGAGAGGGATCATGGGTGTAGCGTCACACATAGAGAGGGATCATGGGTGTAGCGTCAGACAGAGAGAGGGATCATGGGTGCAGCTGAAGACAGAGAGAGGGATGATGTGTTACGGTGAGTGAATGAGGACCCAAAAGCGAACTAACTTAAACAGAGCTTCTTTAATAACCAAACATAGGTAGGCTCAGATAGACCGGCAGATTCCGACAGGACAGGACAAGGTTACAGCAAACATGACGATAGTCTGGCTCAGGCATGAAACACAACAAACAAGAATCCGACAAGGACAGGAACAAAAACAGAGAGAGATATAGGGGACTAATCAGAGGGAAAAGGGGAACAGGTGGGAGAAGGGGTGACGAGGTAGTCAAGAGGAGACAAGGAACAGCTGGGGGAAAGCGGGGGAGAAAAGGTAACCTAATACGACCAACAGAGGGAGACAGGGTGAAAGGAAAGGACAGAGAGACACAACATGACAATACATGACAGTACCCCCCCACTCACCGAGCGCCTCCTGGCGCACTCGAGGAGGAAACCTGGCGGCAACGGAGGAAATCCTCGATCAGCGCACGGTCCAGCACGTCCCGAGAGGGAACCCAACTCCTCTCCTCAGGACCGTACCCCTCCCAATCAACGAGGTACTGGTGACCACGGCCCCGAGGACGCATGTCCAAAATCCTGCGGACCCTGTAGATGGGTGCGCCCTCGACAAGGATTGGGGGGGGGGGGGGAAGACGAGCGGGGGCGCGAAGAACGGGCTTAATACAGGAGACATGGAAGACCGGGTGGACGCGACGAAGGTATCGCGGAAGAAGAAGTCGAACTGCGACAGGATTAATGACCCGAGAAATACGGAACGGACCAATGAACCGCGGGGTCAACTTGCGAGAAGCCGTCTTAAGGGGAAGGTTCTGAGTGGAGAGCCAAACTCTCTGACCGCGACAATATCTAGGACTCTTAGTTCTACGCTTATTAGCAGCCCTCACAGTCTGCGTCCTATAACGGCAAAGTGCAGACCTGACCCTCTTCCAGGTGCGCTCGCAACGTTGGACAAAAGCCTGAGCGGAGGGGACGCTGGACTCGGCGAACTGAGATGAGAACAGCGGAGGCTGGTACCCGAGGCTACTCTGAAAAGGAGATAGCCCGGTCGCAGACGAAGGAAGCGAGTTGTGGGCGTATTCTGCCCAGGGGAGCTGTTCTGACCAAGACGCAGGGTTGCGAAAAGAAAGACTGCGTAAGATGCGACCAATAGTCTGATTGGCCCGTTCTGCTTGACCGTTAGACTGGGGGTGAAAGCCGGAAGAGAGACTGACGGAAGCCCCAATCAAACGGCAAAACTCCCTCCAAAATTGAGACGTGAATTGCGGACCTCTGTCCGAAACGACGTCTGACGGAAGGCCATGAATTCTGAAAACATTCTCGATGATGATTTGTGCCGTCTCTTTAGCAGAAGGAAGCTTAGCAAGGGGAATGAAATGAGCCGCCTTAGAGAACCTATCGACAACCGTAAGAATAACAGTCTTCCCCGCTGACGAAGGCAGTCCGGTGACAAAATCTAAGGCGATGTGAGACCACGGTCGAGAGGGAATGGGAAGCGGCCTGAGACGGCCGGCAGGAGGGGAGTTACCGGACTTAGTCTGCGCGCAGACCGAACAAGCAGCCACGAAACGACGCGTGTCATGCTCCCGGGTGGGCCACCAAAAACGCTGGCGAATGGAAGCAAGCGTACCCCGAACGCCAGGGTGGCCGGCTAACTTGGCAGAGTGAGCCCACTGAAGAACGGCCAGACGAGTAGGAACGGGAACGAAAAGAAGGTTCCTAGGACAAGCGCGCGGCGACGGAGTGTGAGTGAGCGCTTGCTTTACCTGCCTCTCAATTCCCCAGACAGTCAACCCGACAACACGCCCCTCAGGGAGAATCCCCTCGGGGTCAGTGGAGGCTACTGAAGAACTGAAGAGACGAGATAAAGCATCAGGCTTGGTGTTCTTAGAGCCCGGACGATAAGAAATCACGAACTCGAAACGAGCGAAAAACAGCGCCCAACACGCCTGACGCGCATTAAGTCGTTTGGCAGAACGGATGTACTCAAGGTTCCTATGGTCAGTCCAAACGACAAAAGGAACGGTCGCCCCCTCCAACCACTGTCGCCATTCGCCTAGGGCTAACCGGATGGCGAGCAGTTCGCGGTTTCCCACATCATAGTTACGTTCCGACGGCGACAGGCGATGAGAAAAATACGCGCATGGGTGGACCTTGTCGTCAGAGAGGGAGCGCTGAGAAAGAATGGCTCCCACGCCCACCTCTGACGCGTCAACCTCGACAACGAACTGTCTAGAGACGTCAGGTGTAACAAGGATAGGAGCGGATGTAAAACGATTCTTGAGGAGATCAAAAGCTCCCTGGGCGGAAACGGACCACTTAAAGCACGTCTTGACAGAAGTAAGGGCTGTGAGAGGAGCTGCCACCTGACCGAAATTACGGATGAAACGACGATAGAAGTTCGCGAAGCCGAGAAAGCGCTGCAGCTCGACGCGTGACTTAGGGGCGGGCCAATCAATGACAGCTTGGACCTTAGCGGGATCCATCTTAATGCCTTCAGCGGAAATAACAGAACCGAGAAATGTGACGGAGGAGGCATGAAAAGTGCACTTCTCAGCCTTCACAAAAAGACAATTCTCTAAAAGGCGCTGGAGGACACGTCGAACGTGCTGAAGATGAATCTGGAGTGACGGTGAAAAAATCAGGATATCGTCAAGGTAAACGAAAACAAAGATGTTCAGCATGTCTCTCAGGACATCATTGACTAATGCCTGAAAGACAGCTGGAGCGTTAGCGAGGCCGGAAGGAAGAACCCGGTATTCAAAGTGCCCTAACGGAGTGTTAAACGCCGTCTTCCACTCGTCCCCCTCCCTGATGCGCACGAGATGGTAAGCGTTACGAAGGTCCAACTTAGTGAAAAACCTGGCTCCCTGCAGGATCTCGAAGGCTGAAGACATAAGAGGAAGCGGATAACGATTCTTAACTGTTATGTCATTCAGCCCTCGATAATCTATGCAGGGGCGCAGAGACCCGTCCTTCTTCTTGACAAAAAAAAACCCCGCTCCGGCGGGAGAGGAGGAGGGGACTATGGTACCGGCGTCAAGAGCTACAGACAAATAATCCTCGAGAGCCTTACGTTCGGGAGCCGACAGAGAGTATAGCCTACCCCGGGGGGGAGTGGTTCCCGGAAGGAGATCAATACTACAATCATACGACCGGTGTGGAGGAAGAGAGGTGGCCCTGGACCGACTGAACACCGTGCGCAGATCGTGATATTCCTCCGGCACCCCTGTCAAATCACCAGGCTCCTCCTGTGAAGAAGAGACAGAGGAAACAGGAGGGATAGCAGACATTAAACATTTCACATGACAAGAGACGTTCCAGGAGAGGATAGAATTACTAGACCAATTAATGGAAGGATTATGACAAACTAGCCAGGGATGGCCCAAAACAACAGGTGTAAAAGGTGAACGAAAAATCAAAAAAGAAATGGTTTCGCTATGATTACCAGAAACAGTGAGGGTTAAAGGTAGCGTCTCACGCTGAATCCTGGGGAGAGGACTACCATCCAGGGCGAACAAGGCCGTGGACTCCCTTAACTGTCTGAGAGGAATGTCATGTTCCCGAGCCCAGGTCTCGTCCATAAAACAGCCCTCCGCCCCAGAGTCTATTAAGGCACTGCAGGAAGCTGACGAACCGGTCCAGCGTAGATGGACCGACAAGGTAGTGCAGGATCTTGAAGGAGAGACAGGAGTAGTAGCGCTCACCAGTAGCCCTCCGCTTACTGATGAGCTCTGGCTTTTACTGGACATGAAGTGACAAAATGACCAGCAGAACCGCAATAGAGACAGAGGCGGTTGGTGATTCTCCGTTCCCTCTCCTTAGTCGAGATGCGGATACCTCCCAGCTGCATAGGCTCAGCTCCCGAGCCGGCAGAGGAAGATGGTAGTGATGCGGAGAGGGGGGCAACGGAGAACGCGAGCTCCTTTCCACGAGCTCGGTGACGAAGATCAACCCGTCGCTCAATGCGAATAGCGAGTTCAATCAGGGAATCCACGCTGGAAGGGACCTCCCGGGAGAGAATCTCATCCTTTACCTCTGCGCGGAGACCCTCCAGAAAACGAGCGAGCAAAGCCGGCTCGTTCCAGCCACTGGAGGCAGCAAGAGTGCGAAACTCAATAGAGTAGTCTGTTATGGATCGATTACCTTGACATAGGGAAGACAGGGCCCTGGAAGCCTCCTCCCCAAAAACAGATCGATCAAAAACCTGTATCATCTCCTCCTTAAAGTCCTGATACTGGTTAGTACACTCAGCCCTTGCCTCCCAGATTGCCGTGCCCCACTCACGAGCCCGTCCAATAAGGAGAGATATGACGTAGGCGACACGAGCAGTGCTCCTGGAGTAAGTGTTGGGCTGGAGAGAAAACACAATATCACACTGGGTGAGGAACGAGCGGCATTCAGTGGGCTCCCCAGAGTAACACGGCGGGTTATTGATTCTGGGCTCCGGAGATTCGAAAGCCCTGGAAGTGGCCGGTGGATCGAGGCGGAGATGGTGAACCTGTTCTGTGAGGTTGGAGACTTGGGTGGCCAGGGTCTCAACGGCATGTCGAGCAGCAGACAATTCCTGCTCGTGTCTGCCTAGCATCGCTCCCTGGATCTCGACGGCTGAGTGGAGAGGATCCGAAGTCGCTGGGTCCATTCTTGGTCGGATTCTTCTGTTACGGTGAGTGAATGAGGACCCAAAAGACAACTAACTTAAACAGAGCTTCTTTAATAACCAAACATAGGTAGGCTCAGATAGACCGGCAGATTCCGACAGGACAGGACAAGGTTACAGCAAACATGACGATAGTCTGGCTCAGGCATGAAACACAACAAACAAGAATCCGACAAGGACAGGAACAAAAACAGAGAGAGATATAGGGGACTAATCAGAGGGAAAAGGGGAACAGGTGGGAGAAGGGGTGACGAGGTAGTCAAGAGGAGACAAGGAACAGCTGGGGGAAAGCGGGGGAGAAAAGGTAACCTAATACGACCAACAGAGGGAGACAGGGTGAAAGGAAAGGACAGAGAGACACAACATGACAATACATGACATGATGGGTGTAGCTGTAGACAGAGAGAGGGATCAAGGGTGTAATTGTAGAGAGAGAGAGGGATCATGGGTGTAACTGTAGAGAGAGAGAGGGATCATGGGTACAGCTGTAGACAGAGAGAGGGATCAAGGGTGTAACTTTAGACAGAGAGAGGGATCATGGGTGCAGCTGTAGACAGAGAGAGGGATCATGGGTTTAGCGTCAGACAGAGAGAGGGATCATGGGTGTAGCATCAGACAGAGAGAGGGATCATGGGTGCAGCTGAAGACAGAGAGAGGGATGATGGGTGTAGCTGTAGACAGAGAGAGGGATCAAGGGTGCAGCTGTAGACAGAGAGCGGGATCATGGGTGCAGCTGTGGACAGAGAGAGGGATCATGGGTGTAGCGTCAGACAGAGAGAGGGATCATGGGTGTAGCGTCAGACAGAGAGAGGGATCATGGGTGCAGCTGTAGACAGAGATAGGGATCATGGGTGTAGCGTCTGACAGAGAGAGGGATCATGGGTGTAGCGTCTGACAGAGAGAGGGATCATGGGTGTAGCGTCAGACAGAGAGAGGGATCATGGGTTTAGCGTCGGACAGAGAGAGGGATCATGGGTGTAGCGTCAGACAGAGAGGGACCATGGGTGTAGCGTCAGACAGAGAGAGGGATCATGGGTGTAGCTGTAGACAGAGAGAGGGATCATGGGTGCAGCTGTAGACAGATAGAGGGATCATGGGTGTAGTGTCAGACAGAGAGGGATCATGGGTGTAGTGTCAGACAGAGAGGGATCATGGGTGTAGCGTCAGACAGAGAGAGGGATCATGGGTGTAGCATCAGACAGAGAGAGGGATCATGGGTGTTGTGTCAGACAGAGAGGGATCACGGGTGTAGCGTCAGACAGAGAGAGGGATCATGGGTGTAGTGTCAGACATAGAGAGGGATCATGGGTGTAGTGTCAGACATAGAGAGGGATCATGGGTTTAGCGTCAGACAGAGAGAGGGATCATGGGTGCAGCTGTAGACAGAGAGAGGGATCAAGGGTGTAACTATAGACAGAGAGAGGGATCATGGGTGCAGCTGTAGACAGAGAGAGGGATCATGGGTGTAGCTGTAGACAGAGAGAGGGATCAAGGGTGTAATTGTAGAGAGAGAGAGGGATCATGGGTGTAACTGTAGAGAGAGAGAGGGATCATGGGTACAGCTGTAGACAGAGAGAGGGATCAAGGGTGTAACTTTAGACAGAGAGAGGGATCATGGGTGCAGCTGTAGACAGAGAGAGGGATCATGGGTGTAGCGTCAGACAGAGAGAGGGATCATGGGTGTAGTGTCAGACAGAGAAGGATCATGGGTGTAGCGTCAGACAGAGAGAGGGATCATGGGTGCAGCTGAAGACAGAGAGAGGGATGATGGTTGCAGCTGTAGACAGAGAGCGGGATCATGGGTCCAGCTGTAGACAGAGAGAGGGATCATGGGTGCAGCTGTAGACAGAGAGAGGGATCATGGGTGTAGCGTCAGACAGAGAGAGGGATCATGGGTGTAGCGTCAGACAGAGAGCGGGACCATGGGTGTAGCTTCAGACAGAGAGAGGGATCATGGGTGCATCTGAAGACAGAGAGAGGGATGATGGGTGTAGCTGTAGACAGAGAGAGGGATCAAGGGTGCAGCTGTAGACAGAGAGCGGGATCATGGGTCCAGCTGTAGACAGAGAGAGGGATCATGGGTGCAGCTGTAGACAGAGAGAGGGATCATGGGTGCAGCTGTAGACAGAGAGAGGGATCATGGGTGTGACTGTAGAGAGAGAGAGGGATCATGGGTACAGCTGTAGACAGAGAGAGGGATCAAGGGTGCAACTTTAGACAGAGAGAGGGATCATGGGTGCAGCTGTAGACAGAGAGAGGGATCATGGGTGTAGCGTCAGACAGAGAGAGGGATCATGGGTGTAGTGTCAGACAGAGAGGGATCATGGGTGTAGCGTCAGACAGAGAGAGGGATCATGGGTGCAGCTGAAGACAGAGAGAGGGATGATGGGTGTAGCTGTAGACAGAGAGAGGGATCAAGGGTGCAGCTGTAGACAGAGAGCGGGATCATGGGTCCAGCTGTAGACAGAGAGAGGGATCATGGGTGCAGCTGTAGACAGAGAGAGGGATCATGGGTGCAGCTGTAGACAGAGAGAGGGATCATGGGTGTAGCGTCAGACAGAGAGAGGGATCATGGGTGTAGCGTCAGACAGAGAGAGGGATCATGGGTGTAGCATCAGACAGAGAGAGGGATCATGGGTGTAGCGTCAGACAGAGAGGGATCATGGGTGCAGCTGTAGACAGAGAGAGGGATCATGGGTGTAGCGTCAGACAGAGAGAGGGATCATGGGTGTAGCTTCAGACAGAGAGAGGGATCATGGGTGTAGCTTCAGACAGAGAGAGGGATCATGGGTGCATCTGAAGACAGAGAGATTGATAATGGGTGTAGCTGTAGACAGAGAGAGGGTTCAAGGTTGTAACTCTAGAGAGAGAGAGGGATCATGGGTGTAACTGTAGAGAGAGAGAGGGATCACGGGTGTATTGTCAGACAGAGAGGGATCATGGGTGTAGCGTCACACATAGAGAGGGATCATGGGTGTAGCATCAGACAGAGAGAGGGATCATGGGTACAGCTGTAGACAGAGAGAGGGATCATGGGTGCAGCTGTAGACAGAGAGAGGGATCATGGGTGTAGCGTCAGACAGAGAGAGGGATCATGGGTGTAGCATCAGACAGAGAGAGGGATCATGGGTACAGCTGTAGACAGAGAGAGGGATCATGGGTGCAGCTGTAGACAGAGAGAGGGATCATGGGTGCAGCTGTAGACAGAGAGAGGGATCATGGGTGTAGCGTCAGACAGAGAGAGGGATCATGGGTGTAGCGTCAGACAGAGAGGGATCATGGGTGTAGCGTCAGACAGAGAGGGATCATGGGTGTAGCGTCATACAGAGAGAGGGATCATGGGTGTAGCGTCAGACAGAGAGAGGGATCATGGGTGTAGTGTCAGACAGAGAGAGGGATCATGGGTGTAGTGTCAGACAGAGAGAGGGATCATGGGTGTAGTGTCAGACAGAGAGGGATCATGGGTGTAGCGTCAGACAGAGAGAGGGATCATGGGTGTAGTGTCAGACAGAGAGAGGGATCATGGGTGTAGTGTCAGACAGAGAGAGGGATCATGGGTGTAGTGTCAGACAGAGAGGGATCATGGGTGTAGCGTCACACATAGAGAGGGATCATGGGTGTAGCGTCAGACAGAGAGAGGGATCATGGGTGTAGTGTCAGACAGAGAGAGGGATCATGGGTGTAGTGTCAGACAGAGAGGGATCATGGGTGTAGCGTCACACATAGAGAGGGATCATGGGTGCAGCTGAAGACAGAGAGAGGGATGATGGGTGTAGCTGTAGACAGAGAGAGGGATCAAGGGTGTAATAGTAGAGAGAGAGAGGGATCATGGGTGTAACTGTAGAGAGAGAGAGGAATCATGGGTACAGCTGTAGACAGAGAGAGGGATCAAGGGTGTAACTTTAGACAGAGAGAGGGATCATGGGTGCAGCTGTAGACAGAGAGAGGGATCATGGGTGTAGCGTCAGACAGAGAGAGGGATCATGGGTGTAGCTTCAGACAGAGAGAGGGATCATGGGTGCAGCTGAAGACAGAGAGAGGGATGATGGGTGTAGCTGTAGACAGAGAGAGGGATCAAGGGTGCAGCTGTAGACAGAGAGCGGGATCATGGGTGCAGCTGTAGACAGAGAGAGGGATCATGGGTGTAGCGTCAGACAGAGAGAGGGATCATGGGTGTAGCGTCAGACAGAGAGAGGGATCATGGGTGTAGCGTCAGACAGAGAGAGGGATCATGGGTGTAGCATCACACAGAGAGAGGGATCATGGGTGCATCTGAAGACAGAGAGATTGATCATGGGTGTAGCTGTAGACAGAGAGAGGGATCAAGGGTGTAACTGTAGAGAGAGAGAGGGATCATGGGTGTAACTATAGAGAGAGAGAGGGATCATGGGTGTATTGTCAGACAGAGAGGGATCATGGGTGTAGCATCAGACAGAGAGAGGGATCATGGGTACAGCTGTAGACAGAGAGAGGGATCATGGGTGCAGCTGTAGACAGAGATAGGGATCATGGGTGTAGCGTCTGACAGAGAGAGGGATCATGGGTGTAGCGTCTGACAGAGAGAGGGATCATGGGTGTAGCGTCAGACAGAGAGAGGGATCATGGGTTTAGCGTCGGACAGAGAGAGGGATCATGGGTGTAGCGTCAGACAGAGAGGGACCATGGGTGTAGCGTCACACAGAGAGAGGGATCATGGGTGTAGCTGTAGACAGAGAGAGGGATCATGGGTGCAGCTGTAGACAGATAGAGGGATCATGGGTGTAACTGTAGAGAGAGAGAGAGGGATCATGGGTGTAGTGTCAGACAGAGAGGGATCATGGGTGCAGCTGTAGACAGAGAGAGGGATCATGGGTGTAGCGTCAGACAAAGAGAGGGATCATGGGTGCAGCTGTAGACAGAGAGAGGGATCATGGGTGTAGTGTCAGACAGAGAGGGATCATGGGTGTAGCGTCAGACAGAGAGAGGGATCATGGGTGTAGTGTCAGACAGAGAGAGGGATCATGGGTGCAGCTGTAGACAGAGAGAGGGATCATGGGTGTAGTGTCAGACAGAGAGAGGGATCATGGGTGCAGCTGTAGACAGAGAGAGGGATCATGGGTGTAGTGTCAGACAGAGAGAGGGATCATGGGTGTAGCGTCAGACAGAGAGAGGGATCATGGGTGTAGTGTCAGACAGAGAGAGGGATCATGGGTGTAGTGTCAGACAGAGAGAGGGATCATGGGTGTAGTGTCAGACAGAGAGGGATCATGGGTGTAGCGTCAGACATAGAGAGGGATCATGGGTGTAGCATCAGACAGAGAGAGGGATCATGGGTGTAGTGTCAGACAGAGAGGGATCATGGGTGTAGCGTCAGACAGAGAGAGGGATCATGGGTGTAGTGTCAGACATAGAGAGGGATCATGGGTGTAGCGTCAGACAGAGAGAGGGATCATGGGTGAAGCTGAAGACAGAAAGAAGGATCATGGGTGTAGCTGTAGACAGAGAGAGGGATCAAGGGTGTAGCTGTAGACAGAGAGAGGGATCAAGGGTGTAATTGTAGAGAGAGAGAGGGATCATGGGTGTAACTGTAGAGAGAGAGAGGGATCATGGGTACAGCTGTAGACAGAGAGAGGGATCAAGGGTGTAACTTTAGACAGAGAGAGGGATCATGGGTGCAGCTGTAGACAGAGAGAGGGATCATGGGTGTAGCGTCAGACAGAGAGAGGGATCATGGGTGTAGCGTCAGACAGAGAGAGGGATCATGGGTGTAGCGTCAGACAGAGAGAGGGATCATGGGTGCAGCTGAAGACAGAGAGAGGGATCAAGGGTGTAACTGTAGACAGAGAGAGGGATCATGGGTGCAGCTGTAGACAGAGAGCGGGATCATGGGTCCAGCTGTAGACAGAGAGAGGGATCATGGGTGCAGCTGTAGACAGGGAGAGGGATCATGGGTGTAGCGTCAGACAGAGAGAGGGATCATGGGTGTAGCGTCAGACAGAGAGAGGGATCATGGGTGCAGCTGTAGACAGAGAGAGGGATCATGGGTGTAGCGTCAGACAGAGAGAGGGATCATGGGTGTAGCGTCAGACAGAGAGAGGGATCATGGGTGCAGCTGTAGACAGAGAGAGGGATCATGGGTGTAGCGTCAGACAGAGAGAGGGATCATGGGTGTAGCGTCAGACAGAGAGAGGGATCATGGGTGTAGCATCAGACAGAGAGAGGGATCATGGGTGTAGCGTCAGACAGAGAGAGGGATCATGGGTGAAGCTGAAGACAGAAAGAAGGATCATGGGTGTAGCTGTAGACAGAGAGAGGGATCAAGGGTGTAATTGTAGAGAGAGAGAGGGATCATGGGTGTAACTGTAGAGAGAGAGAGGGATCATGGGTACAGCTGTAGACAGAGAGAGGGATCAAGGGTGTAACTTTAGACAGAGAGAGGGATCATGGGTGCAGCTGTAGACAGAGAGAGGGATCATGGGTGTAGCGTCAGACAGAGAGAGGGATCATGGGTGTAGTGTCAGACAGAGAGGGATCATGGGTGTAGCGTCAGACAGAGAGAGGGATCATGGGTGCAGCTGAAGACAGAGAGAGGGATGATGGGTGTAGCTGTAGACAGAGAGAGGGATCAAGGGTGTAACTGTAGACAAGAGAGAGGGATCATGGGTGCAGCTGTAGACAGAGAGCGGGATCATGGGTCCAGCTGTAGACAGAGAGAGGGATCATGGGTGCAGCTGTAGAAAGAGAGAGGGATCATGGGTGCAGCTGTAGACAGAGAGAGGGATCATGGGTGTAGCTGAAGACAGAGAGAGGGATCAAGGGTGTATCTGTAGACAAGAGAGAGGGATCATGGGTGCAGCTGTAGACAGAGAGAGGGATCATGGGTGTAGCTGAAGACAGAGAGAGGGATCAAGGGTGTAACTGTAGACAAGAGAGAGGGATCATGGGTGCAGCTGTAGACAGAGAGCGGGATCATGGGTCCAGCTGTAGACAGAGAGAGGGATCATGGGTGCAGCTGTAGACAGAGAGAGGGATCATGGGTGCAGCTGTAGACAGAGAGAGGGATCATGGGTGCAGCTGTAGACAGAGAGAGGGATCATGGGTGTAGCGTCAGACAGAGAGAGGGATCATGGGTGTAGTGTCAGACAGAGAGGGATCATGCGTGTAGCATCAGACAGAGAGAGGGATCATGGGTACAGCTGTAGACAGAGAGAGGGCTCATGGGTGCAGCTGTAGACAGAGAGAGGGATCATGGGTGCAGCTGTAGACAGAGAGAGGGATCATGGGTGTAGCGTCAGACAGAGAGAGGGATCATGGGTGTAGCGTCAGACAGAGAGAGGGATCATGGGTGTAGCGTCAGACAGAGAGAGGGATCATGGGTGTAGCATCAGACAGAGAGAGGGATCATGGGTGCATCTGAAGACAGAGAGAGGCATCATGGGTGTAGCTATAGACAGAGAGAGGGATGATGGGTGTAGCTGTAGAGAGAGAGAGAGGGATCATGGGTGTGACTGTAGAGAGAGAGAGGGATCATGGGTGCAGCTGTAGACAGAGAGCGGGATCATGGGTCCAGCTGTAGACAGAGAGAGGGATCATGGGTGCAGCTGTAGACAGAGAGAGGGATCATGGGTGTAGCGTCAGACAGAGAGAGGGATCATGGGTGTAGCGTCAGACAGAGAGAGGGATCATGGGTGTAGCTTCAGACAGAGAGAGGGATCATGGGTGCATCTGAAGACAGAGAGAGGGATCATGGGTGTAGCTGTAGACAGAGAGGGATCATGCGTACAGCTGTAGACAGAGAGAGGGCTCATGGGTGCAGCTGTAGACAGAGAGAGGGATCATGGGTGCAGCTGTAGACAGAGAGAGGGATCATTGGTGTAGCGTCAGACAGAGAGAGGGATCATGGGTGTAGCGTCAGACAGAGAGAGGGATCATGGGTGTAGCGTCAGACAGAGAGAGGGATCATGGGTGTAGCATCAGACAGAGAGAGGGATCATGGGTGCATCTGAAGACAGAGAGAGGCATCATGGGTGTAGCTATAGACAGAGAGAGGGATGATGGGTGTAGCTGTAGAGAGAGAGAGGGATCATGGGTGTGACTGTAGAGAGAGAGAGATCATGGGTGTAGCGTCAGACAGAGAGAGGGATCATGGGTGTAGCATCAGACAGAGAGAGGGATCATGGGTGCAGCTGTAGACAGAGAGAGGGATCATGGGTTTAGTGTCAGACAGAGAGAGGGATCATGGGTGTAGCGTCAGACAGAGAGAGGGATCATGGGTGCAGCTGTAGACAGAGAGAGGGATCATGGGTGTAGCGTCAGACAGAGAGAGGGATCATGGGTGTAGCGTCAAGGATCATGGGTGTAGCGCCTGGGACATATAAACATGTTGTTGGTTTTTGTGTAGCCTGGGACATACACATAGTACTCTTTCCATCCCATAGTCTGTTCTTGACATTGGCATTATGAAGAGACCTTTAGTGCCATGTCTTGTGGGGTATTCATGGGTGTCTGAGGTGTGTGCTAGTATTTCAAACAGACACCTCAGTACATTCAGCATGTCAACACTTCTTACTAAAACAAGTAGTGAAGTCAGTCCCTCCTCCACTTTGAGCCATGAAAGCTCCACTTTGAGCCATGCATATTATTAATGTACATTTAAGGGACAGCTGTGTTGCCCTGTTCTGACGCAATTGTAATTTTCCAAGGTCCATCTTTGTGGCCCTTGACCACACGACTGAACAGTAGTAGTCCAGGTGTGACAAAACAAGAGTCTATAGGACCGCCCTTGTTGATAGTGTTGTCAAAAAGAAAGAGCAGCGCTTTATTATGGACAAACTTCTCTCCATTTTAGCTACTTTGTATCAATATGTTTTGACCATGACAATCCAGGGTAACTCAAAGCAGTTTAGTCACCTCAACTGGCTCAATTTCCACATTATGTTTTACAAGATTTAGTTGAGATTTAGGTTTTAGTGAGTGATTTGTCCCAAATACAAATAATTAGGACTAACTTATTCCTTGCCACCCATTCTGAAACTAACTGCAGCTCTTTGTTAAGTGTTGCGGTGATTTCACTCCATGTAGTAGCTCTAAAAATGTTCTAAAAATGGCGGCGGAAGAAATGGCAGCAGTTTTACGGGCGCCCAACCAATTGTGCTATTATGTGGGGTTTTTTTCGCATTATTTGTAACTTATTTTGTACATAATGTTTCTGCCACCGTAACTTACGGCAAAAAAGAGCTTCTGGATATCAGGACAGCGATCCCTCACCTCGGATTAGATAAAGATTTTTTGTTCAACAAACAAGACGCACAAGACATTCTCCAAACACCCGGCACGGAAAAGGCGAGTGGGAAAGCTGCCGTTACCGTCAATACTGCTCGCCAACGTGCAATCATTGGACAATAAACTAGACGAGGTACGATCACGAATATTCTACTAACAGGACATCAAAAACTGTGGTATCCTATGTTTCACGTAATCGTGGCTGAATGATGACATAGATATTCAGCTAGCGGGATACACGCTGCACCGGCAAGGTAGAACAGCACATTCTGGTAAGACGAGGGGGGGCAGTCTGTGCACATTTGTAAACAAAAGCTGGTGCACGAAATCTAAGGAAGTCTCTAGATTTTGCTCGCCTGAAGTACAGTATATTGTGATAAATTGCAGGTCACACTACTTGCCTAGAGAGTTTTCAGCTATACTTTTCGTGGCTGTTTATTTACCACCACAGACAGATGATGGCACTAAGACCACACTCAGTCAGCTATATAAGGAAATCATCTAACAGGAAACCACTCACCCAGAGGCGACGCTCCTAGTGACCGTAGACTTTAATGCATGGAAACTTAAATCAGTTCTACCAAATTTCCATCAACATGTTAAATGTGCAACCAGAGGGAAAAAAAATTCTAGATCGCCTGTACTCCACACACAGAGACGCGTACAAAGCTCTCCCTCGCCTTCCATTTGGTAAATCGGACCACAACTCTATCCTCCTGATTCCTGCTTACAAGATAAAATTAAAGCAGGAAGCACCAGTGACTCGGTCTATAAAAAAGTGGTCAGATGAAGCAGATGCTTATCTACAGGACTGTTTTGCACAGACTGGAATATGTTCCGGCATTCTTCTGATGGCATTGAAGAGTACACCACATAAGTCACTGGCTTTATCAATAAGTGCATCGAGGACGTCGTCCCCACAGTGACTATACGTACATACCCCAACCAGAAGCGTATATGTACATACCCCAACCACAACCATGGATTACAGGCAACATTCGCACTGAGCTAAAGGGTAGAGCTGCCGCTTTCAAGGTGCGGGACTAACCCGGAAGCTTACAATAAATCCTGCCTTGCCCTGCGATGAACAATCAAACAGGCAAAGCGTCAATACAGGGCTAAGATTGAATCATACTACACCGGTTCCGACGCTAGTCTTATGTGGCAGGGCTTGCAAATTATTACAGACGACAAAGGGAAGGACAGCTGTGAGCTGTCCAGTGTGACGAGCTAAATCACTTCCATGCTCGCTTCGAGGCAAGCAACGCTTAGGCATGCATGAGAGGATCAGCTATTCCGGACGACTGTGTGATCACGCTCTCCATAGCCAATGTGAGTAAGACCTTTAAACAGGTCAGCATACACAAGGCTGCGGGGCCAGACGAATTACCAGGACGTGTGCTCCGGGCATGTGCTGACCAACTGGCAGGTGTCTTCACTGACATTTTCAACATGTCCCTGATTAAGTCTGTAATACCAACATGTTTCAAGCAGACCACCATAGACCCTGTGCCCAAGAACACAAAGGCAACCTGCCTAAATGACTACAGACCCACATCCGTAGCCATGAAGTGCTTTCAAAGGTTGGTAATGGCTCACCTCAGTACCATTATCCCAGAAACCTTAGACCCACACCAACTTGCACAGATACACAGATGATACACAGATGATACACAGATGATGCAATCTATATTGCACTCCACACTGCCCTCAACGTAACCAAGACTAAGGAGATGATTGTGGACTACAGGAAAAGGAGGACCGAGCACGCCCCCATTCTCATCGACCGCGCTGTAGGGGAGCAGGTTGAGAGCTTCAAGTTCCTTGGTGTCCACATCAACAGCAAACTAGAATGGTCCAAACACACCAAGACAGTCGTGAAGAGGGCACGACAAAGCCTATTCCCCCTCAGGAAACTAAAAAGATTTGGCATGGGCCCTGAGATCCTCAAAAGTTCTACAGCTGCAACATCGAGAGCATGGTTGCATCACTGCCTGGTACGGCAATTTCTCGGCCTCTGACCGCAAGGCACTACATAGGGTAGTGCGTACGGCCCAGTACATCACTGGGGCTTAGCTGCCTGCCATCCAGGATCTCTATACCAGGCGTGTCAGAGGAAGGCCCAAAAACTTGTCAAAGACCCCAGCCACCCCTGTCATAGACTGTTCTCTCTACTACCGCATGGCAAGCGGTACCGGAGTGCCAAGTCTAGGACAAAAAAGGCTTCTCAACAGTTTTTACCGCCAAGCCATAAGACTCCTGAACAGGTAATCAAATGGCTACCCAGACTATTTGCAATGTGTTCCCCCCCAACCCCTATTTTACTCTGCTACTCTCTGTTTATCATATATGCATAGTCACTTTAACTATACATTCATGTACATACTACCTCAATTGGGCCGACCAACCAGTGAACCTGCACATTGGCTAACCGGAATATCTGCATTGTGTCCCACCCACCACACGCCAACCCCTCTTTTACGCTACTGCTACTCTCTGTTCATCATATATGCATAGTCACTTTAACCATATCTACATGTACATACTACATCAATCAGCCTGACTAACCGGTGTCTGTATGTAGCCTCGCTACTTTTATAGCCTCGCTACTGTATATAGCCTTCTTTTTATTGTTGTTTTATTTCTTTACCTAAATATTGTTCACCTAATACCTTTTTTGCACTTTCGGTTAGAGCCTGTAAGTAAGCATTTCACTGTAAGGTCACTGTAACACCTGTTGAATTCAGCGCACGTGACAAATTAACTTTGATTTGATTTGAGCTGAGGTGTACAGTGTTGAGTCATCCACATACATCGACACACTGGCTTTACTCAAGGCATGTCATTAGTAAAGATTGAAAAAAGTAAGGGGCCTAGACAGCTGACCTGGGGAATTCTTGATTCTAACTGGATTATTATGTTGGAGAGGCTTCCGCTAAAGAACACCCTCTGTGTTCTGTTAGACAGGTAACTCTTTATCCACAATATAGCAGGGGCGGTGTGAAGCCATAACACATACGTTTTTCCATCAGCAGACTATGTTCCATAATGTCAAAAGCCGAACTTAAGTAACAAAACAGCCCCCAAAATACAGTGCCTTGCGAAAGTATTCGGCCCCCTTGAACTTTGCGATCTTTTGCCACACTTCAGGCTTCAAACATAAAGATATAAAACTGTATTTTTTTGTGAAGAATCAACAACAAGTGGGACACAATCATGAAGTGGAACGACATTTATTGGATATTTCAAACTTTTTTAACAAATCAAAAACTGAAAAATTGGGCGTGCAAAATTATTCAGCCCCTTTACTTTCAGTGCAGCAAACTCTCTCCAGAAGTTCAGTGAGGATCTCTGAATGATCCAATGTTGACCTAAATGACTAATGATGATAAATACAATCCACCTGTGTGTAATCAAGTCTCCGTATAAATGCACCTGCACTGTGATAGTCTCAGAGGTCCGTTAAAAGCGCAGAGAGCATCATGAAGAACAAGGAACACACCAGGCAGGTCCGAGATACTGTTGTGAAGAAGTTTAAAGCCGGATTTGGATACAAAAAGATTTCCCAAGCTTTAAACAGCCCAAGGAGCACTGTGCAAGCGATAATATTGAAATGGAAGAAGTATCAGACCACTGCAAATCTACCAAGACCTGGCCGTCCCTCTAAACTTTCAGCTCATACAAGGAGAAGACTGATCAAAGATGCAGCCAAGAGGCCCATGATCACTCTGGATGAACTGCAGAGATCTACAGCTGAGGTGGGAGACTCTGTCCATAGGACAACAATCAGTCGTATATTGCACAAATCTGGCCTTTATGGAAGAGTGGCAAGAAGAAAGCCATTTCTTAAAGATATCCATAAAAAGTATCGGTTAAAGTTTGCCACAAGCCACCTGGGAGACACACCAAACATG